>NW_008580150.1:593387-620231 GCF_000520115.1 Aphanomyces invadans
TATCCCCTCAGCTACTATGAGGCAGATTAGTTAGTCTATCGGCTCACCGAGCCATATATACATTAATTAACTCAGTTAAACCCTTCCAAGGAGAAGGTCGGGGTTCAATTCCCCGACGGCGCATTCTTATTGCATCTCGACTACATTAAAAAATTCGTAGGTGGTTTACGGTTAATCTATATCTCTTGGATCAGGTCAACTGGTGTTCACTTACTCATACCGCAAAGCAGCGGCAATGGCGTGACACAGGGGAAGTTGGATCGTGTCAACGCCGAGAAAGACGATAGTATTACGTTGCGGAGCAAGACTGCCGGACAAACAGGTATGGCTACCTCATACTTCACGGAATTGAACGAAAACCAACGACGCATTTGTCGATCGACCAAGCACAGAGGTGCTTTATTGAAAAGAGTACAGCACTCCCCAAATTTTGGCTCAATACGACGTGCCTGTATACACCACGCACGATTTTCTTAGATTCAAAAAGAATGCGCCGTCGGGGAATTGAACCCCGACCTTCTCCTTGGAAGGGAGAAATCCTAACCATTAGACTAACGGCGCTATTGACTTCGACGTATAATTTTTCTTACAAACAAAACAGTTGGGTGGTAGTGGTGTTGGAGTACTGTAGTACTTCGAAGTAAAAGGGGATCCTTGACACCTTTCACATTGTTTTCGCTCTAGTGGAAAAGGAGCGTCCTTTGCTGAGTTGCTGAGCGATTTGAGCCCAACTCATGTTGTCGGAGGCGACGTCAACTTCTTGATGTCGCACTCAACGACACACCAAGTCCCCCTACAATGCCAGCATAACCGAGTGCTGAGAATGGCTCTCCACTTTTTACGTTGTTGACCAACGAACCCACGGCAAAGGCAATGTTAGATCCCCGTGGTAGGACGCGGTTCGACTACGTCTTCGTTGATTATGTCGAGCAAAATGAATTGCCGTTGGTGTCGGATGTCGAGAGTGATACGAAAACTGCCGAGCCGTCCGCACCCCATGGCATCGTGCGCATATTCGATCGGCGCGATGGCAATACTGGATCATGCTGGCCCGCGTTTTGCCATGCATCATTCTCCTATAGCCAAGAGGCCATTTTTTTGGACGACGCTGTGGCCCGGCCAGCGGCAGCGGCGACGGAGATTTGTTCGCATGGTCGGTGAAACCGCCGAGTGTCATCGTCGTGGGTCGTTCCATGTGCTCTTGTCACTTGTCAATCGCGCTGCACTCGCAACAGTCGCGTTTCGATGCAGTTCCCAAACTCGCCGAACTCGGTGGACGCGAGTTTTCTGTCCTACTCGGAGAGACTGCCGTCGCTCCAAGTCCCGACGTCGCCGTCGTTGCTTCGCCGGCAAGGAACCACTGGAGGCAAGAAGCGGTACATGCACAACTGGGAAAATATCTTTGGCCGACACACGAGCAAGTATTCAGCCAAGGGTCTGTGGGACTTGGTAAAGAAGGAAGGCAAGATCGTGTTATTCCTTATCATCCTTGGCGCTGCGGGTACGCCTGTGGGCCCATCATGGACTGGTCATTCACATTGTTGCAGTGTCGGTGCTGGACTATGCGATCAACGAATCGATTGTTGGGCTGCGGTCGGTCCAATCCAAGCTCTTTACGTTGCTGGAGTCCCGAAGCCCCAGCAGTGCCGACGACGGCGCGCCCGCCGTGTGGAACTACTCTCTGCTTGGAGCAATTGTTTGGGGCATGCTCTTTGCCTTGATTTCGATTTCGTGGACGCATTTCGTTGACCCGTTTGCAGGTGGGTGTCGTTTCTCCGGGGAGCATTCTGCTCGAGAACCTCACGACCTCGGTGACGCCGTAGCTGGCTCGGGCATCCCGGAAATCAAGACCATCTTGTCCGCAGACCAGCGCCACGCCCCTGGGCGGTACCTTCGAAGTCGTACACTGTTTGCAAAGTCGATAGGCCTTGCCACCGCCCAAGCCAGTGGTCTGTCTGTGGGCAAGGAAGGGCCGTTCGTTCACACAGCATGCATCATCTGCCATCAACTGATGAAGCACTGCCAGTTCTTCCAGCGCATTTATCGCAACGAGTCCCTCCACCGACACATGTACAATGCAGCGTGTGCGGTCGGGGTCGCTTCGACGTTTGGGGCTCCAATTGGCGGCGTTCTCTTTTCGATCGAAGTCACCAGTTCGTTTCTCTTGCTCTCGGTGGGGACCTTTGCTCGTTTCATGGTGTGTCCTGCCGGTTGATTGTTGGCATCATAGAATTACTGGAAGAGCTTTGTCGCGGCCGTGAGTGGGTCTGTCATGAAGCAAGTCCTCGACTACATCACCACCCAATCCCAACAACGGTTGCACTCGTTCCAGGCGCTGTTTCCCACAACATACAGCGACAAGTCGTTTGGGCAATTGGAACTGCTTTCGTTTGCGCTCCTGGGGATCGTCCTGGGCGTGCTGGGGGCAACTTACGTGTCAATGGCGACGCGTTTGCGCCGATTCTACGCCCCCCTCAACCGGCGTTGTCCTCTTGTGTGGGGCGGGTTCATTTCGGTCATTGTTACGCTTGTTTTGTTCGTACCAGGGCTGTTCAACCACCTTGGGGTGTCCCTCACGCTCAAAGAACTGTGCGCCCCCACGCCCCTCGGGCCGCACTGGCAATGGCAACAAAGCGTCTTTGGCCCCCTTGCGGTGCGCACCTTTCCCCCTCGATGCAGTTCCTTCACCTCTGCTTCACAGGTGAGTGCCATGTCCAAGGTCTTTATCACGCTCCTGTCCGTATCGCTGCCGATTCCTTCCGGGGACTTCATCCCGCTGTTTACTGCCGGCGCTGCGTTCGGACGGATATGGGGAGAACTCCTCGTGGTCCTGTACCCCAACGTCGAGATCGTACCTGGTGGATATGCGCTTGTGGGCGGCGCTGCGTTGGTAGCGTCGTCGACACACACGATCTCCGTTGCAGGTACAACCAGCCTTCACGCGTCGTTTGTGCTCGCTAATGCCATTTATGTCTCGGCAGTGATTGCACTGGAGCTGACGGGGCAGTTCATCTACTTTACGCCGTTGTTTTTGGCTGTGTTGTTGGCCGGAGGGATGGGCAAAGCGCTGAGTGTGTCCGTCTACGATAGGTGTGGGGCGATTCGCATTGTTGTACGAGGTCTTCATGGAGACTCCTCCTTGACGTGTAGTGTGATCATCTCGAAAGGGCTGCCGTACTTGCCGATGCTGCTGTGCCATGAACTGCGCACGAACAACGTGTGTGCGAAAGACGTCATGGAGGAGCACCTCACGTGCCTTCCCAACCACACATCGGAGGGCGAGATTCAAGCGCTCCTGAAGCGATTTGGTCGAAGTAGTGTACCGGTCGTGCTAGATCGCGAAAGTCGTCTCTTTTGCGGATGCGTCGCACGGGAAGACCTCCAAGCGCTGCTCACTGACGACCAAGCCACGACGACGTCCCACCTCCACACAAACGAGCACATCCTTCTCCAACAAGACAGCATGAGCAAGGTGGCGGATGAAGGCACGTTGGTGCTGTCCGATGTGGTCGAGATGAGCGGCAACGTGATCAAAGTCGATGAAGATACACCCCTCGAAACCGTGCACTTGCTATTTGAAATGCTCAAGTGTGCCAAGCTGTTTGTGACCAAGTTTGGCGTGCTCGAAGGCGTCGTGACGCGCGCGTCCATCCACAATCGGCTCACGTACCTTGCTCCACAAGACCCAGCGACACCTCGGCAAGAACGAGAGCAGACCGTCGAACGCCACGATGACGTCGTGTGCTGAGTGCGATCAAGTTCACAACACAGGTGAACTGCCGGCCCTGTCGTTTGCATGCTCGCTTTATTACATTGTGGCCACGTTGGCCAGGTGCCACGGCGCAATGTCACCCCTCCTGGCACGATACTTGGTGTTCGTATGGTGGTCAACTTCCACCACCCGTTACGAACTCCACGATGCTCATTGAGTAATACCTGTGTCTTTTTATATTTCGATCTGGCGGTGCCGATGTCAAGCAGCATGAGACAAAGGGACACATGGTTGAACCGGGAACGCGATGATCGTCGAAGCCACTAGGCGCGAGATGCAGTCAAAGGCCAAACGAAATACACAATCCATCGTATGTGGTGTCGTGACTTGGAATTGGCATCTTCTCAAGAGGCAGCCAGAGTCGGTTACTCGAGGTTGCAATGTGAGTAATATGAATAAAACGCGTTTGCCCAGCAGCAAGATCGGGTTCGAATGGCGAGTAAAACGCCGTTCGGTTTAAGCGATCGTCCGCGGTGATATGAGCTTGGCTGGACATTTGCTGTTTGTGCTGCTGTTTTCTGCTTTTTGCGTTTCTCACAAACTACAGTATTCATTGTGAGAGGTTTCCCTATTAAAGCCATATTCAATTTTGGATACAAATATAAAGGTCTTGTGCCATATTTCTATTGAGCGCTTGCTTGCCCAGGGCTCGCCATTTGCCATTCTCCTGGACTGGACTTCTCTCGCATGCTGGTCCGACTAGCGGGACTCGTATGGCTCGCGGCGGCGTCATGCCGCGCAGCAGACACGGCTGCCAAGCTCACACTGAACTACGCCAAGGCTAGCGACGGGACGTGTCGCCTGTTGAACCTGGACGGCGACAAGAGCCGAATGTATGTGTCCGTGCCGGGCAAGCGCTTCTCCACATGTGCCCGGTGCGTGCAAATCCTTTGTCAAGACACAGCATGCAAATCTGGTAGCTCCGTCGTTGCGTACGTCGTCGACGCAAAAGAGGGCAGCCAAGCTTCCGACCCTTTGCAGTTGTCTCCGGATGCAGCGAAAGCGCTGACGCCAAACCCGATTAACACACCGATCGGGGTCACGTGGAAGTTCACGGTGTGCCCGGACGCGTTCGTCGTAGGCAACATCAAAGCGTGCATGATGGACGGCGCCAGTGCCGACTACATTCCAATTCAGTTTTCGAATTCGTTCCAGCCCATCGAGTCGGCCACGTACAACTCGGTGGCCGCCAAGCAAAGCCAAAACGGGTTTATCTTTGAGTCGGGTCGCATTTCCGACGACCCGTCGTTCTTTTCGAGCATCCCGGTCAAGCTGACGGCGGCGTCCGGTGCCGTCGTTCAAGGATCGCTCGCGTTCAAGAACCCGTCTGTGGAAAAGGACCTGAACTGTGCCGACTTAGGTGTACAATTTGAAAAACCCTCGAGCTCGAGTGGCGAAGTGGTCGATCCTTTGAATCCCAACAACACGGGCTCGAACAGCGGCGGCAGCTCTGTCCTCCTTCCGGCCGTTCTCGGCAGCGTTGGGGGGCTCGTTCTCCTGGGCGCGATTATCTTTTTTATCCGACGCCGCCGCGCCGCCATGGACCTCCGCGACGACGACGACGACGTTGAACATGGCGGCCATGGTTCTCGATCGTCGACAAAGGACCCGCGCCCTACCAAACCCTCGGGCCCCCAGCAAGTAGTCACTGCCACTACTGCCGCGACCACCACGAACAACTCGATTCCTCCCGTGCTGGGAGGCAATACCCCCACGTTGGCCGACAACACGCCTTCCACCACGTACTCCCGTCTAGACTCGGGTGGCGGCGCGACCCCCCCCGCCGCCATCCAGCAACAACCTTTCGTGCCGCACGTCCACCACGTCCCCGAGCGCATGCCGGCTGCCCAACCCAAAGTTGTCGTCAAGTCGCTGCAGAACATCCAGCAAAGCCACAGCCAAGGCGTGTCGTACTCGGACATGTTCAACGATGCAAACCGCGGCATGTACGCGCGTAACTCGAGTGTTCCGACGTTTGCCGTCCCCACGTCCAACCTCGGCAACACTCGCGACGACCGCAAGAGTTTTGACATTGACGAGGAGCGCGATGTGGATTCGCCCTCCCGTACCACGGAGCACGACGCCCAGCTCGACTTGATGCTGCAGAGCGGCGCCCTGTCGCTGCACGAGGATCCGTTCCCAAACCCAACTGGCCATGCCACGTCCCCCGAAAGCTACGTTCGCGCGACGACCATGCCCCGCTCCAACAGCCAGAAGACGATGGTCCCGACCTTTGCTGCGCCCAGGATGTCCCAGGCGTCGTCGCGAGAATCGACGTCCCAGTCGAACCTCCTCGCTTACCCCCACAAGAAACAGCGCGAGATTAGCCAGCACCAGTTTTAGAAACGCATTAAATTTATCCCCCGACTCGAACCAGGTTGTATGAAATGTCAAAGTTCATATCTGTATAGACGAACTGCCTGCACGTTTCCTCGCGTATTGATTTTGGGAGGTTATGCATTGTTCAAGTCCTGCCTGACGATCTTGCCACGAGCCACGATGGATCCAAGCGAGTTGATTCCGCCGCTGACGTGCGAGGCGTACAAGGGGCAACATGGTACCAGTCCGCGCGACGACTCGGTGAAAGCTGAGGTGCCGCACGTTTAGGTAAAGTGGGGATTGTCGGGGGCTGCGCAGAGTACACGGGAGCTCCATACTATGCCGGCATGGCCGCGTTGAAGACGGTGCGCCCGTTGGGTAGTACTCGCCTCATCGCCTGCGACTCTTGGTAGGGCGTGGATCTATGCCATATCTTTTGCACTCCCGAGGCAGGTATTCCCATCAAGTGCTACAGCCCAGAGCTCATTGTCCACCCGTACCTCGGCATGAGCACCAACGACCGCATTCTGGCGGTCCTGCCCCGCCTCGATGCCTTGATTCTTGGTCCAGGCCTGGGCCGTGACCCCAACGTCTTGAACGCGACCAAGTCCATCCTCACCGCGGCCACGGAGCTGCGCTTACCCCTCGTCCTGGACGGCGATGCCCTCTACCTGCTGGCGACCGATGTGACGCTCCTACGGAATTACTCGAACGCAATTCTGACACCGAATGCGGTAAACGCTCCATCCTGCCCAGTGCCATGCCATCACGAATGGAGAGCTACCGTGTTCCCGTAGATGGAATACGGTCGTCTCTGCGTGGCGCTCGGTTTGACCGACGCACTTGACGTGACCGGTGCCGCATCCATTTCGGCGCACGACGTCGCAGCGGCGCTTGGCCACGTGACTGTGCTTCAAAAAGGCGCCGTCGACACGATTTCCGACGGATATTCAAGTACGATATCGTCCAGCGTGTGGCGGGGTTGCGCCACGTGTGTATATATTCTAAGTGCCCCCGTGGCAGGCTCGACGCAAGACCGTTTTCCCATGTATCGTCGATGTGGCGGCCAAGGCGACGTACACGTTCCTTCCTCACAGCGAAGGGCTCACGCGCGGTGCGCACTAGGTCCTGGCGGGATGCGTTGGTGCGTTTCTCGCGTGGGGTGCCAGTCGTGGGTTCGTCAAGATTTAATCGATTTCTTGACGTGGTTCTCCTACTCGGTCGTTCATCCTAGCAAACGCAAGACCGCGCCTCGGCCACTGCCGTCGATGCTGCGTCTGGCCGCGTACGGAGGCTCGCTCGTCACTCGAAAAAGGTACTTCCGTCCAACGTTGTCGGCGCTAACGACGTGGATGCAGTGCCAGCATCGCATTTGATCGGCATGGCCGAGCCACTACCACCCCCGACATCTTGGCGTCGATTCACGACGGATTTGACGGTTTGTTCAAGACATAGCGAGAGCTACCTCGACTTGTGAGGCTCAAATTGAACCGTGAACCCTCCCCCCGTTCGTTTCGTCGCGTTTTGCTTGAGTTGTCGGTCGCGCTCTGCTTGGACTCGCGCACGCTCTCGTCGCAGGACGTCGCTAGCGCGGCGACGAGTGACTTCGACGCGTTGGAGCTCCACGAGCGATTCCTGCGATGTCGGTAGGTGCAGCGGAGGGGCCACCGGGCGGTCGTCAACGCACGGCGGAGTGGACTCTGCCACGCCCTCGGCCACTGCATCACGTACTTCAAAGGGAGAGTACAGGATAGGCATGTCGTCGAGCAAGACGTGCAAGTATGCGCTGGTTGACGTTGGCTTGACCGCCAGTTCCAGAGTGCCCGGCACTGCGCCTGCACGGACGTCGACGGGAGTCGATTCATGGAGCGTGTGGTATGGGGCGACATACGCCGTAACGCGGTCGGCGGTGGGGTCGGTTCTAGTGCAGGCATTTCCGTAGGCATCGCGTAATTGCAGGGTCAAGTAGACGACTTCGCGTTGGCGCAGCTGATGCAATTGGGACTTGACTTGTCGGATTTCTGTAAAGTCAACATGCGGTCGCGCCGGGAGAACGTCGAGCTTGGATGCGAACAATTCCACGCAGCCATCGCTGGAAGATAACG
The DNA here is from genome assembly GCF_000520115.1 of Aphanomyces invadans. Lineage (NCBI taxonomy): Eukaryota > Oomycota > Saprolegniomycetes > Saprolegniales > Verrucalvaceae > Aphanomyces > Aphanomyces invadans. Next base: position 601,584 of record NW_008580150.1, read on the forward strand.
ACGACGTCGCATGCGTTGGTTCGAGGGTAGCCACAATCGAGTATTCGCCAGCGACGATCATGTCAAATGTCGCGCTGGAATTGGCGGCGGCCACAGGAACCGTTTGAATCAAGGGGTGCAGTGCATGCCCGCACCGAACCAACGCCCGTGGACTCAACGTGTGCTCCGACGTTCGTGTGATAACAACCTTGACATTATACCCATGCAGGTTGGCCACGATCGCAGCGTCCCAGTCGACGCAGACGACAGCGCCAGCGCCTGCAATTACGGGACACACACAGACAACTCGACATGCCGAGAGGATGTCTTGAAGCGACGGCTCCGTGCGGACGGTCAAGGACCATGGACTGTCACCGACCGCGCAGTCGTCGTGCAGTCCGTCGATGCCAATCTCGATGGCGTACACTCCACACTCGTCGGGGCACTCGACGGACAGACGACAGTCCACAACGGAGCACGTTTCCTTGAACACGATCGAGTTGTTGGTGGGGTTTGTGATTTGCACCACCACGACTGCGTTGGCATCGATTTCCGTTGTCGAGTTGCCCCATTTGTCGCGGAGGACAAGCGCCCCACAGAACCGAGCGTGTGGCGGCCCTTGGAGCTGCCGGTTTGTGGATGCATTGGAGTTCCATGCCACGAAGCAATGGGACGGGCTCACGGGACCAGGCACAATGTCAAGCGCCAAAGGACTGTCGGCCACCGGCTGGGTGTTTAACGCAACTTCCAAGACGAATCGTCCGGCTGTGGCGCTTCTGCACCGACCGCTGTACGAGCCATCCATGTTGTCGTCGATTTCAACGACACAATCCGGTATCCACAGCCCCAGCGCGACCTTGGCGTCGTTCGAGTCTTGCAACGAGAGCCTGCCGCTGAAGCGGGACCCTCCCGTCGAGCATTCGCCCCCATTCACGTCTCGAGATTGGATCGTAAAGCGAATCCAGGACCCCGCAACGAACGGCGGACGCGACCTGAACTCGAGTGTGGAAGTGGGTCCAAACGCCCCAGTCGTGACAATCACGTAGTGCTTGCGGCCACAGCACAGCTGACGCACCCGCTTCTTTCCGAAGAATGCAGCGACTTGCTGCGGCGTCGTCGTCACAGCTCCAGCATCGTGCGCTTGATCGCCTGGAAGCCCCCATGTCCAAACCGAACCATCGGCCGTGATGCCAAACACTTGGGCCTGGCTCACGCTCAGCGCATCCACAGGTGGTAGCCCTGCTACCTTGTGGGGGGACGAGTAACTCGTGTACGAGCCATCCCCCATCTGTCCTGCGATTCCAAGTCCCCACATCCACACGTCGCGCGTGGTTGTGATGGCACCAGAAAATTCTTCCCCGCAAACTACCATCGCGCATGGACATGGCATTGGCACGACTTCAAACCCGAACATGTCACGAGAATGACCAAGACCAAGTTGTCCGCAGCTATTTGAGCCACTGGACCATATTCGCCCCATGCTGTCGGCAACACAAGTGTGCGCTCCACCGCACGCGACGTGGGTTACGTCGGAGAGGGGTGCAATGAGTGTTGGCACTTGAACGTGTGGTTGCGCACTGATGCCCAGCTGCCCCAACGAATTCAGCCCACACGCGTACATCCGTCGATCGGTGGTCAAGAAGATCGTATGGGCAATCCCGCAAGCCGCAGACACAACAACAACGTTGCCGGCGGCCAAGGATTCGATTTCCCGTGGAGAGGCCTCACTTGCTAAAGTGCCGTGGCCAAGTTGCCCTTGCCGCCCAATGCCCCATGCGTACGTTGCTCCGTCCGCTGCCACCGCGACGGAATGCCCTGCACCACACGCAACTGCGGCAACCCGACGTCCCAGTAGAGCCGGAACGAGGCGCGGGATGTCTACCGTTGATGCGTTGTTGCCGCCAGCTTGTGTTGCGAGCCCGCATTGCCCGTGAGCATCGTTGCCCCACGCATACACGTCGCCAGTCAAGGTAAGAGCTAGCGTATGCATCGCCCCCGCCGCGACTTCGACGATGTCCTTTCCTCGGAAGGCGTCCAGCATTGTCGGTAGCGATAGTCTCGTCTTGGTCATCCCATGCCCCAACTGTCCTTCATCGCCACGCCCCCAGCTAAAGACCGTCCCGAAGCCGTCTTGGTGGGGCTCGAAGTTGTTGAAGAGATCTGCCTTCATCCTTTGAAGCGTCGAGTCCGTCGGAGACAGAACGAGGGCTTTCATTACGAGGTCCCGCGCATCGCGACGACCGGAATCACCAAGGTGCATAGCAGCGCTCGACGCTCGAAAATACCCCGTCGTCCACGTTGGATGCAATTCGATCGCTCGGAAGCCGTCATCCAACGCCTTGTCAAAGTTGCGTATCGCGAAATATGCACCTGATCGATGGCTGTAGAGCATGGCTAGCAGCTCATTCGGGTGCGTCGTTGACACCACTTCGTCCCTGGCGCCGCCGTGTGTCGCATGCCAAATGCAATTGGTGTACCAAGCGATAGCATCGTGAAATTGCCCCGCTTTGAAAGCTATGTCCCCCTGTTGTTTTTCCCAAGACTGAGTCGAGTTGACGGCATCCACGGACGACGCGGACCCCATGCAATGATCACGTTTCCAAGTTTGGCGGGCCTTCTCAAAATATCGCTACTTTCTCCTGTGCATGGCGAAGTAACGGACCATGGGGCATCGCCAAGTCCTGGAACCAGTCAAGGTCGTCGTCGTGTGGCGCCGCGTGGATGGCATGCCTGCACGTGCTCGAATGCACTGGTGGACCGCCAGACTATGCCACGTGCTGCTCAGCATGCATCGTCCCACGAGTGGTCAGGAATGTTTGGGTCGTTTCGCGACCAGAGGCATCCACCTTCGGACTGCGCACCCACAATATGGTTGGAACAACGCACGGGAACTGCTGACACTGCGTCATGCGCTGTGTGTGCAGGGTGGAGCTTGCGGCGGCGCAGTCTCATTCGAACTTGTCGTGCATGCACCGCGGTTTCCGAAGTCACGTCCATTCCGCACGTTGGAAGGATTGACAGTGAGTAACCGACCCGAGGCGGCGTTTCGCAGGGGGTGGTGCCGACATGAAAGTGGTCCCGACGAAGCGACTCGCATCGGTAGTGCGCGGCCGTGTCAAACCCGTCCTAGAACTGCTTCAGAAGGCCAGCCCGTCGGCCAAACACTTGAGCGCCGAGTCGCAGCAACTCCTCGCCGAGTTGAGCCGAACGAAACGGTGCGTGAAAAGGTGACTCGATTCGCCCTTGACCTTCGCGTCGTCTTGTAGTCGCGTGAGCCGGTTTTGGATTGAAAAGGGGGTCGTGGTCGTCGATGCGTTGCAGATCTACGGTCTCATGTGGCAACTCGCCCAAATTTGGCCGTGGCCGTCCAAATGGCTCGCCTTGACGCGGTGGACCGTCCTCTTCAACTTGGATTTTCTTAGCCTCATGCCAACGGGAGCTGGCATGGGCCAGGCGACGCCGGCCTTTTCGCACTGGTGAGAGCCTTCGCATGGATCGACCGTGGCCTAGCAATGGCTGACTCGTAGGGGGGACTTGCCGCACTACTGGGTGTACGCGTTAGTGTTTGCCATGATGCCGTATGTGCTGACTTTGGGTTCGTATGCCGCGTTTCGACGGTGGCGGGCGTCGGGGGACGTGGCCTTTTTGTCCAAACGAGCGGTGCTCGAGAATCGTGTGTTGTTTGTCTTGCAGTTTATGTACTTGCCGATTGGCTTGACCGTGGGGCGGCTGTGGCACTGCCAAGACTCGATCAACCCTCTCGACCCGACGCAACTCGTATCCACGATGAGCGTAGATGCCACCGTGTCCTGTGGGGGAGCCATGCATTCGTAAGGAATACACTTGCGACGACTGGAAATGAAATCCAAGTGACCCACCACCACACTAGCGCCTCCCTCATTTGCATTGCTGGGGTGCTCGGTCTTCCGTTTCTCGTCGGGTTTCCCGTGTGGCTGCGCCGTAGCATCAACATCGTCGGCGCGTTCGGAGAACCAGGTAAACCATTTGCGATCCGTCCGTTCCTTGTTCCTCGACGAGGAGATCGTGATCACCTGTGGCAGACCGCCACGAGCACTTTATTCAGGGCAAAGAGTTGGCATACCTGCTCCATGTGTCCGACGACTACTACGTGCTGAACGTGGCGCAGTATGCGTCGTATACGCAAAAGATGCGGCTGTTTCCAGTTCACGTGTGTGTGTGGAAGCTCGTGCTTCTCGCCATCTTTACGTTTGGCCGGTCTCGGTACCCGTCGCTCGCGATGCAGCCAATGCAAGGGACAGGATTTGCCATGGTGGTGTTGGTGGTCGTGTCGTACCGGTCGTGGTGGGCCTCACCGTATCGATGTCGCAGCACGGCGCAGCTCAGTTTCATCGTGGATGTTTTGCTCGCATTCGATGCCGTCATGGGTATTGTCGACGACAGAATATGCACGAAACGACGCGTCACTTGCTTCGTCCTCGCCTAGTTGTCCTATCTGCCAACCCCATCAAGAGCGCGCTGACCGTCGCGTCCGTCAAGGTCGCGGTACTCGGGTTTGTCCACACTGTGGGGGCAATTCTCGTTATGAGCCACCTTGTCGGCACGTGGTGGAAGAAAAGAGCGCGGCAGCTCAACTGGCCGACGCATATTCACATGCAAGCACTTGTGCACCACGTGCCACAAGTGACTGCGTGGGTTGCGGCGTTAAAAGCTGCTGACCACGTATTGCAACGGGTAGGCCGACCGCCTCGCCATTCGATTGAATAGTGGGCCCTTACCACACCGAATGAAATGGCTAGTCGTTTGCGTTGCCGGCGCAAGTGCAGCCCATGGACGAACTGGCCGCCGTCGTCACCGAGCTGCAAAAGTGTGCTGCCGAAGCGGCCGGCCTTGACCACCTCCTCCATGTACGCAGCGGCTGCGATCGGAGTACAACCTGACACGGCATAGGATCTGTTGCACGAAACAGCGGCAATCGTGCATGCAGCGCATGTGGAAGCATTGGGGTCGGCCGTTCTCACCGCCGAGCGCATCGACGATTGTGTGCACGCCTTCACGTCGCAGCTCGAGCATTACAAAGTACGTCCAAGCCAAAAGTCGACCACTAGTGCGTGAGGTGGCATGGGTAGGACAAGCATGACACCCTGCACCCCCACAAACGAAATGCTTTGCGCACGTTGCACGTTGCAAAGACGTGGCAAGTCCCTGCTGGCCTGTGCCAGGTGACTGTCCAGCCGAAACAAGCTCCTGCGGAAAGCGACATGCCACACAATGCATTCCTCCACATCGACGTGTGTGTGTCTGCCGTCCCCGAGCTCAATTTGCCGTCAAATGTGTCAGCGTTTTCAGCCATCTTACGGCCCTCCATCCCACACGCGCCACGTGCCGAGGAAGCACCAGACGTCGCTATCGCCGTCCACTGGAGTGCAATCCTCGCCGTGGAAAGCCCTGCGTGGATCGAATCGCCGGCACAACATTGCGATGTCGAGGTGGCCGTGGTGGTCCAATTCGACAATCCATGGCTGCTGGTGAAGCTGGCCCTGCTCGACGATTCCGGGTGGACGGTGTTGCAAGGCTGGGTTCACGTGGCGTCGCCAGCAGTGTGCTTACTCCATTGCCACGACTCGAACAGTGTGAATCTCTTCCACGACTTGCAGAGCCAGCAACAAACACGGCAGTTGATCCCATCGCCGGTGGATGCATCCGTTGTGGCTGCATTGATCGACGCGTCCCGAGCTGCGTCCAAGGCGATGGCGTCACCGACACTCCATGCAAAGCTACAACAACAGTGGAGGCAATGTATCCAGCAGTGGACCATCCATTTTGTCCGTCGCTTTCACCGACTTCCGACCGATGCAGACAAGGCCAAGATTCGGCTGTGGTATTCCCTCTACCATGCGTTGAAAGCCTCGCCGCCGCCGCCACATCGCTCTCATGTCGTGTAGGATATATCACAAAAAGTCTAAATAGGAGCTGCAGCTCGTGGGGTGCTACAGTTGCGGCAGGGGGTGCACCGATCGGACTTTGTCTTTGCCCGCGGATTTGGGGTGTATCAGGGGGCGACAGAGCGCTGGCATGGGTTTCTTGGTGTCCGGGGCAGAGTCCCGACGGACTGAGCCGCCTGTGGCAGGACGGACTTTGGCCTTCACGTTGATCTGAATCTGTGCGACCGACTGAATCGGCCGAAGGCCTTGGACATGGGCATTCCCTGCACAGACAAAGTTGGAGTGGCGGCGGGGAGGCGGACAGCTTGGCTTGGGCTGTTGCTGCTGGAGAACGTAGCGGAGGTATGCTGACGCGTCAAAGTCCATGGACTTGCCCAACAACACTTGGAGGGCCTTTTGTTCGGCTTGGAGTTGCAGCTTTTGATGGAACTGCAACAAACTCATTTGGGCACCAAGCGGTGGAGCCGTGGCGGGTGTGCAAGGTGGGGAGTCGCCGCCATGGGATTCGTGGCAGCTGCGTGGTTGCCCTATGGTCGTAGCAGGTGCTTGGAGGATCTCGCGAAGGCGCTTCAGGACGCGTTGGTACTCTGTCAAAGTTGTGTCCGTCACCCACTACCACCAGTTGAGTTGGATGGATCCAGAACGAGGTGCCTTACGTGCTCGACGAAAAAGTAAAGCGATGCACAAAAACAGCTCACGTCCATCCGTTCCATGCCTCGCCGGTCGTATTCCCACCCTCGGTGGAGGATGGATGCTCCCAGCCCCACGTCCCAGTCGGTGGTAAGTCCTGTTGATGGATGACGAGGCGTCATCGCACCATGGCAAAGCATTACCTCCAAGAAGCGTAGCGTAAAACTGATGGTACCCATCTCGCGCGAGTCCTGGAGCCGTGGCGCATCCTTCAGCTACCGTCGGCTTGACGCACATCGACCTAAAAGAGGTTGACCTGGGCCACAACTGTCGACAGCGCTCTCACCAAAACGACTTGAGCTGTTTCTGGATGGTTGGATGAGTCATGATGGCGGTGCGCTTCCTCTGGAGCTCGTTGTGCCGCCGCAGGATATCCGCGAGTGCCGGGTCCAGTTCGTGGCGATGCCTTTCTTTCACTGGCTTGTCGGGGGCTGCGGCTGGCGTGCACGTTGTGCCTAGGTGTTGGCTGCGAGGACCGAGTCTGGGCCGTGGACTTGAGACGAGAATGACTGGTTCGTCCGAGGTTTCGATGGCGTCGAGAGCTTGGTCGCTCACGTCAGGGTGACATGGCGTCGCCTCGGCATTCGCCACTGGCACGCCCGTCAAGAGAGGGGCAGTCAGGTCAGGGTGTTGAAGGAGTATGCGGCGGTACAACTCGTCTGGATCCATCACGTCGTCTTCGTCGGAGCAGGGCAAGCCAACACTAGGGACAACATCATCGCCAACAGAATTGCCGGTCGCAGCGGGGGCGGCCGCAGGAGCGAAGGACGTCGTCGTGGGTCGTTGTTCCGATCCTGAAATGGTCGGGTATTCGATCTCTTTCAGAAAGTCCGACAGGCCCAATGGCGCTACATCTTCCTCGCACGACGATGGGCTGTCCGTGGCGGTCGATGTGAGGTGGTCTACGATCGTGAACCGCCGAACCATGCTCGACGTCGCGCCGCCATCGACACCAAAGCGGAGAATTCCAAGTGGCATGCGGCTAAGAATAGCAACGAAGCCGACGTCGACACAACCCTCTCTCATGTGCATATATCACGTGTTATCGCAAAAAGACTAGGTTCGATGGAGCTAGCCATGACTACAGTGAGGAGACCTCGGACGCCTCGAGATGCTCCAAATCTCGAAGCGAGTCGATGGACTGCGCGTCCCGTTGGATACATATCGCACAGCGTAGCCGCACCACGCCGAGAGACGCGTGTGAGGGCAAGCGAGGACTGAACTTTTCCAGGCATCTCTTGGTCCATGGACGTCCGGCATCTTTTTCCCTGCCAGTCGGGTTGATAAAGCGAATGAAAGAGGGACAGCACTTTTGCCGCCGATAATGCCAAGCGCGCAAGCACCGTTGGCGAGCGAAGCGATGCAGCGCAATCGAATAAATCCTGGCATCCCGACCTACTGCGACTTCCCGTCCCCTCGTCTGGCGTCGTTGCGACGACAACGTGCGACGATGCCCACCAACCGTACGTTGACATTGAAGTCAACGTCAATGTCGACGTTGGACTCGGACCGACGAACGCCGTCCGTTTGGACGAAGTCAAGGCAAGCCCCACGACAAGGTATGGAGCCAAGAGACGCACTCGAACTGCACGACCTCGAGGTTGCATGGCCAGGCGATCCCATTCCAACCTCGCGTGGCGTCGGCTCGTGAGTCGAGTCAAAGTCTTTTTGTCCTTGCTTCGTTCACGATGGCTGACACGTCCAGCATTCAGCTCGACGCATTGTCGGTGGTCCATGCCGTGGTGTTGGTGCTGGTTGGTTACGCCTGCCTGCAGCTTGGCCTGCTTGTTCTCGACGGCTCCTTCATGCATTTGCTCTTGTCCGAGGGTCGCATCGTGGTGGCTCCTTTGTCCAAGAGGTGCGTGCGCAGTCGTGTCCCGCTGAAAGCAAGCAGGACCTTTCGCTGGCGCTACTTGTAGAATTCAGAGCCACGGTTTGTCCGATGCGGTCAAGTTTCGTTCGAGTGTACACACGTCGACGACGATTCGACTGCCTGTGGCAACGACCGTCCAGCCTGGACAGTTGACCGCTCTGCCCTCCTTGCCTCATGACATCCCCATGGTTCAGTCGGCGGTGGCGCCACCGACAGGACTCCGCGTGCTCTTTTTTGGAACGGATGCGATCTCGCTGGCGACGCTTGAATTGCTCCATGCCAATATGCAGTGCGGACAACGATGGCGTCTTCAAAAATGCGGTCCTGACATTGCTCTCCGTAGACCACGATTGCCGCACCTCCCGCCTTTGATTCACTCCATCGAGGTCAGGACGCGACAACGGATCTTGGGCCGACGACCCGATCGTCATGTAGGTGGTATGCCCCACCGACAAGCGTGTCGCTCGAACGCGATCGATTGCGCCCGTTCCAGTCAAGCAATTTGCCCTGGACAACCACCTCCCCATTCATCACGTCCCTGACAACGCGTACGTATCGCACGGCGCCTTTCGTCGTGCGTTGGCCGTACCAATGTGTGGCTGCGACGGTGTAGAAAAGCACGTCGGCAGTGGACTGTGCCGCCGCCTGCCACCGGGTCCGCCTTTGACATTGCCGTGGTCGTCTCGTTTGGCTATTTCATCGTACGAACGTCTATCTCGCGTCACTCCATGATGTGGCGGATAGCATCCCCCGATGCTGGCCAACGTTGCCAAGGGAGCGATCAACATGCACCCGTCCATCTTGCCCAAGGTACGCCACCCCGCGTACGTTGCTCAGTCGGCGTTGTTTAGTATCGCGGACCGGCGCCGATCCCGCGAGCGTTGTATCACGGGGACAAAGCGACGGGCATTTCAATCATTGAAATCGACCCGAGGTGACAGCATGCCATCCACGGCGGGGGCTCAAGAGTGTCCAGGGCGTTCGATGTAGGCCGGATCCTCTACTGCGACGACACGATCGCGATCCCCGACACCGCCACCTTACCAGAGTTGGGACTCCCCCTCGGTCCGTGCCGACACTGACGTCGCCCCGACTAGGTTATCCAAGCGGTTGGCCTCGCGAGGCGCCGAATGCGTTCTGCACACGTTGCGCGATATCGATACCCTTTTCCAACACGCGCGGCCACAGGTACGCTCATCGACCGCGACCTGCCTCATGCGTGGACTCCAGGACGAAGCAAGCGCCACCGCAGCACCCAAGATGCGCCGTGAGGTACCCGTTGTGAAGGGGCTTCTTCACCGCTGACATCGTGCCTGGCTTCGTAGGACGGGATTGTGTTGTGGACGGAAACCGCGGCGCAATTGTACAACGTAAGCGGCATGGTCTGGTGTGCATGGTCATGTGCGACGTAGATGTGGCGGGCAGTCGGGGCATCGTACGGCGTCGTGGCGTCGCTGGGCGGCAAAGCGATCAAGTTTATCGAGATGCACCGACCAAACATGGATGCTGCGGTGGCGTTTGAAACGCGGGTCGCGGCGAGTGTCCCAGCCGCGGCTGGAATGTGCTGGTACGACAAAGCCACCAAGGGATTGTGGATCCAGGCCGCCGATCGCGAGTGGATTGTCGTGTTGCGCGTTCAAGTTGCCAACCGCGCCGTCCGAACGGCGTCCGAATTTGCCGACGGACAACGAGTGCGACCGCTCCAACCCTTTCGATTTGACCAGAACGACGTAGTCGACGCCGCGTCGCGATCGGTCCGTTGCAACTAGTCTAGAGCATGACGAGAATCGTTTACGAATGAATCCAACGAATCGTTGTCGGAAAACAGTCGCGTCAGGAGATGTGCTCGTCCATGCATGCTATGGCTGGCAGTGTCCCGACAGGGCAGAGGTGGTCAAGGCAATGGACATAGATTTCGAGCACTTGCCATGTCGTCTGCCATGCGCCGAGTGTGGTCTGCGGATAAACCCGGTCGACTTGTGTGTGTATCGCCACCGACAATGCCGACGCACCCGTTCGTGCTTCGTCCGCCAGCTCGATCCGTCGCCAACGAGGTATCGACAACTGCCTCGGCATGGAATCCATCGCGTCTGAATACGAATGGCTGTGCTGCGCCGTGGAGTTGCCACATGCATGCTTCCCTACGCTCGGCAGCGCCTTTGTCATGTCGAGGAAAGTGTCAGCATTTGGACTTGCGCCCGTGTACACGACAAGTCTGTACGCAAAGCCCATCGATGCTGGAGCGTACGACGCGAATCCCCGACCAATCGAGCTGCGGTGCTCAAGGCACCACACCCCTTGGTGCGTTGGGGCAAGAGGCAGCGCCGTGGCAGGGAGCAGCCGTTCCCCCGCGATTGCAGGATGGACTGCGAGATGGAACCGCTACAGTCGTCTAGCCCACCACGTCGTCGCGTTCGGTGGCTCGATGCTGCCGTGAGTCCCACCGCCACCGTCGTGCTTCTACCACTGTGTTCGGGTGTGCATGGGGTTGTGCTCGAGTAGCTGGCACCGAAACACAGTCGGACATGCTGGCGCACATGGCCTCGGCAGCCGATGACCCCGTTTCCACAGCCAGCGTCGTGCGATGTGGCATTCTCGCCCGAGACGACCTGCATCGAGCCCAGACGGACACCTCCCGTGGTCGCCGACGCGCAGTGCGTTTTGGACAACATGCATGCCACACTCGGGATGGCGCTACTCTCTCCCGAATCCATGCATTGGCGCGCGTTGGATCTCCAGGTGAAGTAGGGGGTAGCGCGGCCATCATGGCATTGATGACAACATGGTCATCCAATGCATCCACGACACAGTGGCCCGCCGTCCACGTGCGGTGGATGTGCGTTCGCCGCAAAGGAGAAGCGGAGCGGCGATTGTCTGAACTGAACGTAAAGCTAAAGCTTAAACCGAGCCTTGCGACCGCCTCGCGGTCCCACGGATGGACGTCGGGGGAATATGAACCCCGATGTGCATCTCGACAACGCCCCACACGTGGTATACCCCCCTTGGTCGAGCCAGTCCTCAACAAGCAAGGCCTTTTGTTTCCCTCGGCTCCAAGCCATCTACGTACCCAACGATGCGTCCAGGGCCGTCGTGCTGAGCTGGACGACCTCGCGGGCATTCGCACGGATCGGGCGACCGCTTGCCGACGTCGGATACTGTCCTGGGGTGCCCGACGCTTCAACCAAACACCAAAGTATCAACGTGGCTGACCAAGTCGAGAAGCGGTCGGGGTGGTTTGCCGTGGGTGTCAGCAACTGCAAGCTCACTCGTGGCCGCGCCGTCCACACGACATTGTCGAATTCCCCGTCGAGTCGACACATCCAGCATCGATGAGCCTCGCGGCGCTTGACGTTTCCGCCGTATTGCTTTGTGCCGCCGTCGTCGTCGTGGGGGCAGCGACCTGCCTCGCGGGCATGTTCCTTTTTGTTGTGTTTCCTGTCGGCGGGACGCCGCTGAAGCGCGTGCCGGGGCCGCCATCGACCAGTTTCCTCCTCGGCAACATGTACGTCCGCCGCGTCGTGCTGCCACAAGCCATCTCATGTGTGCACAGGCGTGAAATCTTTGATCGAGTCGGCAACTTCCCCGACCCGTTCCTGTCCTGGATGAACCAGTTTGGGGGAGCGGTCCACTACCGCATCGCATGCCAACGCCGCCTACAGTTGACGGACCCCGCGGCGGTGCAGTTTGTCTTGGCCACGCACGCGTCGACGTTCCCGCGCCATCCCACCCTTCGGCGCTTCTTTACGGTGGGTGCATGCTCTCGACGCGGCAACCTCACGATGCATCCAGGACTTTTTGTCGGGCGAGGGCCTCCTCAGCTCGGAAGGATGCCACCACGACTACCACCGCAAAGTGCTCAACCCACACTTCAACTTGAGTCAAATCAAGTCGTCGATCGCTGTGTTTGCCGACCAGACGCTTCGATTCTGTGCATCGCACCTCGACGACGGCGCCGCAGTCACTGCGGCAGGTCGCGCAGTCAACATGAACTCGTGTAAGGTCCCGACGACGCCCGCGCATTCCATCCATCTCACGGACGTCTTTCATATCTAGTTTTTCAAGCGCTGACGTTGAACAATGTGGGGTTGACCGCGTTTGGGTACGATTTTCAATCCAACCCGGACGCTATCGTCGCGTTCGACGAGCTGCAAGCGATGCCGAACAAGCTCCTTCTCGCGTGCTCGATGTGCATTCCTGGCTTTTCGTGGTTGCCATTCCCGAGCTTTCGACGCCGCCACCACGCCCGTGCCAAGCTGCTGTGCATCATGCAAGACATCATCGACCGAAAGCTCGCGACAGGACCAACCACAAGTACAAGTACGACCCCGCGCGACTTGCTTGACCGCATGCTCGAGGCTGGAACATCCACCCACGACGCTGTGGTGCACACCCTGACCGTGATGTTTGCCGGGCACGACACAACGACGGCGGCGCTGTGCTGGACATTTTACCGCCTCGCTTGCGAGCCGTCCCAGGCGGCGTTGGCTCGGCGCGAGTGTTTGCACTTGCTCGACGTCCATGGCTCGTTCGACCAGTGGCAAGCCCTCCACGACTTGACCTATACGACGGCTTTTATTCAAGAAACCCTCCGCCTGCACCCTCCGGTCCCGTTCATCGGGCGTCGCATGGCCCGTGATGACGTCGACGTCCCCATGTCCGACGGCTCGTCAGTGTTTGTCTCGAAGGTGCGTGCTTGTTTCAACACGTCCCTCGAACTCGTCGTGCGTAGGGAACGTCAGTGTGCGTGGTGCATGCCGCCATGCAGCGCGATCCAACGTACTGGGCCCATCCCAACGACTTCGTCCCTGAGCGGTTCGTTCCTGGCACGTGCGCCTATGCCGCCGACCTTGGCCTTCGACACGGCCGAGGCCATGCCGTCCACTACATGCCGTTTAGTGCTGGCTCGAAAAACTGCATCGGCCAGCGATTTGCCATGGCCGAGCTGCAGGTCGTAGTCGCGACGCTTCTCACCAAGTACGAGTTTACGCTGGCGCCGGATGCAGACCACACGAACTTGTTCAATGGCATTTCCGTGCAGCCGACGCGGTTGACTATGGCGATGATGCCGCTTCGAGCAAGTCCTCCCTCTGGTCTGTAGTGGTAGCAGCTCCTTGCGTCCCCAGTCCCAAGCACCGTTTGATTCATTCCATCCTGATGCGTTTCGCGTTTCACCGTGGTGTGCCACGATTTCATGCAGAAAGATCGAACCGATGGCTGGTGGTCTATCGATTGAATCGCTAGGGGGTGCGTCGATCTCACGGCAGAGCAGACTCTACGCACGGCGAGAGATAGGATAGACCAGCGTCACGTGCATGATTCAAACTAGAAGGGCTGGTTTCGACTGCGGGGCGACGACGACGTGCTGGGCTCTCGAGATGGCGACGGCGCACTGTCGCGGCCGAGCACTTTAAACTTTTTGCCGCGCAGGACTGCCCACTGCTTGTCCCCGTAGTCGTAGAGACAGCAATGCATCTTCCGCTTCGAATCGTACCCGACGATCGTGCACGGGTACCAGCAGTCATACCTACAACACACGACCGCCATCGAATCGATCGCCCACTCGTCGGTCGCACACCTGTATGTGTAGACGCTTATATTGACGCCGATGTCCCGCACGTCGTTGTGCAGCCCACTGCCAACACCCGCCGACGCCTCGGGTTCGTTTGCGCTGTCGTCGGGCTTGTCGAGTGGGGCCTTGACTCCGTACGGCGACTTCGTCAACTTGGACTTGGCTAGGACCAGCTTGGCCTTTTGCTGGCTGCGTTTGGGCTTTGGCTTTGGCTTGGCCGGCATCACAGGGACCAACGAGTGCGCTCTGGTCGAGCCTCGAGAACTCGAGGTTTCTCGCGGGTCATGGCTGGCCGGGAAAGAGCCGAGTGGTGCCGCGGTCGCCTGGACCGGGCGCGCTACAATCGACGGTAACGACGGCGGCTTCACCGGGATGTGGCCGGGATGTGGTCGCGATGGGTCATCGCCTGGTGCAGCCGCGACGTCTTTACAGGACGACGAGTGGGTTGCCGTGACTTGCATTTCCAAATCAATGCACCGGTCCAATTCAGAGTCCGTGTGGTGGTCGATGACGAGATGGCACATGGGGCACACGTCGTCTTCCTCTGGCACATGCGTAAACTTGAGCTTTTCGAGCTGCGCTTCGAGGTCTCGCCGCTCTCTCTACGCCGCGACAACGCGCAGCAGCCATGTTCAGGCGCCGACGGCAGTGACACTGAACTACCTGAATGTCTTCCAGGTGCGCCAAAAAGGGCTGCGTCTGGTGTTCCCAGTCTGGGGCGACGCCCGACTCGTCTTGATTCGTTCGCTCTGGTGTCCGTGGGGTTGTCAAGGTGCGTTTGCTGGCTGGTCGACTCGCCATGGCTCGCTGTCCTTGGGCCGACAACGACGCCCCTGCAAGCCTTTGCGCCTTGCCGTCTCCCAGATCTAGGTCCGCCGAGAGAGCTATGGCAGGGGCAGTTCGCGGATGTCCGTCGGAATTGGGTGCTGCCAATGCCAGCTGCGCCTTGAGCTGTTGGTTCTCGACACGAAGGACGTCGACCTGCTTCTCCAGCGCCTGGATCTTGTGCCCCATTGCCGACACGTTGGGCTGTTCCGCTTGCAGTTGCAGCTTGAGTTTTTGGATCTCGCGCTGGGCTCTGGCGAGCAACACCGCGTCGTCCACGACTTCGTTGACCTGGACGTTCAGCGCGATCTGCTTGGCTCGTTCGGCAAACTGGAGCGTCGACACGGTCTCTTCGACCGCTGCCACCGACGGCGAGATCGTGGCAATGACGATCGTTCGGGTGTTTCCGCCGAGGGAGTCTTGAAGCAACCTTGTGAGCTTCGAGTCGCGATACGGGATGTGCGACCGCTACGGCCCGCCACCTCCCATCAGGATGCAACGCCATCATGACGTAGGTCACGTCACGCCGAGTACCTTTTTGTCGGTGAGGGCCGAAATGACGTTGCCAAGCGCCGAGAGGCTGGCGTTGATGTTGCGCAGCTCCCGCGTGCGATCGTGCGTCATGGCGACGTCTGTGTCCCACTACAAGCAAGCTCCATAACGCCCACCGCCGCCTTCGTCTTGTCCCGACCACCACGGCGTACCTTTTCCGACCCGGCCAAATCCACCAAGTTTAGCTACGAGCACCATAGAGTGGATGGCGCTCAGTCGGTGCAGCGCACCTTGGCCCGCCGAATAATGGTCGTTCGTTCATTGCCCCGCGACTCGACTTCCATGGACAACTGGAGCAGCGCGTGGCTGCGGCTGCTCTTTTCATTGCACTCTACACCCGCGACGTGTTGGTTGTCGCAATGGAGCTCCACCAACCTGTGGCGCGAATCGTTCGATTCTTGCTCCCGAGATGGAGCAAGTCGAGCACTTCGTGGGCATTGCCGACTCGAAATTCCGAGATGCCACTCACATAAATGTGCTTGGCATGGCCCTATGGTGTGACAGTCATCGACCATGCGGTCTCGCGCGACCGGCACCTTGATCATTTCTCGAACTTGCAGCGGCGGCTGGTCTTTCACGGCCGACGAGTGGAGCAGGTCAAATACTTGGTTGTTGTAGATTTGCATGTACGAGCAATGCACAAACGCCCCGGCCCCGCACGCTCCCACGGCCTTGAGCTCCTGAAACAGACCGTCGACGGCGCGAGGAATGATGCCCCACTGGCTCATGTCGCCTTGCCGGAGCGACGAGTCGGGGCCCATCATCGTGTGGGTCTTCCCCGTGCCTAGACGGTTGGATGACCCGTAGCACTTGTCGGATGGGCGTCGTACCTGTTTGGCCATAAGCAAAGATGGTGCAGTTGAACCCCTGCACAACCTGCTCCACCGACGACTGCAGGTACGCGTACACGTCGCGCTGGTTGGCATGCGTCCCAAAGATCGCGTCGTAGTTGTACGTCGCGTCAATCGAATGATCTGGGCACTTGACGTCGAGTCGCGTGGGCAAGTCGGTCGGTTCGGATGGTGGTCGAATCGCGACGACCGACTCGTTGGCGGCTTGCAGCTTGCGCTCTCGCTCGTTGGAAGGACGCATGCGCACCACCACACGGACGCATTCTGGCTGAGGAATCCCATCGCATGCTCCATGGTCGGTCATGGCACCGTGTCGGTGCAAAACTGCCACTCGTGACAGAACGTTTCCAACGGAAAATCGTCGACGCACACCTTCCCTCGATAAACGATGCGCCATCCCCATCGAGCGGGACGCAGACGACCTCGTTCGACTGTACAAAAGCGTCCAAGCCGTTCTCCGCGCTCGCTGGATGGACGTGTGCCGAGCAACCTGTCAGGGTGGCTTCGGCCGCCCTCTTCCGACGAACTCAGTCTCCAAATAAAGACACGACTGCCTAGACGGTTCCTTTCGTCTCCATTGACGACTGTAGTGCCCGCAAAGTTTACCAAAATCCTCCATGCACGGAGAGCTCCACTCGGCGGCGACAATGGCCGCCGGGTGGCATAACCGGCCTCCCCCGAGCACGCCACGGCGCATGCTCTCGAGAAATCACGATCAGCACACACACACACACACACACACACACACATCCTGCGCACAATCGCCACACAGGAGAACGCCGTCGAGTTCATATACAACGCTGGTTGTAGGGTGTCCTTTATGCTGGTTTAGTCTTCCAATTCGGCGGCGAGGGCCTTGGCCTTTTCTTTGACTTCTTCGATGCCACCGACCATGAAAAACGCGGCTTCCGGCAAGTCGTCGTACTCGCCGGCCAAGATCGCCTTGAACGACGACACCGTTTCCTCCAAACGCACAAACTTGCCCGGCTTGCCCGTAAACACTTCGGCGACGTGGAGGGGTTGCGACATAAACTTTTGCACCTTGCGGGCGCGCGCGACCGTCAGCTTGTCGTCTTCGCTCAATTCGTCCATCCCCAAAATGGCAATGATATCTTGGAGACCCTTGTAGTCCTGGAGCAACTTTTGCGTCGCGCGGGCCACTTCGTAGTGCTCTTCCCCAATCACACGGGGGTCCAACATGCGAGACTTGGAGTCCAACGGATCGACGGCGGGGTAGATCCCGAGTTCCGAAATCTGGCGCGACAACACGGTCGTCGCGTCCAAGTGGGAAAACGTCGTGGCCGGGGCCGGATCCGTCAAATCATCGGCAGGCACGTAAATCGCTTGCACCGACGTAATCGAACCCTTCAGCGTCGACGTAATGCGCTCTTGCAACGCACCCAAATCCGTCGCCAGCGTGGGCTGGTACCCCACGGCCGAAGGAATACGACCCAACAACGCCGACACTTCCGAGCACGCTTGCGTGAAGCGGAAAATGTTGTCCACAAACAACAACACGTCTTGGCCTTCCACGTCACGAAAGTACTCGGCCACCGTCAAACCGGTCAGACCGACACGGGCGCGCGCACCAGGGGGTTCGTTCATTTGACCGTACACCAACGCGGCCTTCGACCCCGTCGTCGTGCCGTCCGCATTGAGCTTGATCACACCCGATTCAATCATTTCGTGGTACAGATCGTTGCCTTCGCGCGTACGTTCCCCCACACCCGCAAACACAGACACACCACCGTGGTTGTTCGCCACGTTGTTGATCAACTCCATGATCACGACCGTCTTGCCGACACCGGCACCGCCGAAAAGACCAATCTTACCACCCTTGGCGTACGGGGCCAACAAGTCCACGACCTTCAAACCCGTCACCAACACCTCGGCACCCGAACCTTGTTCCGTGTACAAAGGGGCGGCGCAGTGGATCGGCGCCTTGTGCACCGACGTGATGGGACCACGCTCGTCCACGGGTTCACCGATCACGTTCATGATACGGCCGAGGGTTTCAGGACCCACGGGGACCTACACAACCAACCCGTCAATCGACGCACCACCACGACGACAACTCTCCGCATGCTCCCTCGTCTCTACGTTCGTACCATGATCGGGTTGCCAGTGTCCACACACTCTTGGCCACGGACCAAACCGTCCGTACCTTCCATGGCAATCGTGCGCACGGTGTTTTCACCCAAGTGCTGGGCCACTTCCAACACGATGCGGACGTTGTCGTTGGTGTTTTGCACTTCCAAAGCGTTAAGAATGGGCGGCAAGTTGTTCGTGAATTGAACATCCACGACGGCACCAATGATTTGGGTGATGCGGCCCACGGACGGCGCGGCGGTCGAGAACCCGCGCTTCAAGGCAGACGCGAGCATG
>NW_008580150.1:633543-642815 GCF_000520115.1 Aphanomyces invadans
CAAGGCGATCTTGGCCGGCGAGTACGACGACTTGCCGGAAGCCGCGTTTTTCATGGTCGGTGGCATCGAAGAAGTCAAAGAAAAGGCCAAGGCCCTCGCCGCCGAATTGGAAGACTAAGCGCCGAGTCGATAGGAAGGAAAGGTTCGCCACGAGAGAAACAGAAGGCAGGTTAAGAATGCTGCTGTGTCTAAACGAGCGAGTGTAGTCACGTGTTGTTCTCAGTGTGCTGAGACTCGAACGACCTCTTGAAACGAATTTGTGACTCAAGCACACTGTTTCCAGTCGAAGCGGTGGTAGCGACCAGATCCCCAGTTGCTCAGTGCCCATGATCTGTCTTCTCCCGTGATGCTGGTGTACTGTACAGGTAGTCGTGGCGTTGCAGTTGGCCGCGTGATTGCGCATTTCGCGAACCAGCCGCGGGTATAATGCGGACACGGGTGAACACGGCACACGGGGAGAACGACGAGGATGGTTCACGTCACAGGGCGACGTTGGCGGAGCAGGGTCGTTTGTGATGTATACAAGGGTAGCCAAGAGTCACAGCGATGCGCTTCGTGCAGGCAGCTAGGAGTGCGCCATCATGACCACAGTCGCGGAAATCGGACAACACCGCTCGGAGCACAGGATGATTGCCGACGACTTGATGGTGTCGCACTAAGTTGAAAAAACCGCACTCGATCAATGGTTTTTCCAATAAAACGTTCCTGATGGAGTGCCCAATTTATCGCACAAAACCTCTAGCAATAAGAGGGTTTTTTCCAAATATTTTGACGATTGGGGGTCCCGCGCCTGAATCGCTTCCCTTCCGGCCTCTGATGCTCCCAAACATTAGATACATCATTCCTATTCTGTATTTCAATTCTACTCGGGCGATTGAGCTTGGTCAGCTTCGCTCCCGGCCTTTTGGTTTACTGAGCAAGCACGTCAACAAACCACTTCATCAGGGACGTTTTACTGGGAAAGTCGGTTTTTCCGAGTGGCACCGCATCCGGATAAGCGATTTGAGTTATCCGACCTAATTTCGCAGCGAGCGCGCTGACTCGCTCGCCCATCATGGGAAACGCTGGATCGAGCCGCGAGAAGAAGGACGCCAAGGCTATCACGAAGAAGAGTGTCCAAGCACAGAAGATTGATCGTGCGCATGCGACTGGCATCTTGTCCTTGAAAGGCTGCAAATTGAAGCAGGTTCCAGTCGATGTGTTCAACATCCCGACCCTGCA
Source organism: Aphanomyces invadans (assembly GCF_000520115.1). Classification (NCBI taxonomy): domain Eukaryota; phylum Oomycota; class Saprolegniomycetes; order Saprolegniales; family Verrucalvaceae; genus Aphanomyces; species Aphanomyces invadans. The sequence goes on from NW_008580150.1 coordinate 634,765, forward strand.
CACGCTCGATCTGTCCCTGAACGACATCACAGAGCTTCCACCCCGCATCGCGCAATTGACTGCGCTCAAGACGCTCAAAGTAGATGGCAACCAGCTTACACGGCTTCCAGACTTGTCTCCATTGGTCAAACTCAACAATGTACGATCATTCCGCCTTGCGACGAAGGACTCATAACCTGTGCAGTTGGTCGCCGACAATAATGTCATCGCCGTGATCGATGGTCTTCCCATGAGCTTGTCCAAGTTGAGCGTTCGAAACAACAAGCTTACGTCGTTTCCCCGGTGCATTTCGTCCCTCGCTCGCCTCGAAGTGTTGGATGTTGCAATGAACTTGGTTACCGAAGTGCCGGCGGTAGTTGCACAATGCGCACAACTCAAGGAACTCAACGTCGACTACAACCGTCTGCAGTATGTGCCGCCTGCATTAGGCCAGTGCAGCAAGTTGACGACCTTGTTTGCTCGACACAACCAACTTGGACCGCCCCAATCACTCGCCCCTGAGTTTCTGCAGCATTCCTCTGTGAATGTCATGCAGCTGGAAGGCAACCCGATGACTAAGCACGACTTGGAGGCCATGGAAGGCGTGGCAGCCTTCCTCGAACGGCGCAAGATATTGAAGGACAAGGAAATTCACGGTGGGCTCAGCACCGACGTCAGCCTGTGTGGCTTGGATTAAGTAGCACCATGTATATGCTACTGATTGGTTAATAGTTGCAAAATATTAGCGAATCCAACAACGCATATACACATAGAGCAATAGGATTCGTCGAAATGCGAATATAATCAACGAATCAAAGTTGCAAATAGCAAGTTCAGGACCAATCATACTACGCCGATACCATGGAACACACCAAGCACAGTCGCGGCTGAACTGCTCCATCGTCTCACGGCAGCATGGAGGAGTGGACCAAGGCTGCCAGCGTGATCGTTGGGACTCTCATGATGTTTTCCCTCGGGTCGGCCTATGCAATCTCGTCGTGGAATGGTCAGATGAAAGACGCGCTCGAGATGACGCAGAGCGAGATCGCAGCTGTCGCTGCTTGCTTCACATTTGGCCAGTACAACTCCATTTGGGCTGGATTCTTCTACGATCGATTTGGTGTCAGGTGGACATCTTTGGTGTCAGCAGTGATGCTTGCGACGTTCTACTGGTTGGCGGCGTTTCTCAGCGCGACCCCATCGGCTCCGCACTGGGCAATGTCGGCGTGCTTTGTTTTCATTGGCCTCGGTCACGCGTTTCCCGCGGTAGCAGGCATGGCGGCAAATGAAGGCGTCTACGGTCAAATCCATCGAGGCAAGATCATGGGACTACTGGTCAGCAGCTACAGTGGCGGCGGGGCAGTCTTTGCCTACATCTACCACACGTGGTTTGACCACGACGTCGACGCCTACTTCACTTTCATTGGGTCGTCGCTCTCGCTTTTGTGTATCTTTGGCGCTGTGTTTCTCCAAGCCAGGGGTCACCATCATGTCCTCGAGCGAGACGATGAAGCGATGCCTCTTGAGCGAAAGGACGAAGTCGGGCGAGACATCACGCTGTGGCCGTTGGTGCAAACCGCCCAATTCTGGCACTTGTTTGTCGTGGTGCTTGTTGGTGTGGGGTGCCCGCTCTTCGTCATGAACAACCTGAGCTTCCTCGTGGAATCCAACGGCGGCGACGTCACCCACGTCCCGACGCTCGTGTTGCTCTTCTCGCTCTTCAACCTGGTGGGACGGTTTGCAATGGGAGCAATCTCGGATGCGTGGCTGTCGACGGTGCCTCGGAGCTACTTTCTGACTGCCAGTGTCGTGTTGGTGGGGGTGGTCCAGCTGTCGTTCGTCGTGTGCCCTGTCGAGTACATGATGGTTCCAGTGGTGCTGACGGGATTTGGAGAAGGCTGCGTCTTCGGCCTCTTTCCCGTACTGACTCGCGAGTTGTTTGGCCGACGGCACTTTGGCAAGAACTACGGCCTCGTGAGTCTCGCCAACGCGGTGGGGTTTCCTCTCGTGCTGGACCCGCTCTCGTCTGCGCTCTACCGCGTGCAACTCACCCCCGGCACGGAAAAGTGTTTGGGCAGCGGGTGCTTCACTCCCATGTTCTTCGTCACGGCGGGGCTGAGTCTCGTGGCCACGTTTAGCTCGACGCGATTGCATTGAGAACTCCAACGCATCACAAATTCAAGAGTTCATGCACGGGTCGCCGTCGTACTTGTGAGTTGTGCCATGATTTTTGAACAGGTTGTTGTCGTTTCCAAACCGACGCATGGTCCATGTTCGCCCAAGGATGGCTCCTCCCTGCTCGCAAGCAGACATGTTGAAGTAACATCCCGCGTTGTCCGAATGGATGGCTTCCTTGAGTCGTCGACGCTGGAGGGTGGCGTTGTTGAAGTCATGCTGGGTCGACGCACAGTAGCAGCGCCAACGCATGTTGCCTCTGCGTCGACTATTACCATGCCACCGTGAATGAGTACATGACCCCACAACGAGGCCATCCCCATTTGCATTGGAGATGGCAACCCACCGTCCAGTGCTCCAGGTAGATCACTGTCGCTCGTTTTCGTTTCACGCGGCCGCATCGTCGTCTTCATGACAACCCATGTGTCGCGGCCTCTTGATTCGATTCGGCGCTTGCGATGCACTCGAATTTGAGGTGACGTGAATGTTGAAATGACGGCACATCTGACCTGAGCGAGCGCACGGCGCGCCGTGGTCTGGGCGACATGAACAGTCCCAGGGATTCACCGTTCTTGCCGTGCATCGAGTTTTGGACAACGGGCGCGCTGTCCGCCACTGGGTTAGCCTTGTTCAAGGACTGCAAGCACAGCGTTGGTGCTGGTGTACGGCTCCAATACAACATGCCGTTGCAACGACTTCAAACAAATGACTCATGTTGGCCCATGCGCATGAAATATGGCGCTCAAATACGGATGGCAAAGCACGCGCATGAAGCCATTGCTTCCAAACCACTTGCACTTGGACGGTGGTGTGTGGCCATCGCATCCAAAAAAGTTGGTAGGATGTTTGGACGAAGGGAATGCAGACACACTTTGCAGAATGCAACCCGCCCACACAACGCTGGCAAGTCTCACGAGCCTGCAGGTGACGACGGTAATGTAGTCTCGACGAGACTTCCGGGGGCACACAACTTCTCACGGGCAACGTAGCAACGTCGGTTTTGCTGGTTGGGGCTTCAAAGACCGCGCGATGGCCACGATGTGGTGGTGGCAATCTGTGGTCGTTCACCAACGAATGAGCGTGATTGCTCTCTCGGACACTCATGGAGCGATCGTCGGCGACAGTGCTTACGTCCCAAGAGCTGGTGGATGCCGTCGTGGCGTACGACCATGGCGTCCGCTTGGACATGGTTGCTCTCATTAGTGTGGCGCAACCGATCAAGAGTACATTGTTTGCCCCGTTCCATGCGGCCATCCCTCCACGGCACGACCAGTGGCGCCACTCCGGAGTCGTGCAGCAGCTCGCTAGCATGCCGCGCATTCAAAACGGTGTCGTTGCACATGCGCTGTGGAGCGGAAACCTTCCCCTGTTTACGAGACTACCAGTCGAGTTGTTGTGACCTGCCCCAAGTCGTGTAATGTTCCTGGTGTCCTTGCGAGGCAGACAGACAATGGCGTCGTCAAGTACCTCCACAAAGTCGTGGGCCATGCGCAATTGCAGGTCAACATGACCACCTATTCGTCATCCGATGCCTCATCGACATGAACAATGGCACAAATGTGACGTCGGCAGCCGTCTCTGCTGCCGCCAATGACTATGGTCACGCCCCGATGGACGTCGTGGCATTCTTCGAGTCAGCAATGCGGAATCGAATCGTAGTGAAAAGGTATAATTGTTTCAAAGGGTTTGTCCAAACGGACTCACGTCACTCTTGCAAATGTCTTCGAAACCAGAAGCACATTGCGCAAAGATGTAGGCATCACGCGCCCCAGAGAACGAGGACGATGCTGAAATGAACATGCCATGGGACGTTGCCGCTTGCCATTGCGCGCTAGCAGGAGCAGGGGAGAACGGAGCTCAACGAGACACAAGGACGCACTAGGCCTGGCATCGTGCGTTCAACGATGGACAAGGTGGCCCCCGGTGATGACAACGTTGCCGTTCTTGGACTTGACGCCGCTGTTTCCCTCAAGCAACAGCGTTTCGTCTGTGAGTTTGCACGTTTTGTTGGCGGCAATGGCATCTTTCAGGAGCTTGCACCCGCGGAGGGTAATCTTGTTGTAGCCCAAGTGCAGCGACGTCAGCGTGCTGTTGCGCTCGAGAGCTTGGGCTAGAACAGCAATGACAGCGTCCGACTTCAACCCAGAGCTCGTCTGCACAAGCCATCGTCAACCTTTGCTGGACAAGGCACTGAGTGCATACCAATTCGAGACGTTGGAGCGTCTGGTTGTCGCCAATGGCCTTGCACAGTGCAACGATTCCAGGTGGTTCGAGATTTCCACCGCTCTAACACAACGTGAGCAAAAGGACACCAACGGATATGTTGTTTGACGAACGAGGTCCATAGAGGTGAGCGTGCGATTCGAAATCACAGTGGAGGCAAGGCTTGCACCAGCGACAGGTCCAGAGAAACAACCACTGAAATGAACGGTCGTGAGCGCAGGATGGCCCGACAAACTAGTGGCCATGATCGCCGCCGCCGTGTCCGACAGCGGGTTGGCAGCGTAGTTTAGCACTGTTAGGGAACGATTTTGTGCTAGTGCTTGGGCAACTGCCACGTTGCTGTCGTCGGCAAAGCCATTCATGGACACGTCCAAGTGGGTGAGCACTGTGTTGACTTGGAGGACGAGCGCGAGTCGAAGCGCCGACTGCACGGACAGACCGACTTCGGACAGGCACAACGACCGAAGAGTCGCATTGGCTGGGGCGTCCATGAGCTGTGGAGTGTACGAATGCGTTGGGTTTTTCCGCAGCAAGTCCAACTTGACCTGGTCGTACAGGGAAAGTGGCTCGGCCGCGACAGCGCGAAGGACATCAAGCCCACCTTGGTCTGAGATATCGCGGTTGTGACTCAAGTTGAGCGCCTCGAGAGCAGAGTTTTGCTTGAGCGTGAGCCAGCCGTGCAATCCCGATCCCCCAATGTGATTGTGGGACAGATCCAGTCGACGGAGGTAGTTGTTGGTTGCAAGGCATGCCGCTAATGCGAGCGACCCCTCGGTTGCAATCGCGTTGTAGCTCAGGACGAGCTCCTCCAGCGCGCCATTCGAGCTCAATGCGGTTGCTATAAGGACTGCGCTGGCGTCGTGCAGGGCATTGCCACTGAGGTTGAGCGACCGGATGAAGTACTACACCATGCAGAGCGATGTTTGAGAGCCTGGAAATCGTTGGTCGATATGTGCTTGCGTACATTCGAGCTAAGGGGTATGGTCACGTAAGGGACGTCTTGCGCTTGCAAAAAGCAACCGCAGAGATCGATGGCATCGCGCTTGCCTCCTCGTGGCGTCGGACGCGGCGTAAAGACCGTCGAGTTCTCCATATCGGTCGTATCGCACCCGTCATTGTCCTTGTCACCAACCGACGGGGGGAATGCCACCGTCGTCATCATGCGCGCCTGTCCCTGACCAAGTAGTTCAGTTCACTTTGGATTCAACGAACTCGAGACTTACGTCATCGTTGGCTGCAATATACCTGCCCTATCACGGTTGGCACACTCCGAGTTATAAAACATCACGGCCATCGTCTCTGTCATCAAAGCACCCTCTACAAACCTGAAGGAATGCCTGGCCACACTCGTGCTTGCCCACCACCACACCATCCACACTCCGCAAACAATTGAACTCGACCTAGATGATCCACCAGCTCGTCGGGCTCTTGGGCAGTCAAGCATGCAAGTGACGTACGTCTCCAAAGGCGGCAACGACCACATCGTCGACCTCAAGCGACGTCGTCCATTGCTTGGCATGGGGGTCTCGATACACCACGTCTCTATACTCGAGTACTTCGACGGCTTCCCGAATGACTACGACAAAATATTCGCGTCAGCGCCGCGCCGTCAAGGATGTGCACGTCACCATCGCGCAACGACGCCCGCACAGTTTGCATCGGCCATGAAGTGCTCTGGTCAATGAACACTCGCGCCGTTTCGAATTGTCCGCATATCGTATCCGAAAAACCAACGATTTGACTGTGGAAAGGATCTTCCGCCATGCGAGTGCTTTGGACTTCGAAGGCGGAGGGAGATGACAGTGTTTTCGCTCGCATCAAGCTGAGCGAGTTGATAGTCCATTCTAACTTGATGTCAGCACAACGACCGTCATGAACAGCAACGAGAAGCTACAATCACTTCGCTCGGCTCGCTCAGTGGGAAATGTTGCAACTAGCGGGTGGTTCATAGGATAGCGATGGCTTGAAATTGTGCGCGGCGAGCTTGGCGTGGCTGGCACAACTCAGAGCAAAGACGATGCGGTCGAGAGCAACCAACTGTATGAAGGGTATAAAGTGCGCGGGGCTTCGTACGACCGAAAACCCCGCATCCCTGATACCTCACGGTCAACATGGACGAGCAAAGCCTGCCGAAATGCACTCACAATCAACGGCGATTGCGCCTGAAGCGAGAGCACTAGAATACGATATCATGCCTTCGCACCAATATACCACCCATTAACGGATAAACACTTATCCGGATACCTTTCTTTACCCAATCACAGGCGCTGATTCGTGCCAGTGGAATGACTGGTGTGCATTTGCCATTGTCAGGAAGGAATGAAACCAAAGAATACAACTAAAACTTCATCATCGAATCGAGTAAAGCTAAAACCCATATGCCAGGTCGCTTCGCCATGTTTGTAAAGACGCGAATGTGTATACAGCTTGACCCGTACGTGCGGCCGTCACAGACAGCGCATCTTGGACGCAGCACAAACCATCACGTTCGTGCGGGACGTTGTTATGGAGGCATTCGCGAGAATGAGTCCCAATCGTGCATGCGCAGGAGAATATTCCTCTCGCCGGCAAGTGCAGCATGTAGACCGTCGCCCTGCTTCCAATGGTGCAAAAAAGCCACATTGTGACCCTGTTGCCTTCGCCTCGCTCGGCTCTTCGTGTCTTGAACAAACGTGTTGCTCGTCTTAGGCGCAAGGAGAACAGCGGCAAGCGTGTGCAAGCGACTTAGTCCAAGAAGGCGAAAACAAAAGTGATTAATGGAGGTATGTCTGCTGCTTGTCCTCCTATCCTTCTCTGTGTTCAATGTCTGCCGTCCCTTGGTTCAATGTCGTTTGCATTGAACCCTTCGTCTCTTCGTCAGGCAGGGTTGATTCGAGTCAACCGTCACGCTGCTGACGTCGCCGAATCTCAACACTCCCCTAACCCTGATGACGCGGTGTACTTGACCGTTGGTTTGGTTGTTTTTTGTCGTGGTTGGCCATCAGTCCTTGCGGCGGGAGGTTTGGCGACGATGTTGATTCTTGGGAACGAGCTACCATCGTCCAGCGTACAAACTTTTGGATCGCATGTTTCGTTGCGGTCTTGGTAAGGGCGTCGGCCAACATGTCTGCCGTTGGGACGAAGTGGAGCACGAGAACACCACCACGGACTAGCTCCCGGAGGTAGTGGTGCCGCACGTCGATATGTTTAGTCCGTTCACTGATTGCCGTAGTGTTGGCGGTGGCGATTGCCGACTTGTTGTCGCAGTTCAGGGTCAAACATTCCTGCTCAGACCCCAGGTCACGCATCAGACCATGGAGCCAAACGGATTCGCGAGCAGCCTCGGCCGCGGCAATGTATTCGGCCTCACAGCTGGAGAGCGCTGTGATGCGCTGGCGTACACTTTTCCACATGATCATGCCGCCAAGATACAGCCAGCAGAAGCCTGTGGTGGATCGTCGGTCGGGTCGCGTCGCCCAGCTAGCGTCGCTAAAGCCGGTAAGAATTGCCTCACCAGTGCCAAATTGGATCCCATGTTGCTTTGTTCCAGCCAGGTATCGCAGAACACGCTTTGCACCGACAAGGTGCGGTGCCCTAGGGGCGTGGAGGTGGCACGACAGTCGTTGGACAGCGTGCGCGATGTCTGGTCTCGTGCAGATCATGAGGTACACCAGTGATCCAATCATTGCACGATA
>NW_008580150.1:663734-682541 GCF_000520115.1 Aphanomyces invadans
TCCAAAGGCGTCGACACGCAGAGACGACGATGCGGCCGCGTGAAACGAAAACGAGCGACAGTGATCTACCTGGAGCACTGGACGGTGGGTTGCCATCTCCAATGCAAATGGGGATGGCCTCGTTGTGGGGTCATGTACAGTACACATTGTCGAAGCAGAGGCCACATGCGTTGGCGCTGCTCCCGTGCGTCGACCCAGCAAAGACCTCAACGACGCCACCCTCCAGCGTCGACGACTCAAGGAAGCCATCCATTCGGACAACACGGGATGTTACTTTAACATGTCCGCTTGCGAGCAGGGAGGAGCCATCCTTGGGCGAACATGGACCACGCGTCGGTTTGGAAACGACAACAACCTGTTCAAAAATCATGGCACAAGTACGACGGCGACCCGTGCTTTTCCTCCATGAACTCTTGAATTTGTCGTGCGTTGGAGTTCTCAATGCAATCGCGTCGAGCTAAACGTGGCCACGAGACTCAGCCCCGCCGTGACGAAGAACATGGGAGTGAAACACCCGCTGCCCAAACACTTTTCCGTGCCGGGGGTGAGTTGCACGCGGTAGAGCGCAGACGAGAGCGGGCCCAGCACGAGAGGAAACCCCACCGCGTTGGCAAGACTCACGAGGCCGTAGTTCTTGCCAAAGTGCCGTCGGCCAAACAACTCGCGAGTCAGTACGGGAAAGAGGCCGAAGACACAGCCTTCGCCAAATCCCGTCAGCACCACTGGAACCATCATGTACTCGACAGGGCACACGACGAACGACAGCTGGACCACCCCCACCAACACGACGCTGGCAGTCAGAAAGTAGCTCCGAGGCACCGTCGACAGCAACGCATCCGAGATTGCTCCCATCGCAAACCGTCCCACCAGGTTGAAGAGCGAGAAGAGCAACACGAGCGTCGGGACGTGGGTGACGTCGCCGCCGTTGGATTCCACGAGGAAGCTCAGGTTGTTCATGACGAAGAGCGGGCACCCCACACCAACAAGCACCACGACAACCAAGTGCCAGAATTCGGCGGTTTGCACCAACGGCCACAACGTGATGTCTCGCTCTTTTACAGAGGTTTCCAGGGATGATTCGTTGTCAATTGCAATGTAGTCTTGACGGGAGCTTCTGGGCTGAATGAAGATGACCCCAAGGACACACAAAACACTAAGCTCCCATCCCATGAAAGTAAAGAAGTTGCCGACGTGGTGTTCAAACCAGGTGTGGTAGATGAGGGAAAAGGCAGCGCCGCCACCGCTGTAGCTTCCAGCCAAGAGGCCCATGATCTTACCACGGTGAGCTTCTCCATAAAGGCCTTCTGTGGCTGCGATGGCGGAAAGGGTCGGGAACGCGTGTGAGAACCCTATGGCCGCAAAACACACCGCCATGAACCAGTGTGGCGCCGACAGCGCCGTCGTCAACCACGCGGCAGTCCAGTAGAATGTGGCAAGACACACGGCACTCACGACAAACGAATACCGAGCTCCGAAGTGGTCGTAAAAGATGCCAACCCAAATCAGGTTGAACTGACCAAACGTAAAGCACGACCCAACAGCCGCGATCTCGACTTGCGTCATCCCGAGCATGCCTTTCATCTCGTTGTTCCATGCAGATATCACGTAGGCGGAACCGACAGAAAACAGGATGAGGGTGCCGACGACGACGCCGATCGCATGGCGCCACGACGAAGACATTTGTTACCCTGTACGGCCGTGGTTGCCGCCCAGCTTTTTGTAATTTCGCTGACCGAGGAAAATTGGAAAAACCATGTCACGGGCATAAAGTTTTTCAGCATTGGACAACGCGTTTTCGGATTTTTTTCGGTATTTTCCGAGGAATTGCTGTGGTTTTACAAATTATTCGCTTCGACGTTCGGCTGTGTTGCGTGGACAAGTCCACTTCCCGTTCGGCGCTACCCCCGCGCCGCTGTCGTCCTCCACATGACCAAGTACGTGCTGTAAAGATGAGTGAGGGCAATGCGAGACCTCCTCCACGTGTGATGCTCGTATATCTCGCCCTCACGGCGCGTTGTTTTAGTAATGAAATGGACGCTGCGCTGATGCAGTTTGTCAACGCCCTCGGCATTGTTATCACGATCGGCCTCGTCGGGTTCCATTACATGACGTCGGACGAGAAAGACGATGAAGAATAATGGAACGATCGTTATTTAGCACGTATCCCCATACATGCGGCTCCCAAGCACAGCATCGCGTCTAATCTCCCTGCCATCGTCGAACATGATTGACTAACCTCAGGACTTTCCCGCGCAGACATCGTTGCTCTCACTTCACGCGCCATAACTTCCAGCACAATGATCGACCCTCCCTCCATGAGCACACCAGGAAACACACGACGACGTTGTTACTTTTTGTTCTTCTTCCTGTTTTTCAGTTTCCTTCGCTCTTGCTGCTCGCGCAAGGACTGCAGAAGCTTTTCTTGGACACTGAGAGTCTTTTGCTTCTTCACGCCAGGTTGCAAGCTCTGTCCTTTCTGTCGAAATGATGTCTCGTAGTCGTCATCGTCGTCGACGTCGTTAGCAATCGACGTGGAGACTTCCTGTCGCTTCTTCTTGAGGATCTTGGATGCAAGAAATTTGTCTTCATCCTGGTGTACATCGTTAGATTTTCGATCCCTGCACGACTATTGAAGATAGATAGCGTACCGTGGCAAATGCCATCGTTGTTCCCTTGGACTTGGTGTACAACGGCTTGGACGCCTTTGGGGCGACTGTATCTTCTTCAGTGATCGCGGACTTGGATATCCACGAAGACACCACAGAGTACGCGGATGCATTGAACACCACGGCGTCGTCATCGGCGGCGGCGGAGGAATGCTGCTTGGTCATTGTGCTGTTGGCCGTGCTGGTGGTACACGGGAAGTCCGGATAATATTGCGACTATCCGACAAATGTCGTTTTCGCGTTGTTCAAATATTTCACGATTTTTACAGCAAATTTTTACCGAATTGTCAAACCAGACCCATTAACTAGTGTGAGTCGGTTACGCGATTGAGCAAGTGCACGGGCCGTCAAAAATAGGCGCGGCAGGCGACGATGCACCCGCCGAAATGCGCGCAGAACATGGAGCAACGGCTCGCGGCGCTCCGTCGAGATCAAGAGATCGACGGGTTGCGTGTGTATTTGATAAAGTACAACCTGTTTCCTCGGAACCGTGACCCGCAGAACTCCCCCATTCGCATTGAAGAACTCAAGGAATTGGTGAAACATTGGAAACTCCATCGACAGCGGGGATTTTGGCGGGATCACCCCGAGAAAGACGACCTTGTCCGCGCGCTCCTTCAGCACATTCGAACAGAGGCCAGTAGCAAGAAGCGTCGCCAGGATGCGCAAGACAAATTCCGCAAGGTCAATGGTGACCTCGACATCGATCAACAACAGGCGAATGCCATGACAACGTCTGCCTCGTCACCAAGTTTGTTGTCCCCGTCTGGCCAGATAAACGAGATGCGAATGGGCGACAAAACTTCGACTGGAGACCTCTTCTACACCCGTGGCCACTACGACGAGGTAAAGAAACGTTTTGATGTCCGCGCTCACTTGCGACGTGTAGGGACTGATCTATTTGTCGCGGATGGAAAAGTCCAAGCAAGTGCACAAAATGCAACACGAGCACAACGACGACTTGCGCGTTGTGGCTGAGAAAGAGCTCGACTTGCTGGCGCACATGAAGGACAAAGAAGCAACGGCGAATTTGTCCAAAGACATGAAGCTGAAATGCTCCGAGGGCCTGTACAATGTGTCGTGCTACCCCAACAATGAATCGCAAATGCTAGGTCCGTTCACGGATTCATCTCGGCGTGTCTCTGACATGTCGTGCAGCGGAAGGGGCGGTCCCGATCGTGTCTGGCCTTCTCAAGAATCTCGCGAGCGACGACGTCCACGTTCGCCTGTACTGCGCAGCAACGCTTCTCAACTTGTCGATGACCCCCGCGTCCCGCGCACTCATGGTGGACCAAGGCGCGATCCCGCTCGTACTGGAGCTCGCGCACGCCAACAATATCACGTGTAAACTCTGTTGCGCCCACACGTTGTTTCGTTTCTCGGGCGACGAAGACATCCATTTTCATTTGGTGCACGACGGGTGTGTCATGGCGCTTCTCCAGCTCATGGCAGTCGCCCACGACGAACTCAAGGAGCTCTGCATGAAAGCGCTAATCAACTTGTCTGTCATCCCCCGCAGCACGTCCAGCGATACCGTCCTCAGCACACTCATTTCGCTCGCCAAAGTCGACAACGCCGCCATCAACTTGGTACCCTTTCTCCTCCGAGCCATTAAACTGGGCAAACACTTGTCAGATCTGCCGCCATCCATGCCTTTTCTCTTGGATCGGACCTTTTCCAGCGACGACTTTTCTTGTTCATATGACTCGTGATTGTAGGTGTGTGCCAAGGGTCTCCTCAACCTGTCTATCATGCCGACGACCCGTGTCAACGTCGTCGAAGATGGCGCGATCCTGGCGCTGAAGATCCTGTGTTCATACCAGCAAATTCAAGTGAGTGAGCTCGCCAGCGCCGTCTTGTGCAACTTGGCCGCAGTCCGGGCCAACCAGGAGTGCATGGTCAAGAATGGCGCGCTGGCAGTGTTGGTCGAATTGTTTGAGTTGCCGCAACGCAGGCTGGGCAAGCCACACCAGGCCGCCACGCCCGAAGGTTCCTCGTCGGACACGGGATCTGGCGCTCCGTTTGATTTGCATGCCCTGTACACACTCAAAGCAAAGTGGATTCAAAACGAATGCGTACGACGGCATGGTCTTGAATCGCTGCTAACGTGATCCTGTAGGCGTCGTTACCCGCCCTGACCCCAGACCAATCCGTCATGTTGGACATCCACATGCAGTGCGCGACCACGTTGAGCTACTTTAGCTGCAACACCAAGCTCCAACCGCGTCTGGTGTCGGCCGGGTTTGTTCCTCGAGTGCTCGGGCTTCTCGCCATGCGCCACGATGACACGACTAAGACGGTGACTCTGATTTTGTCCAACCTGGCGTCGCACGAGTCGTGCCGCGTCCACATGGTGGCTGACGGATGCGTCCGCCCGATTATTTCGCTCATGTCGTCCAACAACGTCGACATGGTGGTCAAGCAAGACTGCGTCATCGCGCTGTGCAACTTGATGTTGCATCCCCAAACGTACAAGGAAATGGTCGACGACGGCGTCGTGCCTGCGCTCGTGGCATACTCGGAGAACCCGCACCCCGACATCCAAAAGTCGTGTGCGTTTGCACTCCTTAGCTTGACCATGGACACGGGCATGAAAGCCAAACTGGTCGGTCAGGGGGTCATCGTTGCTCTGATCAACCTCGCCGACCGCTGTGCGTCCCGCGTCGACCTGCGTGCTGCGTGCGTATGCGCGCTCTTTCAACTGTCCACGGACCCCGACAACGCCACTGCACTCTTCTACGACGGCACGCAGACCGTTGCAATCACCGTGTTGAACGAACCAATTTCACCGACGCAGCCCGCCGTAAGCCACCGCATGTGGATGCACGCGCTTGCTCTGCTCTCCAACATGGCCACGTACGACAAAGGTCGAAGCGTCCTCGTCGACGACGGTGCTGTCGATGCCGTCCTTCGATTTCTGCAGGTGGGTAGACGCCTCCGTATGTGAAGAGTTGTCGTCTCGATCGACCGGGTAGGCGCATACGAACGTGCGGACCAAAGCGTGTGCCAGGTACGTTGCTCGCGCGCAATCGTTTGCAGCGTCCATGCTGTGCAAGCTCCGCGACGTTGCCAGCATGCACTCGGGGTACTTTGCTTCGCTCTTGGCGCTGGCGTCGACGCATGTACGTGCTGTCAACGCCGCAGTCCAACGCGACCATGATGGAAACGACAATAGACGCTGTCGTCGAGTTCGTCCAGTCGAAGCGACGTTGGCGCGGTCGTGACCACGTTGCGCTGTGCTCTGGCGTTTGCACACATGTCTGGCAGTATGAAAGGCCGCCGCCTCATGGCAAACCACCCGGACGTTGCCCCAGGACTGAATAGCATGATGCGGACGGGCCACCACGAAACGCAGCTCTACGCAGCCATCGGGCTTTGCAACTTAGCCATGGAGGCATGTCGCTCGTGCCCATTTCGTTGGACACCAATCGACGCAACGTTGTGATTTTTGTAGAGAGGCGCAACCCCCGACCGCATTTGGGCAGACAACACAGTCAGCGACTTCATTGTCGTGGCACTTCTTCGCGTCAACAGCGACGAGACAAAGCTCAAGTGCGCCAAAGTGCTGTTCAACTTGCTCACGCACGACGACACGAGGGAAAAATTGATTGTCGATGGTGTGTTGTACGCCCTGATCAAACTCGCCAAGCTCGAGATCGACACGATCCGGGAGCTGTGCCTCCAATCGATCTACAACATTTCGCTCGAGCTGGGCAAAGTTCAGCGCCTCGTCGACATGGAGATTGTCCGCATCCTGAGCACCATGTTCCAAACCGACCATTCCAAGGAAATGAAACGACTCGTATGTGGCATTCTTAGCAACATCAGCGCCGTCGCGGGCAACGAGCGACAGCTCGTTCACGAAGGTACACGAGAATCCATCGTGCGTTGTGTTTCATGGGTCAGCATGTTCACGTGGCGTGCGGTCTTTGGCAGGGGCGCTCGCCATCATTGCATCCCTTGTCAAAGCTCGCGACCCCGAAACCCGAGTGTATTGTGCCAGCGCGTTGAGCAACTTTAGCTGCAACCCGGATGTGGCCGAGTTTATGCTGAAGGACGAAGGCAACATCGTTGCGATCCTCATCTCGCTCTCCCGCGCCGAGAGCAAGGACATTCGACGGTATGCGACGGGCGCGATCTCCAACTTGAGTGCGTCTCGCCTCGGCGTCGACGTGATGACGCGAGAAGGCATGATCGGGGCCATGCGCGAGCTCTTAAATCGCATCACGTGCGACGTCACGCTGGCATTGTGTGTTCGTGCGTTGCGCAACCTGATGGTGGACCCCGACAACCAAGCCAAGCTCGTGGCATGCCATGGGGTCCAAATTCTATCCAACTTGATCGAAGCGGCCAGTGTCCCCGCGGATGAATCGTTGGCGCCCGATGGAAACGAAGGCAAGTCTAGTCCGCAACATGCCAATCCCGCCGTCGCGGCAGCCCTTGCCCAACACCGCAAGGACACGGGCATCATTTGCGCCGAGTTGCTCTGTCTTTTGTGCACCAATGCAGGTGAGCATGGAACAGAGAGAAAAAAACTGGCCATGCCCACGACCATTTTGGTATAGGCGTCGAGCTCCAGCTCGTGGAAGATGGAATCGTTCGCGCGCTGACGGCCATTTCAAAGCAAAATCCCGCAAGCGCCTCGGCCAAGCTCGACATCATCAGTTGCTTCAGTTCGTTGTCGAAAAACCCGCTCGGCCACGACCAGATGCTCAAAGATGGCATCATGGAAGCTATCGTTAGCTTGTGTATGGACAACGACGACCAGTCCATGATGCTCCGGGCATCGTTGATACCACGACTCGGAGAAGCATTTGTCTACCACATGATCCTGACCATGCGCAACTTGACGAGCGCAAAAGACACGATGCAACCGTCGCACGCGGAGGGCGCGCCGCCCGTGCACAGCCATGATGTGAATCGGGCGCGGGTGTCGTCGCAAGCAAATGCAATTGCAATCCTCCTCGCGTGCGCAACCTCCAGTCAACCCGACACCCGAGAGCACGTTGCGGTCACGTTGTTCAACTTGAGCTGCCACCGCCGGTCGCGGGGCCTCATCATTTCAAACGAAGGGGTTAAGGTGCGCACCATATTGATACATTCTTGCACCTGTCCCCACCTCGATAACAAACGCCACTGCGTTCTCGTAGGTTCTCATCCGCCTGGGGCAGAATGCCGGCGGCCAGAATGCTGCAATGATGAAACACGTGTGTGCCCTGGCGTTGCAAAGCATGTCGACTCACCAGGATGCCAACATCATGCAACCTGGCTTGATCTTGGCCATGACAGCGTCCATGACGGACCTCAACGTGGCATCGATCACTGCTCAAATGAGTGAATCGATTGCCAAGAAGACCGCGGCTGTCGTCGCACCCGTCCAGTTTTTGAAAAACCGGACGCTCACGACTTTCCTTGCCGGGGCCAATTTTGCCATCCACCATCGTGGCACGCCGGCCGACTGGGTATGACTGCCCCCGACATTTCGGTGGCGCAGCTTATTCACATTTGACATGCTAGACCCAAGTACCAGCAAAATTGCCCCCGGACGACGGGATTCAGGCCCTGTTCCAAGCGGACGAGCATGCTGAAGCCGCAGAGCAGGACGTGGACAACAAACAAGTGTTGGCGGCGTCAGCGCCGCGCGCTTGCAACCTCGACGCGACCTGTGGAACCCTCACATTCCTTCAGGACGACGTTCTTACCAAAAATAAGATGCTCTTGGGGCCACATGGCCAAGATTTGCTGCATGGACGCCCCAAGAGCTCGTTGAACAGTGTGGACATGCTCCATCCAGTATCACCATTGCCAAGTACGTCCGATACGGCCGACGTGTCGCTCTTGACACGAAGCATGCCCTGATTGAATTTGTCTGGCAGGCACGAACCACGAGAAAGACATTCCAAAAG
Source organism: Aphanomyces invadans (assembly GCF_000520115.1). Classification (NCBI taxonomy): domain Eukaryota; phylum Oomycota; class Saprolegniomycetes; order Saprolegniales; family Verrucalvaceae; genus Aphanomyces; species Aphanomyces invadans. The sequence goes on from NW_008580150.1 coordinate 672,307, forward strand.
AGTCGAACAGCATCATCAAAAGCGATCCAGAAGTCATCGTGCAAGGCCGTAGCTCTGCCGCTCAAGTTCGTAAGGAAGCCACCAAAACGTTGAAGCCGGCAACGCCTCCCAGTCCCGTGCGCAGTCCGTCCAAGAAACAGCTCCAAGCGCGTCTGGAACCGATTCAGTAATGCAATCGTAAACGTGCTACCCACCCTCTTGCATCTCTCGTTCATGCCATCCCCAAGTCATGCCGCGGTGTACACTGCCGCGCATGGCTTTCAACATCCAACTCATCACGTTTTATTCTTCAAAGTCACCCTGTCCATAAATATCGTCGACGTCCCCACCGTCGCTGCTCTCCTGGCCGTCGTCTAGAATGCCACTGCCGTGATCGACAGTCACGTCCTCATTTGGCATGGCGACGCCATCATCGCTGGCTTGAGCTCCAGTTGGCGCTGTTTCGTTGACGAGTTCGTCGACGGAGTTCCGAGGCGAGATGCCACCGCCAGATCCAGTTGAACGGCTTGAAGGAGGACTTGAGGAATCTTGGCTCGATGTGTTCTCGGCGCTGGCTTGTTGATTCGGCAGGTTGTTTCGACTTGACGGGGGGGTCGACGAAGACTGGCCTGCTTGCGGCTCGATGCGAGGCGTCCCAGCGGATGGAGTCATTACGTTGGCAAACTCAATGTCGTCAGAGTACGTCGCGGACTCTGTGGGGGACGACGCAGCCCTTGGACTAGTCCTGCCAGCGCCCGAGATTGGCGCAACAACCTCCAAGGGATTCAGGATCTCGTGTAGTACGTCGACTATGCTTTGTTGGTCAGGCGGTGCACTGTCCGGAGCTCCATCCAGCGTGTCGCGCCCCGTTGCAGGTGCCGACGATGCAAAACCATCGTCGGAATACGGCATGGACTCTGCTGGCGACGTCGCTCCGTGCGCGTGTTCCTCCAATGATATCTCTGAGGTAGGCGCTGCTTTGCCCGACTGTGGCATGTAGTCTGTCTCCGCGAGAGCAACGTCTGCCTTGGCCATCTTGCCCACGTCGGCATCGCGACCTGTACTGGGTGCGGAAGGATTTGCAAACCCATTCTCCGAAGAAAACGCGGATTCGGCAGGAGATGGCTGATCTGCCTGACTCAAACCAGCGAGGGCAACCGCGATTGGAGCCACGTCCGGCAGATTGTGTGGACGAGCCGTCGACGCTAACGCCACGGATACGTCGTGCGCGTCGAGGTCGACTGTAGCCACGATTGGCGCGTTGGCGTCCTGTGTCGGGTGCAAAACGTCGGCGTTTACGCTGTCGACGTCCCGTTCGAGTGGAGCGACCGCGTCAGGTTGAGCGTACGCCGCACCAAGATCCTTGGTTGCATGGAGTTCGCGCTGCGTGCTTTCGTTCAAAGCCTCGATATCTTGCATGGACGTCGGCTCTTCATGCGACGACCTGTCGTATTCGTTGTCATCCACGACACCAGAGCAGCCGAGTTCACGTGGAGCTACGGTCTCCTCGACGTCGTGGCTCACGAGGCTTGCGCTGTCATCATTCAACGCTCTTTCTGGCCCAGAGCCTCGAGGATCGAGGGCAGAATGGATTGTTTCGGGTTGTGCAAACCTAGCAACGGGAGCTTCATCGCTCGTAGCTTCGGGGTCGCCTCGATCCGTCTCAACACCTTCAAAGTCTTCTCTGTATAGATCGTGCCGTGCATGTTCTTCTGCGTTGTCCGAGAGCGGTGGCACACCAGACTCTGGGGCTTCCACGTCACGCAGCTCATGCATCAGGGTGTCTTGGCGATTCGTTGGTGGCACTACAGTGGTGTCGGCGGCGACTGTCATCGTTGCGTCAACCACCTGGCGGATGGTTTCTGAATCGGCGATCGCTCGACACGGTGCTGCGTCGCTGAAAGAGTCGCTAGTAACCTTTTCCACCGACGGTGGCCTGTCGGTGGAAGAACCTTGAGCTCCCATGTCGATGGCCTCATCGGTGGCACTCCTGCTGAACGCTGCTGCATCGTCGCGGAGCACTGGTTCTTCCTCACCATCACCAGCAATCGCCACTGCAGGTTTGCATTGGTCGCTATCTGGCGTTGTAGCATCAGGCACAGCAGAAACGTCGATGTCGGGCACTCTTGGTTCGGGTGCGACGTCGCATTTCGTGACAGCGCCGTCGTGATTGCGGTAGTCGGAGTCACTCGTTGGGATATTGGAGGCGTCATCTGCAGCATTGACGGACCGAAGCGTGTCGACTGCAGCCTGCTTTGGAGCACCAAGGTTCACTGCAGGCAGTCCAAGGTCCAGGTGATTTACGCCTTGTGCTGCTTCAGCCGTGGTAGCGCTGTCCTCAGAGTGCACTACGTCTTGCTCATCGTCGTGGCCTTCGAAGTCGTCTCCATAAGGGTCATCCAAGTGCGCATCGTGCCCTGCTGGCTCGTCCACGGTTGGAGCGACCTCTGGACCAGTTGCCATCGCGTCGTTCGTAGCATTCGCCTCTGATGAAGCGTCCTCTTGCTCTTCGATCTGTTCGCTCACAAACGGAGGCATTTCGGAGGCTGGGTTGTCCGCATGGACCATAAGGTTTTCGACAGCTTCCAACTCGATATCGTGGTGGGCAGGATTGCCAGCATCACCATTGCCTACACCGTCGCTGACTGGGCGCTGTGTCGACTCGATTTCGTGTGAAGCGTCAGGAAGTCGTCCGTCCATGCTGCCACTGCTTGCATCCACCAACAACTGAAGCTCCACCGGCTCGACAACGTCGGGCATGGCTTCATGTAGCCGAGGTGTTGGCAACCTCTCTGGCTCGTTCTTTTGCTCATGGAAGTCAAGCGCGTCTCCATCGGGTACAACCACGTCGTCGGGTTCCGTTGATGAGCTTTGACACGTTGGCTTGCTAGCTAACGCCGAAGAATCCGTTGCTGGATTCGCAGACTCAAGAGGTTGCAGACCAGATGAGCTCACGGCATTGCAAACCCCACTTGCGTCGTCTTTGGTTACGAAACACTCCAGCGCTTCCTCCACCTTTGAAAACGCGATTTCAGTCCCAATGTCGGTCGTTCCCTCCGTCCGATATGTTGGGGCAGCTTCAGTGGGAACGATACGTTGGTCCTGGACCTTCATGTCCTCGGAGCCTTGCGCCCCCTCCGTGCTTGACGATGGCCACGACGGTGTTGCCACGTCGCTGACTGTTGAATCACGGTCGACTCGTTCCGTCGTGATTCCATCCGTCGCAGCGTCGGAGCTACTTCGATCGGTCGCAAGATGTTCAAATTCATCGTCCTCATATGCCCCAATGTCTTCTGCGGCGCGCAACAGCGCAAAATTCCATCCCTCGACAGGGGGAACGGGATGGGTAGTGGCACATGCCTCGGTACGCTCGTGGTGCGCGGAAGTCGACTCGCATCGGTTTCGTCCGCTTTCACCAACGTCGGCGATCGCTTGAGCTGTCGAGTCGCAGTCCGTGGTATGGGCAAACAAAAGGGAAGTGTCTACAACGTCGACGGCTGACTTGCAAGGCGAACTCGCGAGATCGACTTGACTCGACATGCCGCCCTCCGATTTGACATCGTCTCGAACGTTCTCGTCCGCGGATGGTTCGGCGCGACCAACATTACCGGCAACCACACCGGCATTTGTGGCGTCAGGTGCATGGTTTTCCGTCGGGTTGTCTTCGTCGAATGGACTGGAAGGACTCGCCAGATCATTACTCGGCTCATTCACGACGTCGCTCTTCGACAAACCGTCGCATTCCATCTTGATATTAAGAAGCTCGTCAACGGAAACGTCATTGCTGCCAATGCACTCGGAGAAGTTGCTCGTGGTTGCATCGCGTTGACGCTCCGTCACGTTTTCAGACGTCGTGGGCAGATCGTTGTCCGGATCTGTTTCTCGTCGCGGAGAGATCACAGACTGCGGTGCGATTTGAAGGATGTTGTCCGTGGCTTCGTGTGGCGTATCGCCCAAGTCCGTGCTAGTTCCATTCGTCGGTACGAGCTGTGGCGACTCCATGGCTGTCGCGTCGATGTTCGCAGGAGTGAACAAGCGACCTGATGTGTCCTTTGCAGCAAGACCACTTGCATTCTCCGTACGAGACGCATGTCCAAGAAGATCAAGTGGCAGTTCGCCGACCAACGGCTCGTCGGGGATCTCGGACATCTGGGACTTGTCTCGGTGGGAGGAAGGGCTCTCTTCCGTGGCGCCAAGTCGTGTGGTGTCTGAAGTACCTCCTGTAGTAGCTTCAACTTCACTGCCGCGAAACTGAAGGTGCTGAGGATTGTCCTGTGGATGGGATGGTTCTGGCGGTTCGTGGATGACTGGACTCTCAGCAGCACCATGATGATCGGAAGGAATGTCATCGGCGTCGTCCGATTCTTCAGTTGGTATCGTGTGGTTTTCGTCCTGCTGCTCTGAATGGCCATGCGCGCTATCCACCACTTCGTCCCGTGCTAGCGTTGTAGAATGGTCGGGTGAGTCCAATTCCTCGGCATCGTATCGTTGCCCCACATTGACGGGCATGCCCACCATGGAGATTGGGACCTCTCCTTCTGTGGGCGAGTCCAGTGGCGACATGGCACCGGGTGTGGCTTCATCTGTTGGAGAGGTTTCCAGCAACGTATCTTTCGAGGTACTGGGGCTGATGGCAGTACAAAATGGCGTCGCCTCCACTGCACCGTCCCGGGCCTTGAGGATGTCCAAGCAACCGCTGCAACTCGTGCCGTCCTTGGGCAACTCAAAGTGTGGCTCGAACGGACTGGAATTTTCCGTCTCTTGGGCCGTGATTACGTCTGCAGTCGTGCCGCCAGGTATTGAAGCGTCCTGCGTCGCATCCATCTCCCCGACCACTCCATTGTCGCCACATTTTTCATGATTTCCCTGGACACTGTCGTTTCGAGCATCGCCAGTTTGCGCAGTGCTTGCAGCCAGCCCGACTTTTTCTAAGGAGGTCGACTCTTGTGACAGGAGGCTGTCAATACGCATGTCTGGCACTGATCCTTCAGCATCCTGGATCTCGTTGGCTGAGTGGACCTCTTTGTCCAGCGCCACGACGACGACGGCGGCGGCGGTGGCGTCGCATGGCACCGCTGGAGACGCCACGTCCGCGCCATTGTCGCCATCTTCGTCGATTTCTTCCGCTTGCTCAAAGTCGTCATCCTCGTACGATGCCTCGGCAGGGACTGCAGACGGTTGTTCTTCTACATCTTCCTCGACAGATTTCACCGCGCCACGCGACGCCGTCAGGACGGATTCGTCGCTTCGAATGGAAACGTCGCCAGCAGCATCGAAATCGTCGTTCGCTGGCAGGTTGTCGATGGATGCACTTGCATCCATGGGACGAGCGGTGTCGAAAGACTCCATCGGAGGCTCCGCATTTGCAACATGTTCTTCAGCATGCATCACGACGCTCGTGTCGTGCATGACGGCTGGTTCCACCAACGGCTCCAATCTGTCCTTCGGCATGGGTAGAAGCGATGTTTGCTCGGGCAAGGATGGGTCCCGTGGCGTTGCCGTAGCAGAAGCAATCCGCTCGACAACGGTCGATATGCTTCCACTGCTGCCGAGTGCAGGAGCAAGGGGGGCGTTTGCAGGCATATGCTTGGACTCTACGACCGCAGGTGGACCCTCGTTGGCCTCGGTGCTGAGTGTTCTCCCTTCGACTGGACAATGGGACGGAGGTTGGGGTCGTTTGCGTGCTTTTTTCTCAGTAGATGCTGTCACGGGCACGATCGGCGGTTTGTCCGTTGTCTTGGCATGCGGTGTATGGAGGGATTTCTTTGTCGAGGCAGGCGGGAGACCTCTGGGGGATGGAGCATGGGACGTGTGGTGCGTTTTCGATTCCCTTGGAGGTTGTTGGGGAGGCAGCTGCGACGGGTCGAACTTGACGGTATCGTCGCAGTCGCTAAGGTTGCAAGCACTCGGAGGTCGACAAAGCGCGACTTCGGCCTTCTTGATCATTTCGTGCAGCTTGTCTGAAAAACTCAACCTCGTTTCAGCGACCGGACCATGGTCCACACTCACGACGGCGGCGCCGTCGACAGCGTGAAACAGTTGCGTGGCCAGTTGTGTCAGGTCGGATGGCGGCACAACAGGCGCCGTCAGATTGGATTTGGACAAGTTTTGCTTGACGACTTTAATCGGGGTCGTCGCCCGCGCGGGTTTGCTTGGCGTCATGGCGGGTTTCTTCGGTGTACTGCCACCAGACTTGGAAAGAGGACGTGGGGCGACTCCACGACGTTGCAATGTCGGCTCCTGTCCTGGAATCGTTGGGGGCCGTGCGGCGAGGGATTTTTCGTGCACGGATGACGAGCTGGTCACGCTGCCCCGCCCTGTGGTGTGCAGCTTGGACGTTGACGACGACGGTTCGATGTGGGAATGTTTAGCAGAACGCGCAGAGGTCGATGTCGGAAGGCCACGAAGGCGGTCAATGTTGCGAATCGTTGGAACTCCGTACGTCCGTAGCAAGATGTTTTCCCGATCTTGCGCCGAGACCATGGGCGACGACGCCAAGATGCCCTTGGAATGGGACGCTTGAATCAATCGTTTTTCCAGCTTGACTTCAAATGGAGTAAACGTGTGTTTTGTTGCGGGAAAGGCGTCGGACAAAGACGATGGTTTTTTCACGGACGATGGCGCGGACGACCCCATCGAGAATTCCAACGCCGTCGAGGGCTTCTTGAGCGAGTTTTGTTGAATCTTTGTGAGGCTGTCGGCCACGTTGTGGCTGAGTTGCGGCGCTGGGGCCATGGTATTTCTCGAGAAAAGGGTCGTCTTGCTAGGAGTGAAGTCTCCGCCGCCGGCCGTAGCCTTGAGTTGTAATTTTGATTGCTTGCGAACAGACTCGTGCGAACTCTTTGTCTGCGATTGCTTGGGTTTGTGCGGCTTTGTTGACTCAAAGAGGTCACCGCTCAGCCGCAGGTCCTGTTTTTGCAGAATTCCTTTGGCTGTTTCTTGGACTTTGGTGGTCGTCCCATGCGTCATGCTGGACAAGGCGATTTCTCGTGTCGCGGGTTGCGAGTACGACGCAATTCCTGCCGACAGCGCCCCCGTCAGCCACGTCGATGAAAGACAAAGGCGAACCATTGTCATTGGGATACTTTGCCATGACAGTCGACACGTCGGCGAGCGCCCCGATGGATCGCAAAATGTTGGCGCTTTCACGATCTCGTGCGGCCAAGCTAGAGGTCGTGTCAAGGCGGGCTTTGTGCGACTCGCGCACCCCAAACGTACCATAGGACCAGGGTGCATGCGGCACACGCGACCTTTTGGTCTTCGTGTTGATGGCCTTGGCGAAGCAAGAACACAAACAGGTGGATGGGAGAATGGTAAGTTGGATGCGAAGCGGACATGAGTCGAAGGACGCGGGGGTCGCCGCCGTCGCAGAGCTTTGCAAGCACTAGTCGGGGCAGATCGGATGCGATGAATGGATCATGCCCACGTGTCTGCTTCGACGACGCGACTCGGGACCGACCGTACCTTCACACGCGTAAAAGTGTACTTGCCTCGAATAGTGGTTCAGCGTCTGGTGGTCGTGAAGAACTTGGACAATGAGCTTGGCGACTTGGCTTTCCAGCATGATGTCGATTCCCGTTGCTTGTGCAATCGTGGCCAACACGCCGCATGCAGATGCCTGCAGCGAGAAATCAAACGTCGTACGACAATATCGGTTGTCGACAAACCTGGAGGACCGCGTCGTGCGGGAACCGCATCATCACGGACGACACGGCGTCGAGGACGGCCAAGTCGATAAACTTGACAAACGCTGCTTCCGACACGGAGCACATGCGCCGAACGATCACAAACACAAAACACACGAGGATCGAGTAGCCCGCGTTGGCCTGGACGCACTGGACGAGGGCCAACTCGCCGTCGTGCTCGCGGCAGCAGTCGACTGTGACGTGTGGCGAGATGCGTAGTTGTTGCAGCAGCTGCGCCAGCGCGTTTTTCTATCCACAAGAGGAGGGGGTTGGGGGCGGAGACGGCAGCGGTATGGTATTCCCACGTACCACGACAATCATCGAGTCGTTGTCGACCACGGGTTCGCGTATTGTTTTCAGGATGGTTTGGATTTCTTGTTGGTGCGTCAGCACGGAAGACAACGCTTCGTCGGCTATTCCCGCCGCCGTCGACGCTTGATCGGAAGAGTCCAGGCTCACTGGTTGAGAAGCGCGACGAGATTTTGTCACGATTTCCACTTCGTGGGGTGGCGACGCGATTATCATGGACGGAGTCGCAGCAACGTCCACAGGCACGACGACGACGTCAGGGGCAACCGCGGCAACTACTTCGACTGCCGGAGGATCTGGACGGATGGTGACTTGAGTGGCAGGTGGGTTGTCAAGCACACATGGTTGGGACGAGGACGGCGAAGGTTGCATCTCGAGGTCGTGTGGCGTGCTGTTTTCTTGGACAGCAGGGACTCGGTCGCTCTGCCGTCTGGACGATGGCCTTGACGACGGCCGTGACACAACAGTTCCTTCTACGATCTCTGGAGATGCAATGGCGTCGATATCAGCGCCGTCCTCGTGCATGCCGAGGCCACGTGCGACGATTCCCACAGGCGGCACTTGCCCACAAGTTGCAACGTCCAGGGTGTCAAAATTACTCGGCTCAGATGGCGCTTCTGCCGCACACATTGCATTGTTCTCAGTAGTGTTGTCGTGGAAAGACGCATGTTCGTCCACAACAGGGACGTCCGGTGGGGCCGCGGACCTGTGCTCTGCTGTCGTCTCGTCCAAGCTGCCTTTGACCGTTGCATCATCTTTCGATTGCAACGAGTGTTGATCTAGCGGCGCAACGACCGCGGAATCGTTCTCCACACCTGCCGATGTTGATACCGTCTCGGCTTGCTCGGGCTCAGCTGGAGCGGATTCGTCCACAATAAACGCGAACGGCACAGCGCCTTGATACTCGCCGTCGTCGTAAGAGATGGCATAGGTTTGGGCGTCGCAATCAATGTCAGCGATGACGCCGCCGTAGACATCTTCGCCGCGGTTGTATCGAGCTAACACACGTGACCCGACAGAAAACGTGCCTGCCACGTGCAGTCGAATGCGCGATTCTGGGACAGCGTCTTCTCGCTCGCCATCATCATACTGAATGGAATAGGTGGACCCGTGGAGGTTGTCGACAACGCCTGGGAACCATACGTCTCCTCCGTCATACAAGCCATCGACACGAGTGCCGACAGAGATTGTCCGGGCCATCTCCATACGACACTCGTCGCCAACTTTCCTGCGCTCTGTGGCGAAAACGGACATTTGCAATCGGTTTCACGTGAAACCGTCATAGGCGTCTGCAACCGATCATGTAACTCCCGCGATTTCCAGCAACAATACGTGTTGTTCCGCGCGGATAAAGTCGACGTGCGCACGCCACGTCCTCGATCCTGTCGTTGTTAAAAGTCTCGTCGATTTGTGTACTCGTTGAGAGCAAATGGAATTGCCCAACAGTGGACGGGTCGTGGTACAACAAGTGCAGGCAAAGCGCACTCGTCCGTAGCTTACGTCAAGCACGTGGCGGCAAACTACGCCACGCGACGGCGACCGGAAATACATTTAAAATCGTTGAAGATGGCCCACGGGCAGCACAACCCGTTGGCAGGCGGGCGATGCGGAAGTGTGAGCTGCAACACCCCCACCACGTATATCCATCTCTACGGAACATCGCATGACCCGGCATCGCATGGCCGAACGCCAAGATCAATGATTGATTCGGTCAGTCAGCGCTATCTGGCATTTAAATGAGCAAATCTCTGGGATGCAGCAACTAGATGCGGCAGGGTGGCCAGCGTGGTCGTAGGAACTCTCTCCGTCGGACCTGTCTAATGCCATCTCGACATGGCATGGCCAGGCGAAGAATACATTTGACATGACGCAGAGCCAGATCGCCGCTGTAAGAGCTCCACGGCACTTTTAGTGGATGCACGTTAAGGTTTTCCCACGGTATTCAACATGGTTGCCACCTCATTCCCCATGAGTCGTTTGGTCATTGCTTCTTCCATTCTCTCGCGTGGAGGACTAGATCACAAAACTCTGACAAGTCATTCTTCATAATTACCAACTCGTTCCGCTGCGTGTACCCAACCACAGCCGCTTTCTGCTTCCCATTTGGCCAGCACAATTTCATTTGCGCTGCATTCGTCTACGATCGATTCAACATCAGGTAGAAATGTTTGGCGTCGGCAGCAATGCTTGCGGCGGGGCGGTCTTTGTCTACATCTACCACACGTGGTTTGACCACGACGTCGACGCCTACTTTACTTTCAT
>NW_008580150.1:683409-703331 GCF_000520115.1 Aphanomyces invadans
GCTGAGTCTCGTGGCCACGTTTAGCTCGACGCGATTGCATTCAAACAATCTTTTGTCTTGCTGAGACGATAACCCGTCTCTCTGACCTGCCAGTCGACGAGAGCAAGGTACAACATGCATGCAGTGCCGCGTTGTTGGCGTATGTCTGTCCCCTTGCAGGAATTCAACCTCGCCCACGTTCTGTTTCATCCAACAAGAACAGCGCTCCGAGCCGGTCGGCGAGAGAACACCAGGAACTTGGTTTGGTGTCCAGGAGATGTCAATGCCTGGCGAATTGGACCTCCACCCCGTGCCGAAGCGACTCGTGGCCCTACCCCCGAGACAAGTTGCAAAGTCTGGTCCATGGCGTGAAGCTTGCGACAGGCACACGGGGGGAGACCGCTCACATTGTTCAAACGACGTCAGGGGGCTCGAAATGTGGGAGATTTCAGACTACCAGTCCGTGTGTATTGTGTTGCTGTGTTTTGCCGTTCGTTCCGCCGAGGCAAGTGCGAAAGCCCATGCGACTGTCTCCACCGCCCTCCTGGATGGCGTCACAATCGACCATGCGTTTTGGTTTTGTTTCCGAGCGATACCTTCATCAGATGCGTGTTCTATATCCAACGGGTGCACCGATTCTCGTGCTGTGGTTGACCAGCAGCAGGATATTGTCGTGGAGGTGGTTTCCTGTTGAAACTCCTCGCGCGCTGCCCAAGAAGACACCTCCTTGGTGGTGCAAGCTCTCGTCGCAACATACACTGCAACGACCAGCCAGGCAAGGTGCGTCACCACGGTGGAATTCCACAATATTTTCGACTAATGACATCGACAGACGACTGGCGGTCGGCATTTCGTTAGGTTTTGAGAATCGCCTTCTTGTACTCGGCCATGGACCCTCGGAATTGAGTCACTTTTCGGTCGCCTACGACCCACAGCTCGGTACAAATGCTGTTGACAAAGTGCTGATCATGCGAAACAATCACGACGCCGCCCTTGTAGTTGCGCAGGGCGTCAATGAGCGCATCGATTGTTTCTAGCCAGGTTCCCGTCAGGCATGTGTGTGCCATCCCCGACACATTGTCGTACCAATATCCAAGTGATTCGTCGGTTCATCCAACACGACCACGTGCGGAAGGCGCCAGGTCAAGATGGCAAATCCCACGCGCGACTAGAACGGCTGGTCAGGTTGGACGCACAAATTCGCACGGACCTTTTGCCCCCCAGACAGTTTGCGCGTCGGCTTCATGGCGAGTTCCCCAGACAAGTTGAATCGACCCAAGTGGTTGCGAAATTCGTCCGGTTCGTGGCCCGGAAACAGCTCCATCATGTTTTCGACGGCGGTTTTGCTCAAGTCGAGCGAGTCCACGTGATGCTGCGTGAAGGTTGAGATGCGGACGCGCGGGTTGCGCACGCACTTGCCGCGCGTCGGGTTGAGTTTGCCCAGCATCAAGTTGATCAGCGTACTCTTCCCCGACCCGTTCACGCCGAGGATACCAATACGACTCGACATATCAATGCCAAAGTTGACGTCTTCGCAAAAGTGAACCCGTGAAATAGCACACGCTTGTACGGTCGATGAGAGCACGTACCGCTAAAGAGCTCGGGGCTGTCGGCGGCATACTGAAACGCGACGTTTTCGATCGATATGATCGGCCGGCCCAACGGTTCCGGGGGCGGAAAGTTCATCTTGAATGCGCGCGGGTCCTCGGGCTCTTCGACCGCCGTCCGCATAATCTTCTCGAGTGCTTTGATGCGACTCTGGACCAGCGGTGCCTTCTTGGCGTTGCATCGGAATCGGTCGATAAATTCTTGCATGTGCGCCACCTTCATCTGCTGCGCTTCGTACGCCTACCACGTGTACCACGACCGAACCGACGACATCAACGTCCGCCAGGTCAGGATGATTGTGTACCTTGCGCTGGTTCTTCAGTAACTCTTCCTGCGTGTTCTCGAACGAGGCAAAGTTGCCGCGATGGTACGTCAGCTGCTGTTTGGCCAAATAAATTGTGTCGGTCGTGACTTGGTTGAGAAAGTTGCGGTCGTGCGATACCACAATCAGCGTCTTCGGGTACGTCTCGAGGTAGTTTTCAAGCCACATCACAGCCTACATCGCAACACACGGCAGCACGTGATGCGACAGAAAACGCAATCGGTCGAGTTTGGAACAAAACGAATGCGGACATGCATATCGAAACACAGGAACGCGATACCCACGGCATGAAATACGCACGGCAACCCCCGCTTTGACGTGTTTCATGTCAAGCACACGTCATGGCAAGCAATTGTATCTCGACAAGAGGCCACCACTCCACCTAGAACGCTGCCAAGCGCCTTTTCGGCGACTCCCCCGACACACGCATCACCGCCAAAGGGCATGGGCATTTATCACCACCATCATCATACGTCGAAGCGCAAGATCGAAGGTGCCCATGGACCATACCTCAAGATCCAAGTGGTTGGTCGGTTCATCGAGCAAGAGCAGGTCGGGCGACATAAAGAGAGCACCAGCCAGTGCCGTGCGCATGCGCCACCCCCCAGACAGTGCTTTGGCCGGCCCGTCGACAACCGATTCCGGGAACTGGAGTCCTGCCAAGATCGTGCGCGCGCGGCTCTCGGCCGTGTCCGAGTCAATTTGTTGCAGGCGTTCGTGGACCTTGTGGATGCGGTCGGGGTCGGTGTTGGTTTCAAGAAGATGCTTCTCCTCGGCCAGGAGCATCGTGCGCTCGTAGTCGGCGGCCAGCACAACCGACAGCACCGAGTCTTCGACGTGGCTCAACTTGGATGCAGACTCTTGTTCGACGTGTTGCATGCGAACGTGGCGCGGAAACTTTTCGATCTCGTAGTGGGACATGAACCGAAGCAACGTCGTTTTCCCGGCACCGTTCTAGACAAACTTGCTCTCAGCAACGATGAAGGAAAGCGTCTGAGAAGAAAGGTAGGGCAAGATACCTTGCCGATGAGACCATACCGCCGGCCAAAGATGAGCTTCAGCGACGTGTTGCTCAGGATCGTTTGACCCTTGAAGTTCATCGTGACGTTGTCCACATGAATATCCTGCAACGAGCGTAATGCGCGCCATGGACATATCAATATGGACAAGCACCTTTTCGCCATTGTCGGTCGACATGTCGGGCAATACGCGGGTGTCTTCCCACAAACGGTCCTCGTCCTCGTCCATCTTCTCCTTCTCTTGTTCGCTGAGCTCTTTCTTGGCCTCCTTGCGAATCTGGCGCTGCGACTGCGTGTTCGCGCACGATTCCATGCTTTCGTTCTTTGTCTTGCGGATGTTTTCAAACCCCCACATGCGTTCCATGATCCCGTTCATCTCGGCTTCGGTCGCACGACTCATGTCCTCCATCGATTGCACAACGTCCAGCTTCTTGAATGATTCTTCGGGTGCTTTCGCCAGCAGCCCTGCGTCTTGCATCGCCGCTTCCAACGACGCACAATATCGATTGGCATCTTCTTCGTCCTCGGTGAACCCCGACGACAACAAGAATGGCGCAATCGTGTCCACCAACGGATCGCTGCCGTCGTACTCTGATAGAATGCTCACCATGTAGTCCACCAAGGCATCATCCAGACCATGCAAGGTCTTGTTCAGCACCTCCTTGATCTTGATGTCTGTCATGGCGAAGTACTACTGGACGGTGGCGGCGTTTCCAATGGCAAGGGCATGGGGGGAGGGTCAAAGACAGACTTTGCCAGAATGATTTTATTATGTCTACATTTGTAACAAAGTATGCAACAGTTTAATTAAAATCGTGCGACCACCTATGTACACAACAACAGCAAATATAAATAGTTTCGAATATCCAATCTCGGCATAATTCCAAAGCATATTTACGCCGAGGGTGGGAGATGCACACCAATTATTTGGACGTGCATCGATCGACCAGACCTTTGAGAACTTGGTTTGCATTGGTACACCGGCTTTGGCCCCCGCAGTGGAACGGCATGGTGAGACTTGCATGGCTGGATTGAATATTACTGTGGGTTTTCACGAATTAGTCAATTCAAATATATTAAGAGTATGCTTGATGAACGTATGAATACACGACAAGCAAACATATAAATATGACCGAGGTCATTCTCCACACAACACGACAACTTGAGGGACGTGGACGGCAACGGGTCCGCCTCGAGGAGCATTGTCCAGGGCATCTGACTTCTCGAAGTCGTCATATGCGGTGGCGAGGAAAGTGTAGGCCGCCGACGGCACGACGTTCTTGAGGAGCGGGTCGTTTTCGGAGGCTGCAGCGAGCTCAACCACGACAACGTTGCTCGCGGGGTACACGACGATCCCGCCTCGTTCGTCATCGTCGGTGTCCGGGTACAAAACGTAGTGCTGCACCATGAAGACAACGTCGAAGAAGATGCAGACAGCGCCCAAGCCAAACTTGACTGGGTCGCCCGAGATCACACTCCAATCGTCAGTCACGGCACCGTCCATGACGAGCTGGCCCATCGAGAGCACAGACCCGAGGCAGTCGACAAGGACGCCATAGATGGAATATCCCACAGTCGATCGTCGAACATGGTTCAAGTACACTTGTGGAATGTACTTGACCAAGGTTGCGCCGAGTTTGACATAGCTGAGCAGGTACAGAAAGTTGAGCGTTGTAAAGAGCCCGAGCGAGTCGGTGGTCGTGGAGACGAGGTAGAACAGGCCGCAAGTGAGAGTCGACGCGGTGACGACTACCTGGGACAGCACCGACAACGTTTGGTCGCCGCGAGGATACACCAGACACTGGTAGACCTGGACCAACGTGGCTGTGAGAGCGTGAAGGGCAAAAAACACGTCGTTGATCTGGACAGCATTGCGATGGCCGTCATGGAGAGCCATGTAATCGGCTTGGACAGATGCACCCCAGAAGAAAGAGCAGTTGAAGATGGCATAGCAGACAAAACCGAGGAGGTTGTACAGTTGATAGTCGAGGGAGACTCCCACGACGCTCTGTCGTGCAAAGTTTGAAATGATCTGCGGCCAGAAACTCATGCTCCATGCGGCAAAGTACGTCCACCCGATGACAGACGAGATGCGGCCGTATGGCTCAGGGATGTTGGGGGTGGCGTCGACCGCATATCCGACCACAAAGCCAACTACGACGATCGCAGTGAACATGGCCGGGCCAGAGTACGGCTCCAGCGACCTCAGTGTCTTGGCAATTTTGACGTGGGAACGATGACGGTGCGGCATGCTTCGGCGCACCAACGAGCGGCGTCGCACACTTGATGTCGTCTTTAGCTGTGACGGCCGATGGGTTGCTCATGGTGCTGCTGCTGGTCGTGCCATCAGATACGATTGACGTTGGGATTTCAAGCGATGCCATTGGACATAGTTCGGCCAATGGTAATCCGTGCCTCAAGCTTGTGCGTGCCAAAACACGCACTCCCGATTCATATACAAAATGAAACTCTGAGAGCGTTGTTTGACAGGTAAACTTCGTGTTCTGTCAAAACTGAAACTTCCACGGCCAACTGGAAGCTGCTTGGTCACGGCAATGGCATGCGACAAAACACAATCACACGAATGCTTGCGACGCTTTCGCGAGCGGCACATGATGGCTCGATGTAGATGTTGAAGCGCTTGGTTGCCCACTGTGGCTTGGGGACGGCTTGCTAATAAATCACTCCACCACACAGCCACGCGTACTGCACGATCGCCGCCAACTTATCAACGCCACATTCGCCGCGCCCTTCGCAGCCTGCACGTTCCACATCGTCCTTGAGGTGAGGGGACGGGCTTTTCCGCGTGGCTTTAGCCGTCCCCACATGATGAGGTGGCGGCATTTTGGTCGAACTGCAATTGTGACGACGTGCAAGTGCACGATGTAAATTTTGTGTTTGGGCTACGCGCCGAGTTTGAGAGACGTACGTGCTGGTGCTAGCAGCACGCTACGCGGTCAAATAGCACGGCGAGGAACGCCGCGATGGCAATCGTTGGGATTGACGGCGCCACCGCCGTCCTACCGCTGTTTCCAGGCACGTCCTCGTTGGACGCGAATGACACGTCCGACTTGACTTCGTTCACACTAAGCTGGTTCGGGTCAAACAGTACGTTGGCCTCGACGAGTTGGGCGGCCAGAGTCGCGATCGAAGACGAGTTGCCGCCCTCATTCACCATCATGGTTTGGAAGAGAGTATCTGTTCTTTGCGTGGCTTGCAGCGACGGCAGCTCGATCATGACCGTAACTTCCAACACTGGTATCGAGTTGTTGATGACGATGTCTTGAAAGGCCACCGACACATTACTCCGATCTACATCGTACGTGGTCGTAATCGACGACACGTTGGCAATTGCTGTCGCGATCTCGTAGTCGGCGTCTTGCAGCTGCGCGGCAGACATCGCGTCGATGTACAGCACGACGACGACAGCATACTCGACATTGTCGTCGAGCGTGATTTCGTTGGTCGGAAACGCAACTGTTGCTGCGTCGGAGGTAGCGGACTGGTTAGCCGCATGTGCCAGCAGTTCGGGCGAGAACGTGATGGGGTACCGCTCGGCGTGGCACCGGAGGAAACAACGCGTAGGTTGAGCCTGCTGGGCAAGACATTGATCAACTGCAGGCTGGTAATAGCTTGTGCACGCGGTGCGGACGCAATGAAGCAGTCCAGGATAGCAAAAACACCCATCCCCAAATACATGCACGCATTGCGTGTACTGGACGTGGCAATACGACTGGGTGCACGTGCTGGCAGCCCAAAACTCTGGCGTCAGGACCACGAGCGGGCGAGCGATGTAGAGCGGGCGGACGTAGTGCGATCGGTGAACGTAGGTCACGGGTCGAACCGCCACAGGACGTGGGGCTGCGGGCTTGACATACTCAACAGGACCAGCGTACCGCGGAGGGGTCGGTGATGGTGCAAAGGCCAGTCGGGGAACGGCAGGTAAAGGTACGCGTTTAGGAGTTGGTCGTGGAGCAGGAGCAGGTCGCGGCTTCAAAGGTGTAGATGGACGAGTACTACCACTGCCTGGAACTGGCGGTGCAGGTCGTGGAGCTGGCTTCGGTGCAGGGGCTGGTTTCGGTGCGGAGTTTGGTTTTGGTGCAGGGGCTGGTTTGGTTGCAGGTGCAGGTCTGGGAGCTGGAGCTGGTTTAGGTGCGGGGGCTGGTTTCGGTGCAGGTTTGGGAGCTGGAGCAGGCCTCGACCCACCACCATTCGGCTTGCTTCCCTTGGCCTGCAGCGAGGCCGCTTCAATGGACCAATTCAAGGGTTGGTCAAGGTCAGTCGCGGCCAGCGACGTAGCAGACAGCAGGAGCAAGGGCACAAAAAGACGGCGTAACATGGAACAGATGATTCAAACGTCAAATTTGCTTCTAATGCCAATCGACCCTGCCAAGTTGCCGCATCGAGTGTTGTTCGAATTCGAGGCCCAAGGCTCGAAAATGGAAAGTTTGTCGCTGCTGGCCCCTCTTGGAGCCCTGAAAGGCCACACGAAATGAAGTGCTGCGATATGCTTGCAGAGTGCATACATGATCTATGCAAGTTATGAGGGTCGGCGGGAAATGCTGCTATGCGCGAGGACTTTACTGACGTGTGCGTGCTCGTGACATTATTCAACCATCATGCCAATGCGCTTGGCAAATCACCGCCACCTCAGCAAGACCCGGGAATAGGATTGCGGGCGGAAGTGCTGCTTTCGCCCGTGGGGTCCACTGATTACATCGACGCGTAAAAATTCCAAACGCATGGTCATCCACCTGGGTGGGCATCCACATTGTACAAGGATTCGATATGAGTTTTCGTTGGTGGAACGCGGCGAGATGCGTTCGAGTTTGTGGGCATATTGTGCTTCAAAAAAGCCAAGTAGCATCCACTTTGGCCGGCTCGGTGGTCAAAGTATCGCACGTCGTTCGCTCTCCATCAGCTCCATCTGGTCCAAACAGCTCGGCTGGATGAAAATCCAGATAGACACGAACGCTGCGAGAGTCGCTGCCAACGCATTCAACGGCCTCCACCACCCATTGCATGAGCACGACATGACGATGGAGGTGCTCGTGGGTATCAGGTACATCGTCGACCCAGTCCTTAAACACATGACACCGCGGTAGACGCACACCGGAGTGGCTCGCGCATTCCACCTGGTCGACCGTCATTTCGAGCCTGTCTGACCCGTTCTCGTAACATTTTGCGGTCCCGCCAGTGGTATCTTCCATTGACGCCTAGAGTTCATGGCAATCGCATCTGACTCCTACCGAGCCACTGAACCTCTGAACAGCCTGCGTGAAGGGGCACCTTTGGACTTGCCTTGATGGCCTTTGGACTTGTCTTGATGAAAACTGTTGGCAGCATGAGGATGGAGGCAGGAAGCAGACGTCGCACATGTGTATGTTTTGAAATTATTCAACGTTACGCGTGTGAGCAAGCTAAAGTCACCGCCAAAGTCGGCGCCGCCACCTCCACCGCCGTAGTCACCACCGGCGTAGTTGCCACCGTAATCGCCATGGTTGCGATGGCCATCGGCTAAAGCTTCACCGATGAGGACACCACCGACAATTCCAGCCGTGGTGCCAATGGCGACACCGGCCGCCATGCTGCCACCTCGATTTCCGTAGCCGTAGCCACCACTGTAGCCAAATGGTTCGTGGACTACCATTGGCGGCTGGGAAGTGTACGCGACGCCGCCTGATGGGACGTAGACTGGCTCAGCTTCGTACACCCTGCGGCGGCAGCAGCTCCATATAACCATGGTGAGCGCGATGGCCCCGATGCCGAATACAATCCACGCCCAGAACGGTGTACCGGACGACGACTTGGTGATGGGAGTCGGGTTGGAATCGCACCCACACGACGCAGCGTTTATCGGAATCACACAACGTGCTGCAGGAGGGCAGCAACACGCTTGCTTGACGCCACCGCTGAGCCACGGACCACAATATTTGCCTGGAAGGCCCTTGAATGCGTCGCCGCATTGGGAGGGGTCGTTGGCGCAGCGCTGGCATGCAGACGTGCCAGGGAACGGTGTCATGGCCGGCGTCGTATGTGCCGACACGGAGAGTGACCACAAGATGACGCACAGAGCTGTCACGAGCATCGTGATGTGTCGGTATGCCCCCTTTCAGATAGGTTGTTTCGTGGATTGCGAAAATTTGGAACTGCGCGATTTTCAAACCAGATAGTCTAGTTTTTCGGGATATTCGCTGGAGGAATTCCCCATGGACGTTGTAGTTTGACTCGGTGACCGACGCGAAAGGCGAAGCGGTGCGGAAGCTCACTCTATTGCTCGTTTTCATCGGCCCTTCCTGTCGAACACGCCTTCACACCGCCGACTCGATGGAGGGCCGGGGAGAGGGTCTGTGGGCAAACGGCATCGGCGAAACATCGAAAGACCTTACGTCAACGCGGTTGGTGCATGTGCTTTGCATCTCTACGATGCCACGTGCTCGTCCCTTGGCGCAACTCGCGATTGCGGGTCTGTGAACAAAGTCGATGGTGACTACGTCATATCGTTCGACGCGGCGACCACCTTACGCACGTATATGAAGCTATATTCCCGATGCGCGTCACTGCAGTCGCAGAGTATCATTTGGTGCATGACTTGGAACTTCATTGAAGGGACTTCAGGAACGAGTCCAGCGCACTGGGTGGTGGCGCACCTGCGGGCTTCTTTTTCTTCTTTTTGCTGTCCAGGAGCTTCCGAGGCGGACTTGGTGGTGGGCCAAACATACTGCCATGAGTTCGTTTGACCGCCACTGGAGCAGGTGGTGGTGGCGGTGGCGCCACTGGTTTGGACCTCTTCTGATTGACGGCAACGGGGGTTCCGGGGGATGAGCGGCGGTGGTGGCAATGGTGGCACGTCGTCATGACGGCGTTACGCACACGAACACAAGGAGGGACCGTTTTGTGGAGGATTTTGGCTTTCCTCTTGGACGAGGCATGAGCGCGCGCGAGCTTCTTATTGACCCCGGCGTTGTGACGTTGATGGACGATGCGGACGTGCGCACTCTTGCCAGGAACCAACAGCCCAAAGCAAGCGTCGCAGAACGAATCCATCACTGCGCTTGGAAATGGTCGCGAGAATGGTCGGTTTGTGGACTTCTGCATGGTGTCGACGAGGCGAACGAATGCAGTCGAGTGGATATGTGCCAGTGCCAGCGTACTTGCGCATTCCTCCGCAGGCTGGGCTGTCGTGGGAAGAGAGAAGAAGTTTTCAGGTAAGCGTTGTAGCATGGCATGCGCCGTCGTCCAGTGAAACAGCAGCCGGCGCCGCAGCGCCGTGTCGCTCACGCATTCCGCCACCGTTGCGTCCATGTGGGAAGAGGTCGTGATGGTTCGTGTCCAACTCGAATTGTGACTCCTTTTTCATTCCATATATTGTATATATGAGTATCGCATTGTAGACTTTGACAATTCAAATACCTACATGTAAACCTGTGCAATTTGATGTACTTTGGCAAATAATAATATGGGAAACAGAGGTAGGTGGTTCTTTATGCGGATGACCTGGTTTCATTGGTGCATTTTAACCGGCGCACGATGGTTTCAAGTATGGCACAGTCCAAGGAATGACCACAGCCGTCGACGACGCCGAAGTCATCGCGGAGAATGAACAAGCGTTGGCAGGTACACCTCGTGTGCTCTGCACATGGAATGTCGAAAGGATACGTAGCCTTCGCCGATGGAGACAAAACCCCCGAGGCTCTTGCGGCGCGACCGCCCTTAGAACGGATCCTGCAACAGATCCGACAGCACGGCGTGTTATACTACGACTGGGGCCTCGTCAAGCACGTTGTCCTGGTCAAAGTCCAGATCGCAATCGGTGCGTACGATGCTGTGGGACCGTCGACAACGCCAGAAGAAGTCGATCGCAGCGAGCTCTTCAACACAATCCTTGCTCGAGCCACGTACGTGGCCGCGGACATGAATTCTACCCCCTTGGATCTGACGTCAAATGTAGACCGCCATTTACACTCCAGCGACTGATTGAAGTGCTCATGGACCCCACTCGCTACTACGCGCAATCGTCCAAGTTTATGAACGCTGTTCACAAGGTGCGCATGGGTCTCCTTGGAAAAATGGCTTGTCACCACGGTTGTAGTTTTTTCAAGTGAGTTCGATGGCCGAAACAGACGATCCACGCAATCCCCGGCTGCAATCGGTGCGGCGCAGGCATGTCAATCCGTCCTTGCGACATTTGGTCGAGTCGTAAACGACTTTCATGAATCGTTGAATCGAGGCGGACGGCCCGCCCGTCGATGTTGTCGCACGCATGCTTCCACACGCACTTCGCACACATCCCCATCGTTCGCAATGATTCGTCACGTGAAGCGCTTGAGATAAAATGCACGTACGCATTGCAGCTCGGGATATTCCGTCTGGCCACTGCTGTCGACTACATATCGTCGACAGGCCGTCCTAAACGCTTCGTCCCATGCAAATTCTGTGCTCCGTCGCGGCAGCAAAGTTTGGCGAGAGGCTCCTTGCTACATGGTTGAGGCCGCGCCAACACTGCCGCGCTTGAGGGCGACTCCAACAAGCGCTCGATGAACTCCGTCGTTGTTTCGAGGAAAGGAGCGTCGTTTATGGATGGGTGTTGCACGTACGCATGGGGTAATGTCCGGGTTGGTTGAACAACATGGCCTGGGGTGAGGGGGTGCCGCATGCGATGGGTGGACACTATTAATTGTACTACAGCATATTTTCTACGTCGTTGACACTCAATGGCCAGCACTTCCGTTGTACTTGTGGCGATGGAGGGCGTCGGGGAGGGCGTTTAGCATCTTGAAAAAGGGCATCTCGACGACAACGAGCTCGGGGGTCGCGGACGGCTCGTCGACGGCGAAGAAGTCTGCAAACGCAATCGGACCGTAGTGCTCGATAAACTGGTACGTTGGGTGGCCCGTCGGAGTATCGGGAACGTCGTCGCTGGATGAGTCGACGGCGTTGCCGACGCTCAGCGTGCGGCGCCGCTTCTTCGTGTCGTCGCGCACAATCGGCTGGTCAATATCGATGTGGAAGAGGAACTGCTGGCTCCAAAACACGACGCTATTGGGCTGCGTCGGGTGGAATGCAAGCCCTTTGATGTTGTACGGCTGGCGCAAGAACAGCGTCTTGGGCAACTTGTGGTGATTTTCGCGGCTCCACTCGGTCATGTTCTTTTGCTCAACGTCGTAGCACGCAAAGTGGTTGGTGACGGTAGCCACGACGAGGGTCTTCCCGTTCGGATGGAACCCCAGGCATGTGTGCATGTCTTGGGGTGTCGGGAAGTCGGCGTAAAACGACATCGCGTCCAAGTTGAACACGGATATGTGGTTATCGAGATCACCGACGGCGAGCCATTGCCCGTCCGACGACACTGCGAGCGATTTGGTCTGGACACTGCGCTTCTTCACAAACACTTTGATAGCGCTGAGCGACGTCAGGTCAATGAGCCGCACGGCGACGTCGCCCGTGATCAGCCGCTGGGAATCGGCTGTAAACACCATCGAATACGCGGGGTGCGCGACCGTCGACGCGAGCGGTAGTTTCTTGATCACGCGACCGTTGACGGAAAACACCTTGAGCACCGACGCGGTCGATGCCGCGATGAACTTGCCATCGGGCGAGATCGCCGACGACACGATGTTGGCCTCAGCTGCCAGTTTGAGCTGCGCAACCATGGTGGGTGCCGCAGGCGCTGCAGCATTTGCAGACCCCAACGCCCACACTTCGAGCGACGTCGGGTGCTGCACGAGAACATGGCGAGCTTGAGGAGCCAGCGACACGAACGGCCGCTGCGGCAGCGGGGTCGCCTTGTTCGGGCGCAAGGCGTTAAATTTGGCGGCGTTGTACCAAACCAAGTGCGTATCGACGCCACCAGAGACCAAGACGGGCGTGGAACCGTCGTCCGTGGACAACGTGCCGGGCGAGATGGCCAAGGCGCGAACGTCGTGCGTGTGGGCTCGATGGCTGTACGCATACGCCCATTGCGATGACGGCGCTTTGCCAGAGCTTGCACTACCTTTGCGGAGCTGGATCACTTGGTTGTCGATCCCACTGGCAAACAAGAGAGTCTCCGATGAGTCCACCGCCAGCGTCAACACATCCGCCGTCAACTGGGCAAATGTTTGCAGGAGCGTGCCAGACAACCCATCCCACGTGTGTACGTTGCCGTTCGAATCACCACTGATCACGGTCATGTCGTTGAGCACGAGAAGCGACCACACGACAGCAGGTGCTTGTTTGGCGAATCGCTCGAGAGTCATGCGGGACTCATTGCGGCCGGTGCGCGTGTCCCATTTGTAGATCACGCCATCGTCGTTGCCACCAAAGACGATGTCGCTGTCCGCATGCAGTGCCAGCGACACCACGCGACGACCAGTACCACCAAGCACCTTGTGGAACACGATCGGCTCCGCTTCATCTTCTGGCACCGCGTACAGTCGGATGCGGCCGTCTTCGCAACCCACCGCAAGGACTTGTTCCGACGCTTTGTACTGCATGCACCAAACCGGGCCGCCATTCGCATGGATGCAGTGGATAAACCGCAACGTGTTCAAATTCACTTCGCTCACGGTGCCGTCCAAACACGACGCGAACAACCGGTTCGACGACGTCCACACCACGCCTGAAATGACCGCGGTCGACCGGCCTGACACGACCGCGTGCAGGTGGAATTGCCGGAGCGACGCATGCCACAGCTCGATGTTGCCGTTCTGTCGAGCGACAGCCAGCATGTCGCCTGCTGCGTTGAACCCCATTGCAGTGATCGTGGACGGTTCGTACTTGAGGAATCGGCACCGGTGGACTTTGCACGCGGTGATCACAGATGACGCGACTTCCTCCGGCACCACGTCATCGTCCAATGCAGAATCATCTGGAGCATCCACGGCATGCTGCAACGACGCAGCGTCGTGGATAGAGGCCGCGCTGCGCTTCTTAGTCGGGCTCGCCTTCATCTGCGCTTCGTTTCTCGGTGTGATCGTTCGTGGGCGGGCAACCACGACGGTCGCACCAGTCGTTTGGCTGTATTTTTTGCTTTGTTTTGATTGGGTGTCGGGAAATCCGGATAACGTGGACAATCCGAATAAAACGGCGCAATCGCGATCATGTCGTTGGGCGAGCACCAGAAGGAGATGGTGGCGCTGGCGCGGCAGCAAAATGTCGTCGTGAGTGGCAAGAGCGGCATCGGCAAGACGTTTGCAGCTGCGTTCTTCATCCGTGAGATGTTGCTCGATCACCCGGAAAGCAAGGCCCTTGTACTCGTGACGAGTGTGGCCAAGACCACCGAGGTGTTCAAGTTAGTGTCACGGCTTTGCTCGGAGAAAGTCGCAGTCGCATCGGAGGACGTGGCTCATCTGTGGCAGGACGCGGCGCACTCGAAGCGTGAGTGTGCGCAAGCTCGAGTGCTGTGTGTGTCACCCTCGATTGCGTCCCACTTGTTCTATGTCGGTCGACTTGAGACTTTGTTGTTGTTGCCTAACATTGCATGGGTCTGGTAGTTGGGTCACATTTCACTGGAAACACTGGCGCTGATCGTGGTCGAAGATATGGAAGACGTACGCTGCAATGGATGCGACTTCATCCAGAGAACTGACTTCGCGTAGATGTTTGCCACCGCCGCAACATTCACCGAACGCCTCGCGACTAAGTACATCAAGGTACCGCACCTACAGCGGCCAAGGCTGTTTGCCATGGTGTCGAAGCCGCTCTCAGAGCTCGATCTACCGACAAGTCGGAATCCGTTGTACAAACTCGTGACAGCATTTTGCATCTCGCAGCCCACGTTTCGGAAACGTGCGACCATTGCGCCGATCATTGTCGAGACCTTTCAGTACGAATCAAGCAACTACGCCGATGCCATAGGACACCCGGTGGATTTTCTTCGCGGGGCGAACCCCTTGCACTGCAACGCTGAAGCGCTGTACGCCAGTCTGCTCACACTCGGCAACGTCTCGTCACAGTACGATGTCTTGACGATTGAAAGCCGGCGCAAACGATTCGTTACCGCCGCTGAGGCCATCCTGGAGCAACTTGGATTGTGGTGTTTTCTCAAGTTTATTGAGCTGGAACTGCGCCATGAGCTCAAGGACACTCTCGACCGGCAAATCGACAACGGCATGGATGCACAAGCTATCAATATCTTGACCACCATGGACGTTGTCCCGCCGGTAATGGACCCCAAGTCCCGCATCGAACACCACGCCGACGTCCAACAAACCCAAACGTTCTTGGCCTGGATTGTCGAGCAGCAACACAAGCACGGACTCGGCGCAACAAACGCGCGGCTGAAAAAGGTCGCCGACTTGTATGGGTCGTACATGGACAACGCGCGGGAAACTGGTCGATGTTGGGTATTTTTGCAGCGCCGGGTGCATACTCGTGTCGTGGCCGAGTACATGACGGCATGCTTTCCGGCATATCCTCCGTGCTGCAGCATGCTCGGCAGCGGCCATGGCAGTGTTGCTGGGTTAGACAAGAGCGACGTGAAGGCGGCGGACGTCGAGAAATTGTTTAACGAGGGCAAGAGTCCCCTACTTGTGACGACGGCCATGTCGACCGAAGTGGAGCACATCGCCCCATGTGACCTCGTCATTTGCATGGACGAAGTCGTGGATCCGCACAAACTGGTCGACTTTCGACAGCGTACGACTTGGTGGTGTCCTCTATGGCCGAGTTTGATGCAATGGACATGTAGGGGCCGATCCCGACCACGGCGTGTTCAAGTATGTCATTCCAGACACCCCGATGGAGCTTGACAAGTACCGCGCTTTATTTGGCAAGATGGCGATGCTGCTGAGTCTCGACGGCAACGGTGCCAGCACAACCGAGACGTTGGACCAGGCGGTCGTGCCTCGGCGGAACACACAGCAGCACGGACGAAAGCACCACCACGGTCGCGTCAAGTGCGTTGTGTGGCTGTGGTTGCCGCCATGGATGTGCTGACGGTGCAACACGTAGGTACGAACTGTACCACGCCGACGTCAAGGCCAAGATGACACTGGAAAATTCGATTCAGATCCTCACGGCATTCTGCCACACGCTGCCTGGCATTAAAATCTACGACAACCGGCCGTTGTACATGATCCAGCGCCACTTGATGGGTCGGCTGGACGGCCGAAAGCGCTGTCGAACGGACACTGCCGACGACGGCACGATCGACCATCGCAAGTTTTTGTTTTCGGCCAGTTTGAAGCTCCCGTCGATGCTCCGCGTCAAACACAACATCTCGACCCCAAAGGTTTGCATGGACGCTTCGGGACGTGAATCTAAATGGGCAGTCAGGTCGCCTCGGATAAACAAGCCAAGTGCATTGCTGCGTTCAAAGCAGTTGAATTGCTCCTGAAACGAGGGTTCCTCGACCGGTCGTTCAAGTCGAAACTCCTCGTCAACCGCACGTTCATTCCACAAGAGTCGGTGGACGAAGACATGGAGCTGGAGACGCAAAACAGCTACGACATTCCCCCCGCGACGGCAGTCGAGATGGGACTCTCCCCGGTCAAGTCCAAACTGCTGCGTGACGGCGACGACAACGACGACGCTGTCATGCACTTGTACGGACTGCAAGGCATGCAGTATGGCATTTTGTGCACGGAGCCCATCTACGGCGGTATGCTCGCTTCATTTCCTAGACGTTTTCAACGCGGTTCCCGCAGGAAAAACGTCGGGGCGGTGGCGCTTTGAATTGCCCACAAGCGACGTGATGAAGCCTGCCGTTCAGCACGTCCCATTGACTGTGCATCCGACAAAGGTGACGTTGCGCCAGTCGGATTTGAAGATGGCGCTCAAGTTCCACGTCATGTTGATGCGGTTGATTTGCTATGGACTGGAAGCAGCCATGTCGCCCACGAACGGAGACATCGACACCGAGTTCTCGTCCAAGAACGATAAGGGGTACGTGGTGGTGCCGACGCTTTGTCCAGTCGGGGGAGGTTGTCTCGAAATCGACTGGGCGGGGCTGCACAACGTCATGCAGTCCGCGCTCCTTCGACCGGCGTGGCCGATGTCCGGAGAGTGTGGCAATTGCATTTACGTGTCGAATAAGCGGCGCAACGTGGCGTACGTGATCAAGAAAGTGACGACTACCATGGTGGGCGACGTGGCGCGGCGAGTCGTTTCCAACGATCAGTACTGGTCGTATACTCTCCGCCGCGCCAAGTCAGGTACTTTTCCGCGGTCGTTTGCACGGCATGACGTAGTAGTCGACTGTAGCGCCTGGGATTCCAATTTTGGGCCGGTGGTATACCAAGGAAGCGTTGCTGACGGCGAGTCCAGACCAGCCGCTCGTCCACGCGATCGAGATTCCCGGCGCTGTGCCGTTGATCCGGTTTGTCCACGAAGGCAAGGCCCAGTTGGACTTTGGAGAATTGAAGGAACGGTTGCTTATTCCTGACCAAACGTCGATCCTGGCGCTGACAAAGCAGCAGTACTTTGACGCGATCCGACTCGTGCCGCTCCTGTTTGAATTTGAACGCAAGTGCCAACTCTCGACGTTGATGCACGCGATCGGGTGCGACATTGACGCCAAGCACATGGAAGAAGCGACGACAAAACCCGCCTACGAACGGCTCGAAACCCTCGGCGACTGTTTTCTCAAACTCGAGTCGACGTGGTGGCTGTACCAGGTATAAATCGCAGGATGGAATCGAGCGACATTGCACCGTCGTGTAGAACCGCCACGATATCAAATCGGAGGGAACGTTGTCCATGTTGCGTGGAGACATGATTCGAAACGACCGACTGTGCAAGCTGTCGATGCAAAAGATGCTCCACCACTACATGATTTACCCCACCGACTTGGAACAACGGCCGTTCCGGTCGTGGATTCCCAGCTGCATGGGCCGAACACCAGACCCCGTGATTGCGCACTTGAAATGGATTGCCGATGTGCTGGAATCCACGTGCGGCGCATACATCCAAGGCGCAGGCGAGTTTGCGGGCCGGGCATTCTTGTCGTACGTACCTCGTCGACGTTCCCTCTTCGGCTCATGCTGTGTCCAGGTGGGCAGGGTGTTCGGTGTGCGAGGCGCCCCAAATCTACAACCGGACATACTTCCCCAACTGCATCCCGCAACACGTCCCGGCCTTGGACAGTCCCGAATTGCCCATCCACCTGGTACAGTCCCATGCGAGACGACTCGATTGTCTCAAGTTTGGCAGGATACATGGGACTTGACGCATCTGGGGTATCCCGATGTCCCCGAGCGCATGTATCTCTTGCAAACGTCCCTCAAGTACACGTTTCAGGACAAGCGGTTGCTCCTCGTACGCATGGTCCCATCCCATTTGGTCGTATGACGGACATGTAGGAAGCCATCACGCATCCGTCCGTGGCGCAATGGCTGATCCAAGCGGACAAATCCACGACAAACGTCGTTTGGAAAGGTGACTACGAACGGCTCGAGTACTTGGGGGATGCCTTGATCGAGTACCTTGTCGTGTCGTATGCGTATGTTCAATACCCGACGTGGCAGCCGGGCGCGTTGTCGGATTGGAAAGGCGCGACGGTGTGCAACGACGCGTTGGGCAAAGCCGCTCTCATTTGCTTTCACATGGACCAGATCATGCTGACGGGGTCGATGCGGATGGATCCAGCGTTGGAGACCAAGTTGGCACACATCAAGCGGCTCCATGCCGAAGGAAGCTCGGAGCGACCTCACGTCACGATGCCCAAGATCTTTGCCGATGGCTTTGAAGCCCTCTGCGCCGCTGTGTTTCTAGACTCGGGATGCGACCTCCACGTCATTCGAGATATTTTTCTCGGACCCCTCTTGTCCGTCATTGGCGCCGATGCCGTCGCACTCGTCACGCGGAAAAACGCCCCCAAACCTGCCGACCTGTGCCTCCCAAGGGACACCCCCATCGCATTTGACGCTCACGACGACGACGACGACGACGGCGTTGCCCATGTCGTTGCTGACCCTGCAGCACACGAACCTTCAGTTGCAGACGATGCTCCTGTTGAAGAAACCGTTGCGACGACTGCAGGCGAAGCACCAGTTGCATTCGAAGCACCAGCTGCAGGACGAACTGGTGGCGACGACGTTGTGAAACGGGCGCGCCCCACACCTCGTCCGATCGTGTCGTCAACGACACCTGTTGAGATCATCGAGATTGACGACAGCGACGACGACTAGCCGCTAGATGATTTCACCACCTCTCAACTGTAAAACGTTGTCGAAATATTCGTTGGTAGTACCATGGTTTGGCCCGACAAGGCGTACACCGCTGGATCGCTGATGGACGAGTTTCAATTTTCCACCGAGCGATTCGTCCTGGACATGGCGACAACTGTCGCGAATTCTACATCTCAACCAAAATGGCTGTGTACCTCAAACACTGCTGCACCAACATCCCATGGCACATCGAGACACACTCTTGGACGAGTCGTGGTAGGTGCACACGTCCAAGCAAAACGTTGCACCAGCGCACAAACGAAATTATTATCGATAATGTGGACAAAGTCGCAAAGAATTCCCTCGTCGGGAACCTACTCGGTGGGTTCGGGTGGGCGCATGTCGAAGCGCTCCTCAGCATTCGTCGGCGCTTGTATCATGTGTGGATGCAGTGTCGAGCGCGGTTGGCACACAGGACACGGTGGCAATGTCACGCAATGCCGAGAAGGACCGCGTGAGATTTTTTGAACGAGCTGCTGTTGAAAGCCACCACATCGTGGTGAACCCACGCCTGTCGAGCCATGGCCTCCCCATCATTTGAATCCGACGTCCTCAAGCATTCTGTGGCTCCAATAAGGGGCATCGCACAGGCGGCAATCCGAGTACATGCTGCCAAATCCCCACTTCACATAACCAAGATTTGGAACGATTTTTTCGGCCGACACGCGTGCATTTCAGGGATGTCCCTCATTCCGCCGAAAGTGCCGTGCGGCGCTCAAAACACTCAACTTGTGTCCGTTTGAAATCATATCCCCGTGGCCTACATCCGTGGCCTCCTCGATTCAATGCCAAAGCCCATGCTTTTCGTAATTCTAGGCGGTCAACAAAGGATAAACTTGACAATTA
>NW_008580150.1:718762-742259 GCF_000520115.1 Aphanomyces invadans
ATTATAGCCAATCAAGTTGGACGTAGTCATATTTCAACATTTTTTGTCTCTTCTGCCTCCATGCTCCATGCACAATGGGATGCAACTGGTCGGGCTTTTTCTGGGTTTTGTACAAGAGACTTTCCTGGTGCTTGATCATTCGACCTCTGCATGGCCAACGCGCACAAGGGAGACGAGGACGTTGTATGGACCGGTTCAGTCATCCACCTCATTTCAATCGAGAAAAGCGTGCGTAGTGCCCACTGCGTGCATCTCACAACGGTAGCCAACTCTCAACATTTCGCTGGTCTTGATGACCGACCAGTGGGAGCAATGTACCACCGAGCATTTCAAACAACAAGAACCTGAAAAGCCATGAGCCCATGCTTTCTTCCCCCCATTCACAGACAGGGACGACGCCGACTCCCCACACTATTCAGCGCAACTGTAGACATCCTTTAAAGTGGATAAAGCCACCACTGTTCACTTGGCCAGGCCGGCACACGGCCATCCTTAACGTTGAAGAGAAATCCTCTACTCCCCTCGCACGGTGACTCGTAAACGTGGTTGTGGTTCCATCGAATGCAGCAGCAATGATAACTGTGCAGAGACTGTAACTGGTACCCCTTGAATATGTTGGCCGAAGCTGCCCATGCATCGTTGGATTGGTGGCATCTACTCACAACCCGACGCATGACTTTGTCCGAAGCATCTTGTGGGTGTCTTGCTGGGACTTCAACGACGGTAACATGATGGTGCCCATGCTCTTATGCACCCTCGCATCAAACACCTTTTTCTTGGCTTCAGGTGTCCGAGCCACTCGAATCCGGGTGGGGGGCCACCGCATCAGGTTGGCGTCTTGCCCGATCATTTCAAAAGGGGATCCTGGGGACGTGCTCGGCCTACGTTTTCCTGGGTGGAGGGAGGCGTTTTGAATGGCCGGCATGAGCCCGCGCATGGACCGTGCAGAGGGACGCTTGTATCGCCCAGGAATGCGGATACGAGGGAGGCCATCTACGTCCAAATCTTCTTCGACCAACGTGTTGAGTGGATGCTGTTTTAGAATACTGTCTGCCAGGACATGATCAAACAATCGTCGGGGGGGCACGTCGGGGTCGCTGCAGTCGTCGCTGCTGTACTCGTTGTCGCTGTCAACACCGTCGATGGGATCAGGGGCAGGTGGGGGAACTTCTGGGGGGGTCAAACAGTCCGGTTTGCTCCGTTGATTGTCGACCAGAGCTGTGGTTTCAATCGCACCAGTTGGGGGCGACGTCACATTGTCGTCGAGGGGTGACGCCAGGAACAAGGTAAACTCCCGATTCGGTTCCATCGAGATCGTGTAATATTCGCTTTCGCCTTGGGTTGCAGAAGGTGACGTTCGTTCCGTTTGAGCTGACGATGCCATCGACGGGACCTGTCCCACTCGTTTGGCCTTCCGCGAGAGGAGTTTCATCTCGACGTCCTCACAGCTCCACAGTGGAGGATTCAATTCGGGCAGAGAGCGACTTGTGACGATTCTGGACAGCTCGGGTGGACGTGTGTCGATGGGTCGCAGTTTGCAGCCGTCCACTACACTAAGATAGAGCGTCCTGTCGACGCCAGTAAGTCGAGTCCTATGCCATAGCTCATGGTCTTGAGATGGATCAACGGGTTGCGTTTCGTACGGTGGTTTGTTTAGAAGTGCTTCAAACCGACGGCGGTTGTCGTTTGGCATCTTGGACAACCGGCGCATGATCAAGACGGCGTCGTCCACATCCAGAGACTCGAGGAACTGCACGACTTCACGTGCATGCGTGGGAAACTCAGCCAAAATCTGAACGAACAAGCCTTGCGCCGTCCCGAGGCGGTGAAAGTATGACAAAAACGACGGCATGTTTGACAACTGCACGAGCACGTGGACGGCAAGATCGAGTCCGATCAACGCTTGGTGCATTCTTCGGAGACACTGGGCGAGACGGGTGATGCCATCGGTGTTCAAAGCACGAGAAAACAGGATGGCGCTGAACCGATGGACAGTGTCCACGGTCGTGGCATGGAACACTCGAACAAAGTACGCCATGTCGGCGGACAAGTCTTTGCACGAGTGAAGAAAAGCTTCGTGGAACTTGGGATCGAGTCGCCGAAGGAACTGGAGGAGGTGGGTCGCCATCTGCGAATGGTGCTGCAAGAATATTGCACACAGCCTCGCGATATTCTCTTCTGTCCAAAACCTACACCAGCGCGTTATGTCGATCTCCAAGCGCGGCGTCGTTGCTGACAACGGACCCGGCGTCGATCGCTTCGGTCGGATGCCACACTGCATTATTCCGAACAAGCATCAGTAACTCGCCTCGGTCCGCCACGGCGAACCGATACAAAACTGACGCGAGTTGGACTTGGACGGCCTTGGAGCAGTAGCTTGCGATCATAGCGTATGTCTCCAGCGCGTCTCGAGTACTCAAGTCGGTGCCTAGAGATTCGTGGACCGCCGCGAGCTGCGCCAACGCTATAGGGTCATCCAAGATGCGAAATTGCTCAACCAAGAGAGACCGAATCTCCCACGTATGATGCTCCAGGGCTCGCAAAATGTTGCCGACCGTGATGTGGTCGAGCATGTGGACACTCATGATGAGCCTACGAGCGCGCGTGAGCCGTGCTTTTGCGCGCAGACAAGTCGTACCGGGACAGGATGTTCCGACGGGGGTTTACAATCACGCGAAGAAAGGCGGTGCGACCACGCAGGTCGAGGTTGTCCATGAACAAGTTGAGCTCCCGCATCATCGATGGAGAGAGGCCCGTAGCAAGGTTCAAATACAGCTGCACGTCTGCACTTGAGAAGGTTTCAATGAGGTTCACCACGACCAACGAGCCTGGAACATGCTCCATATAACTAAAAAACGCTTGCAGCGTCGGCTCATCCATGCGAATCAACGCCTCGAGAAGGCATTCCATCGACAAAGGTGATGCCATGGATTCGAGGAGCTCTGACAAGACAAGCAGCTCCAGCTTGGATCGAAGGGGGGATTGAAACATCGCCAGTAGCGACTCGTAGCGCGTGGATGGTACATGACGGAGAAGCCGCAGTACTTCCCTCGCGTCCATTTCGCCGGGAGGCCATGCAAGGAACTCGAGAAGTCGACCGTTGATCACCTTGTCCGAAGCACGTAAAACGCCCATCGCCAGCGCATCCTTTTGATCCAACTCGAACAGCAAAAGAACGTGCAATAATCGGTCGAATGCAGGGGGGTTGTCCACGCAAAGGTGCTGAAGGGCCTCTAAGAGGCGATGGGGAGTGTCAACTCCTTGCAGAATCGTGTACAGATGGAGTCGCTGGTGGTCGGGTAGGGCAAGCAGCGTGAGTAGTGGCGCCAGGCACACTTGGTCAAGAGTCGTGACGAACGCGGCGATCCGCTCGAGCTCGCTGGAAAGAAACATCGACGTGATGGCAAGGAGACATCTCATGTCCTCCAACGGAAGATTCAACAGCGCAGCGCCAAACTCGACGGTTGTGCATTCCAGCAAGAGAAAACGAACCAAATGAAGCTGGTCGCTTGAGTTGCATGCGCCAAACACGTGATAGAGTCGTGGCAACGTGTGGGGGGCCGCGGTTGCTAGTGCCTGTACAAACTCAATAAACGGCCACGGATCCGGCAAGGTCGATGCAAATAGCAGGACGTGGTTTGCATCTGCCAGCGACACTTCAACTCGACTAAATGTTGCGATAGTGGCGTCGAGTTTTTCGGGGGGGTGCAACGAATGGGTGGCCAAGGCTGCGAGGGACGGCAGCAAAGGATGGAGGGACGAAATCAAAGTGATTGCCGATTCAGTGGACACGTGGGGAAGCAAGGACTGGACCATTGACTCTCCTTGACTGACCAGGGCAACAAGAGGCTCGATGAGGTCGTACGGTTTGGAGTGGCCCAAAAAGACACGAGCAACGTGGTCGAGCAACCCGGTGGTCGAGAAAGCATCCAACAGGGCAAGGAACGGCGTGAGGAGTAATGATGGCTGTACGTTCACAATGAGATCCATCCAGAGATGAAAGTTGTTGGTCTTGGCTACCATTGCCAATGTCGAGTGCAAGTTATGTGGAGATGGGGCGGTGGCCGTGTTGTGGCACCATGCCAACAGCGACTCAAAAGCACGTGGATGGTCGGCAGCTACGTCCAAGATGACGTATTGTTTGGCCATGTCGATGGTGTGGAGAAGTCGGGCCAAC
This sequence comes from Aphanomyces invadans, assembly GCF_000520115.1. NCBI lineage: Eukaryota > Oomycota > Saprolegniomycetes > Saprolegniales > Verrucalvaceae > Aphanomyces > Aphanomyces invadans. The sequence continues at coordinate 722,940 of NW_008580150.1, forward strand.
GTTGGCAGGTGGTGCGTCGACACGAGCAGTGCTTCGAACGCTCCACGGTCCCCAGGAGTACCAAAGCTCGCGTACAAGTCCGTCAGAGTTTGATATCCTGTGCTAGACTCATCGGTGAATGTCTTGAGCAAGTACGCACTCACACGAAGCACGTCGTGTACGTAGTTGACGGGGGCAGTGTTCGAGTGCTGGACCAGGGCTTTCCACGTCGACAGTCTCAAGTCAGGGGATTGATGCATGACCACGTTTCGAAAGTGGTCCATTTGCGATGGCCGAAGGTGTTGGAGTGCTTGGCGAAGACGCGTTTCGAATGTACGTTCATGGTCGGGTAAGAAGAACTCGTGGATCCAGTCGGGGGCATCCGTCATGTGGCTGTTTTAGCACCAAGCGGTTGCATCGTCCTCAAGTTACACCAAGCGTTTCGTTTAACAGGTCGATGGAAGTCAGAGTGTCAAGCGCGAGTACGTGGGGCCATTTGTCCAGTGGCTCAAGTTGGTAGTTGGCGCGTCCGTTGCTGGCGGCAACGCCAATACAGCCCAGGAATCGACGGTGTGCATCTTGACAGAGCACCCGACGTTGTCTTCGGCACTTGTCGACGAGTGCATGTCGCATGTCGTCCGAAATTGCAGCTGCGGTGGGGATCCTGACTACGTAGTCATGTCCCGGCGCGTCCGGCGCAAGCCTTCCCACACCATCGACAAGAGTCGGTCACAGCATGTGTCGTAATGTACCATCGTCCTTGTCTTGGAGGCACGGCGACACCTTAACAAGATGTCTTGGACCAAAGCCACAGGATTTCATTCCCTCTGCCCTGCAATCCACAACGACAAACTTGGTGTGAAGTACTGGGCGAGGCATTTCAATGCTTGTTCCGTCGGCAACCAACAGGAACTGCCGTCGCTTCACAGTGCTGCTTTCCACCAGTTCAAGCACGACGGGTAGTTTGGCCTTGTCCTTGACGAGGCTATCGTCAACGACAAGCTGGTCATTCAGCCAGCGCTGCCTTGTGTACGTTGGGCTGATGTGGTGGTCACCATCAACTTGTTGGAGCGTTGGACAATCCAGGTATCTCGCGTAGTCGGAGTCAAGGCCGGCGTCGCTCACCACACATCCACCAAATTACACCCAGTGCTTGACCTTGCTTGTCATACAACAGGGCACAACGACTATGTGTCAGATCGTGTCAAAGAGCACGCATCAAGGACACGCTTGGCATGCTTGCGACAGCGCCGCAAGTGGACGGCAAACTTCTCTGTACCACACGGCCAGGCTGGTCGCCACTACATTGCATGGAACAGAGCGTCAAAACCACCGAAACAACTCCCTTGTTGCACAAATTGGATGGATGGACGGGATATGTCCTGCCTTCGCAGCCACACAAACAAGTTTGCCAATTCAGTGTCGCAACGCCACACTCCAGTCGTCTCAAAGTGCACACAACTCCAGCAGCTACGAAACAGTGCCCGACTACACAACCCAACTACCGGCAGACAGATCATCACGCTTCCATGTCGTTCGAACACTGAAGACGCTGTACAAACTCTTCCAGCACATCAGTTTGACTCTGTGCTCTTCCACCACAACACGACAACCCAACACACCGCCATTCGATCGACACTCTTTACTCCTTGCCTAGCAAGGAATACGACTGCTAGTTTGATCTTGGACAAGATTGCCGCGACGACGTTTGTCGTCGATGTGGCCTCGCACAACCTGCGAACACAACATGCGCAGCAACCGGTATCTCGTTTGACGAGGTTATGGCGATAGAGCGCTGGTCCGCCACATCGTTGACGTGCTTGGTCGACTACGAAGCGCAGCATGTCGTCCCCGTGATACACGACGACGCCACATCCATTTTTTCAAATCCATGTTTGCATCGTCGCCGAGTTAACTTAATGGTACTTGTGGAGCTGGTACATGCCCCCAATGTACTCCAACTCTTGCTGGTCCACCAAGTTGCGCAGGATTTGGGTCAAGTTGGTCGTCGTGCAGCCTCCTTCGATGCCACCACATCAGATGTCGTCGAGTCTGGCATGACATTACCCGAGTTCTGCTCGCTGCGAGCGATCAAGGCGAGCTTGCTGGCGATCTGCTGGAGGGACAAGGTCTCGAATTGTCGCAACATGCCCTTGATGTACGACTCGAGCGTCTAGCAACGGAGGACAGAGTCAGCTGGAGCTGGCAGGACGGATTATTGCCCGCACCTTGATGTCAGCGTCGGCTTGGCGTTTGGAAGACACGGACGGCTCCAAAAAGGTGTCGCTTCCAGGCTGGGACGACTCGACCGCCTCGGACGGCGAGTACGCATGATTCAGGGTCAAATGCTCGTTCTCCTGGACGAGGACACCTTGGAGGCACCAATAGTGCGCATGTTTCGAAAGGACGTCCATCTCAATATCCATGGCTTCCGCGAGTGCCGCTGCCAACCACGAATCTGCATGTGGCAAAACGAATGAGACACCACAACTCGAGCATCAAAAACACATGCCTTCATCTTCAAAGTACGATATCAACGTGGCTTGGATGGGTGACACTGTAAACGCAGCCACGTTCCCATTCAATTCAATCTCGAGCTGTGAGATCGATGCGTTAGTGTAGCGCACCACATGTGCATTTGGACAGGCATACCTCTACAAAACCGAGGTACGGCACCCAGTCCAACTGCCTCGGGTTTTTGAGCACCGCGTACGCTTCTTTGTACTGTCGAATCATGTCGTTCAGGCGAGGGTGGAGGGTGAAATCGTCTCCCTGCGATCGGTTGAGAGGCTCCGACTACTCGAACCACGCTGCAACGTACTTGAAATGGAGGCCAAAAGTGCTCCGACACGACGGTCGCATCGACGGCAAGCCCCAAGTTGGCCTGGATGCGTTTGCTTTCGTCAACGTCTTTGATCATGATATCACATTGCTGAAGCCGTGCGTCACCAAACCGGAGCTTGAGCAGTTCCAGTGTATGCACCTACATGTCGCGGAAAGCGAAAACGCCTCGGTCGCCGAACGTACATCGCGATCCGTGTGGAAGTCTTTTGCACTGAGTAGTCGTTCGGCCAGCATCATGCGGTACTCATTCACAAACACAGTCTGGTTGGCATAAATACTGACGAGACTGCTAAGGAGGTCGTCGACCTGACGCCCTCTGGGCACGGCGATCGTGTCGGCAGGCTCTGGCTGCCACAGCTCCGCATCCTGCCCATCGATACGCATTTGAAAGTCCCATCACACATGATCATGCACTCACACAAACGTCGTCGTCGTCGCTGTCGATCACAGGCTCCACTCGCCGGTCGCGCTCGAGTTCTTCATACAACTCGCCACTGTCTCGGTCGGTCAAGCTCGTGACGATGCACCGAATCGTGTCCTTTCGTTTACGAAGGTACTAGGAGCCAAGCTAGTTCGCATCCACTCGAATATGGGACATGGACGCGACTCCTTACCTGGCTAAAGAGGTCCCCAATGGGTTGAATGAGCCCGCCGCGACCGTCCAAGTGGCGAAATGTCTACGACAAGCAGCCCCACGTCGGTTGGAACGGCGACTTGTTGAAGGCGATGGGAGCTTTCAAGGGCACCTTGATCGCACGCGTGTACACGCCAATGATGCTGGTGGTGCTTGCGCCGGGCTGAAGCACGCGGGTTTTGATGGCGTTTTGGAAGGTTGCCAGGAGCTCTGGTTGTTGACGAGTCACTTCCAAGCACTTTCGTAAGTCTTCGATCGCCGGGAGGCTACCGCTGCCATGAGAGGATTTCCCTGCCAGAAAGAATTCGACGAGCGAGTGCGCACCTGTCAGGGTAATCGCGGACGATGTCAAACAACTCGTGGATGCGCAGACTCCCAAACGCTTGAAACGTGTGCAGCTTTAGCGTTTCGACGTACTCAATCGGGTGGGACCCCCTGGCGAACATGGTGTGCGCGTCCTGGAGTAAACTCGAGTCGACCCAGGACTCGAGGTCGTGGAAAAAGCTCTCGGTGAAATTGTTGCGGCACCATGACGCGACACGACCATCGATCTAACCACCCCAGTCGAAAAATGGACGGTGGTAGGAGGGCAGGGGGCACCTGTCGGAGGAACACGTTCAAAATCGACCCTTTTGCAATGTGCATCCATTCGAGGTACTGCAACTGGTGGCGCAACGTGGTCGCGTCGAGAGAACATGCACACGCAGACGGATCGAGGAATAACGACGTGCATAGCGTTTCAAGGGCGTCACAAAAGACCTAGATGGCAATGAGACGATATCGGGGGTGGGGACGCGCGCGCACAAACACCTGGGTTTGACTCGCATCGTGGAAGAGAATCGCTCGGAAGTGAGCTTTCAAGAGCGACAGAATCGATCGGGACGGCTGGTTCTGCTGCTGCTGCTGTGTACATGTCATGTACGTTGCAATCTCTTCCAACTGCTGAATCGTTTCCACGGCATACGCAAGAGCAGCAGGCAAATGCATCGCGTTCTCCACCGTGTCGTGGCCTTGTGTCAATCTTTCCCAGAATTCGACGGCCGACGTGTCTCGAAACGTACTTGTCTGGAGCTCCACGAGCATACGCTGGCTTTGAAATGGAAACTCACGAAAGTCTTCTTGCAGGAACGGATCGTGGTCGCCTCGCATTGGCGCGTCCAACGGCGGCGGCACCGGCGACGGCATGGCAATTTTCAGGATGATCACGTATTCCGGATAACCGAAACATCCACCAATCAGAAGGTTAAGTTGAGATTCACCGAGAGGTGTGGGCCTTCTCCGGCATGCAGCCACATATCGCCACTGACCTGCGGGGCGACGCAGGCAGCAATGCGAAGAAGTCATGGCTTACGAACTGTTTCGAGACTCGCTGGGGACGGTGGCGCCACAATATGCTTTCATGCTTCGGACGCATACTCTACGCAGTGGGTCGGTGGGCTCGACACTGTTTGTTCAACAACGCACGCGTGTACAAACACAAATTTTCATCGCATAGCTAGATGCAACGACCATGCACACTGGACTGTGATGCCTCGGGGACAGCACAGCCGTTGAGCCGCTTTTGTCCAGACTCGCCAACTCCGCGCAAGAAGTCGAGATCGTTCGTCTCGCTACAACACGTTTCATGGTAGCAACTTGGTCTGAGTTTGGTTAATTGTGTGGGATTACCCTTCAATATCACTGCTGGACATGATGAACTCTGATACAGCGCCGGACATTGAATTTGGTGGCTCTTGTAGGTCTTGAGGAACTACGACCTGTGCAGCTCGACCACGTGAACATGCGGCAATCGGGCGTGACCCGGCGGTCTCGGCGACGCCGCGTCGATGACAGATTAATCCCGGCGTAGGCCACGTCCGCTTCGACGGTGCTGCACCTCGGTAGGCGCTGGACGCACCCTCGACTTCACACGGTGTCGAAGTAACACTCGAGCTGCCGCCGAATGCTTGAGCTAACGCGTGGTATTGCCCGTGTTCTGTACACGTTGCCTTTTATGTAGCCTGGCGTGTAGTCGGAGTGGAGCTCGCGTTCAACCCGGGCGACGAGGGGCTCGTGCAAGGCAATGGCATGGTCGTGGAGTTGTGAACTTGGTTCGAGTCCACTGACGAGTGGATCGTACAACAATGCAGTTGTCACAGAAAGCCACAACGAAGTCGACAACGCAAGGGGGTGGCGGCAGGAGAAGCAGCATGTACGCATGAAAGGAGGGGGTGCGACGCGAGCTTGACAATGACAGAAGGCAAAGACAAGTTTGCGACGGTGCCGACGGACCTAAATTCAAAGGGCCGCGTTCGGGAGTCAATGTGCGCGTTGTCGATGAGGGTAATCGTAAGCTCCAACTGCCTCCCGCAGTGCAGGTGCCTGTGCTGGTTCAAAAGGGAATGAGAAATGCGGCGATGGGGAAGCATCATGTGTGTATATCCTGCATGTAGACCCTCCATTACCTGCAAACTTCCAAGTATAGTGCACCAAATCTGTCGAAGTGAATAATCGGTGGAAACGAGGTTGAGATGGCATGCTTGCGAACATTCGCCTCATACGTCAGTTCCAACGACAGCAGGTTTTCACCACAGCCCTTGGGGGCACGTCTTGTACGAATGTCCTATGCTTGTGCACGTCGTACAGATTGGGGGAGGTTCGTTGACGCGGGGAACGAGCTGATGTAGCAAATACGATCGAATCAGTCGATCTTCGTAGTCGAGGCCACTGTGAGGCCCATACTAGTATCGTTTAGGGCACATCGGATTTCACCTCATGTCCACACCTGCTTGGCAACTTCAAAATCAAACGGAACGACGAAGTGCTTGTCTATGTAGGCCACAACCGTCTTGACTTTGGGAGGCGGGTGGCTTTGTCCTTTTGCGTGACACTTCACTATCGACGCAAGAAAGGTGTCGGCGGAGAGGTCACGTTTCCCCCACCTGTGTCGAAGATATGATGCGGGATAAACATCTTGCACGAACGTTGTCGAGCCGTTAACAAACGCAGCCGTTGTTTTGTGCAACGAGTGGGCAATAAAGTGACCAATGTGGGATTCGAACCCACGCCCTTTCAGACCAGTGCCTTAAACTGGCGCCTTAGACCGCTCGGCCAATTGATCACATTGCACAATGTGTCGCAATTAGCAAGGAGTGAGAGCGTCGGACTTGTAACCCGAACGGTCCTCGTCGGTCCGATTCCGGGCGATCGTGAATGCGGAATGAAGGTTGTGCACATGCATTCCAATCTATGTACTCACGGCGGACATATTCAACCAATCAAATTTACGACACACATCACACAACCAATCAAAACTATGATATCGGTCTGTCCAGGAATGAAGGTCGAAAAACCTGCATTCCAATTCAACGTCGACACCGTCGAAATATTCCAACCAATCAAATCCATACTGTTTGACCTACAACCAATCAAATTTTTACACAAGTATCCAAGCGACCAAACGACACGCGTGCACGCGTGTCGTTCGGTCGCTTGGATACTACTACTCGAGTACCTTAGACTTCCTAGAGGCCACCACCTCATGATTCAATTCACACCTCGCCTCCACGACCACCATGTATCGACTTGTTGCAACCACTTTCATCAAGCCCGCAAGAGCTATCGGGCGCCGCAACTTTATCATTGTGGTGGATCAAGCCACCGTGGCGTACCGTGAGTTCCTGGGGGGCAACCCGACCCGACTCGAGCCAGGGTTGCGGCTCAACTTGCCCATCCTGCATGAAACGCGCGTCATTAACATGCGGGAATGCGGCCTGAACATTGCGTCTCTTCATGCGTACACTAGCGACAACGTCCCGGTGATGGCCAGTGGCACGCTATTTTACCGTGTGTTTGACGCGGAAAAAGCTTGCTATTCAGTGGAGAATGTCAAGGCTGCCATCCATGCGATCGGTCAATCTACGATCCGAGCTGGCATCGGTCGGTTTGCGTACGACGACATAATTGCCGATCGAATTAAGCTCAACGCAAGTTTGATCCACGACATCGGCGACGGCATCCGCACGTGGGGTGTGAACTGCACGCGGTTTGAAATCCAAGAATTTGGTCCTCAAAATGCCTCGGTGGCCAAGCATTTGGAAAAACAGCTGACAGCGGAACGAGAGCGTCGAGAAAATGAGCAAAACGTACTGGCGAAAATCCGAAGTGCCGAGGGCGAGAAGAGAGCGGCCGTGCTCCAATCTGAAGGCGAGCGGATCGCAGCCGAAAACCGCGCCGACGCCGAAAAGTACGCGATCCAAGCCATGACCGAAGCGTACAAGCAACAGCTTGTCGAAATGACGGCGGCCCTGGGGGATTCGTCGCTCGCCGCCAAGTACATGGTCGACCTCCTCACAGTAAAAAACTTGGGCCATATTGCCCAAGGCGACAACCGAGTCTACTTTATGCCGACTGACAGCGTCTTGCCGACAGCAAGAACTGTCATGGACATGCTGCAGGAAGCCAAGAAATAGGTGGACATCCCTTTCGACAACCTTAATGATACTGCATGTGTCGAGCCTGGACGCAACGAAGGGACTGCCTCGCCATGCGCAGGCGATGGGTTTGTCTCTTTCGGTTTACATTTCGCACAAATGCACTTTGTTTATAAACCCATTGACGACTATTGCGGACAAGACCTTCCGACGCCATGTCAATACGAAGAGGACACCTAATCGAGAAACGACCCTTCTTGTCACCAAACTTGTCCATGCCAGAGGTCATGCTTGGTGGATACACCCGCACCTCGGCAGATCCTGGTCGGACCGTTGGGCATGGCCACGTCGATGGGTTTCGCGTGGGTGGGAGAATTGAGTTTTGGCGACCCATGTGGCAAGAGGTTCACGGACATGTACTAGTACGGCATTACGAAGCGTTGCATTCGTTCCTTGACGAGGTATCGCGGGGGCTAAGCTGGGAGTTTCCGGATTTACCTGAGGTGTCATCATGCCGGTGTTTCGTTGAACAAGTTACTCCAGCATGCTTTGTTGACAACCACATTTTCTACAAACCACATTTTTAACAAAGCATGATCGAGTAACTTGTTCAACGAAACACCGGCATGATGACACCTCAGGTAAATCCGGAAACTCCCAGCTTAGCCCCCGCGATACCTCGTCAAGGAACGAATGCAACGCTTCGTAACGCCGTACATGATGCTCACTGCAATTTGTAGCAGTGAGCTTCGGAACCACAAATGCCTCTACGGTGAGCAGCACTCCAAGAGGCTGACGGTATTGGATGACCCGCATAAACGAAGCACTAAGAAATCTCCCAAGGATTGTCGTGTCGGTGCACACTTCCAGACTTTGCGCGGTTCCATCATTCTCCTGTTGAATCGCGCGTCGTCAACATTCATTTGGAAAGGCACATCAAGCTATGGCCGCGCAGTGCTCCACCAGGCACAGCTATACATTGTCTGCATGCGTCGCAAGCGATTCGCACTGGAGCATCGCGGGGAGCAAGCATTCGAGTGCCCGAGTCCCCCTGATTTCATTAACTACGTTTACCAAATCAAACGTATGGGGTGGCGGACGCGCGTGCAGTAGCATGGAAGCCGTCGGCACACCTCCATGTCTATTCTGTGGCGGTCAAGACTCGGCTCGGTGGTTCGTCGTTTCTGGCTCGTGTTTTCGAGGGCATTCGCCCATTTGTCATTCCCCAGCTCCAAGCGTCAAAACTCTTTGCAGACTAGACGGCGTGGGGCGACCTCAAAGCGAACAAAAGGTCGTCGAGGCGGTCGTGTGGCTCCATCGTGTTGCCCATTGCCACTTCATCTACGTGGCATGAGCTGATCAATGCGCGATACAATGTGTTGAGCTTGGTGTTCTATATCACGCCACCAGCATCAGGAACTCCCGACCGTGCACATTTTCGAATCCGCACCGTCCACAAGTTGCCATGATATATCAAGTCAAACCCCACGTTGGTGATGCGTAGGTGGCGCCGCACGGCGTGGCAATCGCAAGTTTTGTCGCAGGTGTCTTCGCCGTGCGATTTGACCGCGCACACTTGGTCGACTAGTCGGCGGTAAAGTTCCATCACCCACCTTGGCCATGCCGTCAGCCTCTTTGACTAGTTGTACATGATAGTTGTTGAAAACACCACGTACTGTCTTGGTAAATATGGCGCGTCTCGGTCGAGAAGTTCGGCTGCTTCGACCAACATACCCAGCGCATGCTTGATTTGCATGTACGTGTCCTTGCTGCATCGACTCAGGCGATGGACAAGATCGTCCACGGGTAACGTATCGGTTGGCTGGCGACGTTTGTGCTGGTGGGCGTCCAGCACAATGCCAGGCAGCGTGGTCCACAGCACGAGGCAAGCGGTCTGGAAATCCAGCTCCACCTTGGCCATGTCAGGTTTTTGATTTGACGGAGCCACGGCTTCATGTGCAAACTCGTCAAATGCGCGTCGAATCTGCTCGTCGACAAGTTAGCGCCTCCCCAGATGGATAGAGAGTGCGTACTTGGGCTGGATGGTTGGCGTAATCGAGGACAAACACGCCAGACTTGCCGTCGCGGCACCGATTCAACCGGGACAGGAGCTGGACGATCCGCCCGTGCGCGACCAGTGGCCGATCGATGTACATGGCAACGAGCGCGGGTTCGTTATATCCAGTGTCGAGTTTATCACACACGACAATCACGTCGGCTTGAGACAGCGTGCACGTGTTGAACTGGTTTTCGTGCACGTTATCGTACGGACTAAAGGTGCAGAACACTCGACCGGGAAGGTTCCTCCCGGGAAAATGAGTGCACACCCCAACACCCAACGACGCAAGGTGGACGTACTGGGATTTCATGTAGCCCGAGAGGAGGCGGTGGTAGGCCACGACGTGTTTGCGATTCCGCGCTACCACAAGGCACTGATGCCCATCAAATTTGGAACGATGCCGACGTTGGACCAGTACCTTGGCAAAAACGTGCTTGGCTTTGCACGTGTAGACAAAGTGATGCATCATCGAGTGTGCTTTTGATTGAAGCATCGCATCGCACGACGAGGCGAGCTCCATTGCAAGCCACGAGTCGACTTCGTGATCTTGGCAGTCCGTTGGTTTGTCGATCGTGTACGTGCACGACAAACTGGTAAAGTGCTCGAGCACGTTGACAATTTGCCCGGCTTCGACGGCTTGAGCGATGGAATGGCAGTCGAATGGCCGCAGCGTTGCCGTGCGATCGGGGCGGCCAAAGAGCCGAAGTGTGTGGTGACTGGGTGTCGCAGAGAACCCAATGTACTAGACACACAAACCAACGGTTCATGGAAGCCCATCACAGAATAGAGCATCTGGCGTGCCGTACGTATGTCTTGTGGCGAAGAGCGTCGAGAATGGTCGAGACCGCGTCACGCGTCGACGCCGTGTGCGATCGATGGACTTCGTCGGCTATGATGGCCACGTGTACGAGCGATGTGGCAGCACCAGACATCTTGGATGAATTGGCGAGCAACCGCGCAAGAAGCACTTTGTCCTGGACGAGTAGCGACAACTTGTGCGTTGTTGTCACAAGGACCTTTTGGTCGACGTTGGCCATCCCGACGACCGTGCTCAAGTGCTCGATCGTTTCTGCCCGGAACACGGATTCTACACCATTTCGGTGCAAAAACGACTCGACCGTGTCGCCCAGCTGCTGGTCCAGTTTGATGCGGTCGACCAAGATGATGACGGTGTGAAACCCGCCACCTGCCTTGTCCTTGGCGTACAGAAGCTGGTGCGCCTGCAACATTCGTGAGCTGGCTATCCATGGAGACTCGTGCACTATCATACCAAGCACGCAATCGTGTATGACTTGCCTGATCCCGTGCTGTGTTGAATGAGAAAGTCGGTGAAAGCGTCGGACGTCGACGATGCAGTGTCCTCCGCGATGGCCGCAACCACCTTGGCGACAGCACGAACTTGATGAGGCCATGGCTGGAAAAGCAACAATGGCGCTGTCTTGGTCGATACATTCGTACCACCCACGCGAAACGCGCGCCTGACGGCCATGTTGAGCGCATGGTCCACAGCGCTGCCATCACCTCGAGCCTTCTTCTTTGCTGCCTTGTCCTCGTTCGGGTGATGCCACTGTGTCTTGTTTGTTGCTACATGCAAGTAGTACGGTTTCTTCTTAGATGCAGACATTCGCACGACCCATCCGTCGGGGGCGGCAGCGCCGTCGGCCTCCTCGCTTGTTCCGCGCTTCATGCCCAAAAGCCACGACATGGAATTTCCGGATACCCCATCCATCCGGATAACGTAAACCCCGCCATGCAAACGACCCGACGAATGGACAAATGGAGCACACAACAGCGCACCCACGGCATGCAAATGCCGCAAGCAACTGACTTTGGCATCAACTACTGCTCGAAAAAACCTCGTTGGCTTCACGTTGAGCACCCTTGCCAACGTCGTTGTTCTCAACACGGCTTGTGGAATCCACGGCCACATGGCCACCTTCACGTGTCAGTGTATAGAGTGCAGTGGTGCTGTGGGTCTTGTATCGATGTCAATCGCTGCTTGCGCCGTGTTTGTGCATCTAGCTGGACAATAGAAAGCCAGAAGTCCTCCCTGATGCCAAGAGTTTACTCTCGCGACATTGACAAGATAGCACTCCTTGAAGTGACCGTGGTTCAAAAATTTTACAAGATGTAAGTCGAGTCGTAGACGTCGCATTCTGCTATTGTTGCTAGGTTGCCACCATGAATGGTTTGGTTACTCGGCAGATATCACAGACACGCAGATTGTTCCTCAGCGGTCCTACACTACCAAATGCACTTGTGGGCAAAACCAGTGACAAAGGTTCACTGGCAGCACTGGCGTTGTGATCGATGAACGACGTCAACTCCCCACGCAACCGTACATGTCCCGGAATCCCTTGACACATGACTCGACAAAGCCCATATCGCGCATTAATGCGAACCAGCAGACGTGGCGCGAACCAACGGTACTCTCGAGTCTCCAAAAGCACGACACCCCCAGCGCACAGGTGCGGCGGCGGCTGACACGATCTACTCGCCATCCGACGTGCAACGTTTGAAGTAAGTGCCGACAAACGTAGTCAAGCTTGCCGTTGGTGACGCAGTGGACCGCAGACATCACGTAGTCGGGAGCGATGTGCGAGCCACCGCAGAGAATGAACCACCGGCCGTCTTGCGGAGGGAGGCGGTCGATGTGTGTCTTGGTGCATTGCTTGGGCTGGTGACCTTGCATCGGCGAAGGTCAAGCCGCGCAATTGTTGGAGCAGTCCACTGGATTGGTCTCCGTCAAATTTCCATCGTATCGACACGTTTTCATTTTTCCCTGTCTGACCAAAATCATGAAGTTTGACACTGCGTCATGCTCCTGGGGTGGTGTCGGGTCCTCAAGCCGGTCGGTTGACGGAGTGGAAGGAGAACAAGTTTCTGCTTGCCATAAACATCGCAGAGCCACGGGAAAGCATCACATTCTCGTGCGGGTGAGACATTGATCGAATGTCTTGCTTTGTGCACTGAGGTAGCCGTTGGTCAAATTCACGACAGTTGGTACTAAACATCTAGTTTGTACACGAGGTCTCGTTCAATAGCCTGCAGTGGCCCAAGCTCTACCTCGTTCCTCAGAGTATTGCTACTGGACGGGCGGCTTCGTGAGGCCAGGAGAAGAGGGATCTTGGCGGCGGAGGTATGTGCACGACTCTAATGAAGCTGATTTACTGACACTGGAGAGAGCCATTGTAGTGATGCTCCGCATTAGAATCGTCATGCGATACTTTGCCCACATCATCAATGGTTTGAGTCAACTAGTTGATTCAACGGCACGAGAATGGCGCAGGAGCAACTGGAGGCCGTGATACACGCGCAAGTGATCTTGGCTCGCCTCGGTGCTGATCGTGAGGGTTCGAACTGAGCTCACAATGGAAATCCGATGGTGTTGGGGAGATCCAATAAAGCTCCGGAGGGGGCTGGTCGATTCAGTTGGGGAAATTTCGAGAATGGAGGCCAGCGCTATCACGTTCTTTTTGTCGCCGATCCCTTGATTTGACGACGTGCGCTTCAGCCACCCCCGACCGCCGGTGGGGGGATCTCGCCACTCTAGCTGAGTGCACAACGGGTCGCACGACAAATGCTTTGCGCGAGGCTTTCCTTGACGGCCATGCTATAGGGCACATCACACGACGTAACACCAGCACGCAGCTCGTAGGAAATCCATCATGATTCGTACCTTTCGGATGCAAATGCCTGCGCGGAGTTCGTCTTGGAATTTTCGCATCATGAGAATGTCCCCTTCGGCTGCGCCGATGGTACGCGACGACAGGGCAGGCGTCGATGCAACGACATAATCTACCACTTGCTGCAGTTCCTGCATCACACGATCTCGGTCTCCCGTCGAGTTGAATTTAAAGGCGACAGTGCGGCGGCGGACATCGGACGTATGTACCGTCAAACATAGTGCACTCTCGTCCGCGTCATTCGAAAAGAGGAAGCTGCCCACCATCGTGGGTTTCTGGTCGCCATTCACACCGGCCTCGACGAGAGTGATGTCGCGAATGGCCACCATCGCGTCACCGCTGACTCGATGCTTGCCGGTAACTTTTTCCCACATCAAGTGATCGATGCTCGTGTCACAGCGAAGGCGGCGCCGTCCCCACGTGCCATGCCGACCGAGCTAATCATTTAGTTATACAACATTGAACGCGATGAATACGATTTTACACACCTTGGACACGACAACTCCGGCCAAGAACATCGACTTTGCTTGGTTCACCCTTGAAAGATGTTGACTCGAAGAAATAGCGTCCCCATGCGCGATGGGAGTCGAGTTGCACCGTTTGTACGTTGGATGATGTAGTTTGAAGCTCCAATGCCTGTACAAGCGCTGAATCTTCGATGCTGACAGTGCACGCTTCGTTTCCGGTTGGCTGTTTGCGTCAATCTCTTCATCCATAGAGTTAGTGGACGGTGGAGGCGAGCTGGTCAATCGGAGGTCATCTGTAGATAGCTTTGGTTCCGGCTCGGCGATGCGGACCGCCTTAGCTGGGAGGAGCTGGGTGTGTGTTGCTTGGAGGGGAGGTGTGGCCGATGAGCAGAGCGGAGGTGCTTCTTTCGCCAGCGCATCTGCCTCCACGTTTGGAATCTGCTTCACAACGGACACGGCCGAGGTCTCCTTTCGGAGGACCAACGTAATCGTTTCTGGCTTGACTCGAGCAGGAGATGGGGCCAAAATCTTGCGTTTTGGAGAAGCTGGCTTGGTCAGTGGTTTGGATTGTTTTCGTGGCGTCGCTAGTTGCTGTGGTAGAGGGGATGGAAGGTGCATCGTGTTGTTGTCGACAGTGGTGCACATTGAACGAAGTTTCGCCAACGCCGGCAGTCCAGTTGTATCTTGAGGGGCCGACTGCTCGTTTGCGTCACATGTGTCGCCGTGGCATGCAACGTGAAACAGACTGCGGATCAAGAAATGATTCGAGCAAGGACCGTCGCCTTGGCTTGAGATGGTAGGCATACTTCTGCGAGGAATCACAGGCGCTTGGGGCTCTAATTTCAAGCGGCGGTGACCTCCGTCCCGCGACAGCTTGGCATCGGCCGTGCGCTGCTGGTACGAGCTGTACAGCTGTGTCGCTTTCACGCCGTCGTAAAACGCATGGGGTTGGGTGCGCTCGTGGCATTTTCGCAGCACTGTCTGCATATACCCTCGGAATCGGTCGATGATTTGGCGAATGTACGATGCATCCCGACGCAGGGATATTGCTAGCAAGTCGGCTTTGAGTGCGTCCGAGTCTGGGAGGGGCAAAACGTTCGCCACCACTCGATTCGACTGCGGAAACAGTTGAAACGTGTCGAGTGGTGCGCTGAATCCAATGGGAAGGGTGTGAATGCCAATTACGAACGGAACAGGAGCCTGTAACGATACAAGTTGATGAGTGAAGTGCGCACCCCGCGATGCAATGTACCTCGAGATACTCGAAAAGTGATGACGGTAGCACAGCAATAAGAGGGCCAGTCCACACCAGCGGGGAGAGCAGGGACACGAGCCCAAGCACCGTTGCTGTCAGGAGCTCGACGTCGCTGCACACGACAAGAACTTTTGCTTCAGTCAACAACATCGCGGTCGCTTGTAGCAACGTATCCACCGTCATCGACGTCAGGAGAATGGGAAGCGACCACTCAAGCAGGAGGTACGACGTGTCGTCAACAGCAGCGCTGGTCAAGCTGGGACGTCGGCGCGGGATGTCCAATCGCAACAACAGCAACGGATCGGCTTCGCCGAACACACTCTGAACGGACGTGCTGCTCGAGAGCAAATCCAAACCAGACAATCCTTGCAGCTTTGAGTTGAGCCACGTTTGATGCTATGTCGTACAATGTGACATGCACCAGGCACAGCGAATGCAGACAGTGGGGTACCATTGGAGTCATGAAAGTGCTCAAGTCCGACCACAAACCAGGGTTTTCGTCCAGCTCGGACACGTGCTTGTCTGAAACAGTTAGAACGAATTCGTTGGGATCTCGTTTTTGTCGGCAAGCATCGTACCCATGAGATAGTGCAGGATAGCTCGAAAAAATGGTATGTATGGCGTCTTGACGAGGATGCAATACGTCAAGGGGGCGTACACCGCTCCGTGCGGCTGCAACAACACGTGGTTGGGCACTCGGACCCAAGTTTGCCGGCACAGCGCGTACTGCACGTCCTGACCTTCTTTGCCACCACCAGACAGCACAAATACGAAAAAGAGGTCGTCGAGTTTGCTGGTGGCACGTACGTAATTAGCTTGATGTTGCCAAGCCCGACGTTTGTGCTTTACCTGTCGTCATCGTTGTCGTCATCTCCACCGGCCTCAGTTTCCGAGTCTGTCACGGAGCTGTTGGTGCTGGGGCGGCGGCCATCGTCCGACACCAAGCGGACTCCACTTGGGAAGCAAAAGTGCTGAAAGCTTTCGAAGACGACGTCCGACGGATACGTGTGGCATACTGTCGGTTCGAAAACGGAGTCCAACTCATGGCTAATCAAGATATCTGTGAGATCTGGTCCCACGACGACAACGGCGTCAAACAAGCAGTTTGAATCGTCGTTGTGTTTGCGTTGTTGACAGGGCAGTGTGTCCTGATTGGGTTGAGTTTGCATTACCACGTGAAGGCGCGTCGTACCTCGATGTGTCCAGGAGGTGGTAAGCAGCCAGTGAGCTCAAGCAGTTCGTTTGTGATTTGGTTGTCTTGCTCGTCCATGGAGTTGAACAGAGTGTCGTACACTTGGTGTAGGCTCACGCGTGACTGATTTGTAGGTGGGGGTAGTGCCAAAGGTGGTGATAGCACATCGTTGTTTTTGAGCCAAGAGGACACGGCCTGAAACACACGCAAGTTTACAGACTCTTCCACATTCTCAAACGACGGTATTGGCTCAGGCGCGGCAATTTCTTTGTCGAAGAATTGACTGATCATCGAGTTGCTGCTTTTGATGGAGGCACTCGGCGCTGCAGTTGGCGATTGTGGCTTATTGGTCCATCTGTCCATGAAGTTGCGGGACGGTGACCTCATGCTCTTGGACGGCGTCAAATTCCGTACTCGAATGAATAGAGATCGTTGAGTCTTGTCATCCTCTGGTTCTTGATCAACCATGCTCTCCATCTTTAGTGTTACTGGGCAGTACCACAGTGTAGTGATTTTACGAAAGGTCGCATAACTGCCGTCGTTGGGGGAAACCAAGCATTTTCGGACAACGCAGTCATGTTGGATAAACTCAGTGTATGCGGAGTGTTTGTTCCGTAAAATATTCCTTCCTCACGTCGGACTGTAACATTATCCATATTCTGATAGACGTTTTACCAGGAGTGAAATTCGTTTTCGAGACATACTGTCAAACCATAATGTACAAATACAGTGCGCGAAATTTATACTCCCTCTCTCCCACAAATATTGCGCGAGTTTGAGGAGTACAAGACTGACAATTGAATTTCAAAGACAAATTCAGGCTGTGCGAATGCCTCCACAATTCGGAAATCGACACCTCTGCTTGGATCATTGGACAGAGCGCGCCTTTCTATATGTGTAAGAATGAGCACGAATCGCAAAAACGCGAGCCATTGTTGCCGAGCCAAAGTCAGCATACAAACTTCCGTATAAAACGTACATCAGAAATGACACACATTCAAATCAACAATGGCCCGACCTGAACCACGAGAGCGAAGCAATCCTTCGGGAAGTCGTGCTCCAAAGCAACAACGGCTTCCCACCCGGCTGCCTAAGGACACTAATCAATTGCTGGCAACAAAGTACCAGTGCCACTTGTCTACAGTACGCCGAATCATTGCTTTGGCCAAGACCCAAGGTGCCTCTCATGGTAGAATGAAATTGTCTGTAGCAAACAAAACGAAAGGCAAAGTAGGAAGAAAAATGGTTTACACTGCCGAACAAGTCAAGGCCAAGCAGTTGGAGGTGCCACTTGCACAACGAACAACGCTTCGTTCAATCTCTGAAAACAATTGTATGGCAAAATTTGCGCTTTATCTAAGCATTTAATGGGAATAAGTCGTGGCTCATTGCACTGATACTTGAAACTTGCCTTGTTCCGTGCCCATTCCAATGCGATGCTTTCAGTGTTAACGGACGCTAACAGGTACTGTCGCCTAAAGTTTGCCATGGCAATGGTCAAGGTTGATATGCATCTATCGGACATGCTACACTACGTGCATCTGGACGAGAATGGTTTTATCTTACAAAGTCCACTGGTTAGTACTTCCACCTTCTTGGGGAGCACGAACCATCATGAACATGTAAGAGCAAATGGTACATTTCAAGGGCTATGTTCCTCAGCGCTGTTGTTCGCCCAAGATACATCGACGAAACCAGCACATGGTGGGACGGCAAGATAGGCACGTGGCCGTTCAACGCGCCAGCGTCAACCGCCGCTGGTATCTACGACACCAAGTCAAGGGCTTCAATGGCTGTTACAAAGGACGTATGTCGTACCTTCCTTCTCGAGACAGTCCTACCTTCGATTGCGGCAAAATGGCCAAACGCCGACATGAGGGTTGTGCGCAGCACAACAATGCCCGGGCCAACGTCACCCCCATGTACGCGCAACTCAAGGCCGTCTTCGACTAATACGGCAACCATGGTTGGACCTTCTCGCTCGTTCCGCAGCTGCCAAACTCCCTGGACACCAACATCTTGGACCTTCGCTTCATTGCCGTCAGCCAGGCCTATTGATCAGCTCTTGCAAACGGCGGCCAAGCATTTGACGAGTACTTCAAGAAGAGTTTGGACCGGACCTTCCAATTGCTACAGGCCTCCTGTGGAGACTATGCAGCTGTTTGGTGACAATGCCAACAAGTTGCCCCACATGGAATAGAAAAATTGCCCGAAAAGGACAACTAACGCAAAACATACGGAGTAGTGCGCTTGCAAGGAGAAGCTGGCCGCGCAGGATGCTGCTGCCATGGAACGAGCAATGTCGGCGGAGATCGAAGAATCGATAGCTCTAGTGCAATTGACCCTAAGCGACAGTGAGGCGACGGACGATATCATCTTTGCAATGGCCAAAGATGGAGTAGAACCAATATGCATATACATGGACAGTGATGAATAAGTACAGTACATACAAAGATGTTCAGTGTCAGTATTGCGTGAAGTGGTAAGGCTCGGTAGAAGGGTTGTCGAGGTAACCCCCCTCTCTCTTAAATCCAATGGCCCTGTCAGAAGAGCCTATTCCGACTTTTGATTCGACTGATGTATCGGTATATTTTTTGAATATAACGTCGGCTCTCAGTGATCGGCCGAACAGTGATCAGCCGAGCTCTATCACCCAATACGAAGAAAAGGTATATACTCATATGAAAATTATCCCAAGTACACGAACAACAAGAGATATACACTACTCTGAACCACAATTTTTCCGACATTTGGCGTTGAAATTTGGTTCAAATCAATTCCGACATATTTTG
>NW_008580150.1:744249-745849 GCF_000520115.1 Aphanomyces invadans
TGATGGCACCAGCGAGCTCCTCACCCGAGAGCGGACGGTCCAACTCATCACGCTGTTCCTCCGTGAGCCGTTTAGTGATGAGGCGCAGAATGCGGCCCGAGCTCGTCGCGACGGGGGACGAAAGTCTCGTTCACACATGATCTCACTCCAACGACCGTGGAGGCTGTGTGGATTGCAGCGCGACCACGGTATGTCGCGCCAACAGTTGACCAGCCAAACGGTGCCCATAATCTTTGAAGCCTTTAATATTGGCCGTCAAATTGACATTTCCGACGTAATGATGCCGTCGAATGCCGAGCGCACCCGAGGACGTCCCGTGGACGCATAAGCGGTGGGGTGGGAAGGTCGGTGTGATCTGTGGGGCATATGTGCATGCGGAAGAAGGGGGGTTGATGTATGCGAGGCAGCAGGCGTTGCAGCAACAGGGGTTGCGGTGCCCTTACATGCAATATGGGGCTCCAAGCGACAATGTCGGAACAGCCCCCACATCGAACTTGACCATTTGAGTCTCGCAGTACCGATACTCCCGAGATTGAAGGAGTGCCAGAACATCGAGCAACTCACTGGGACAGTCCTTGCGCATGTCGGCGACAATTTGGTGGCCCACAGTGGAATGCAAGAGTCCCCACAGCGTGTACGAGGCCAACATGGGGTGTGTTTTGTGCACAGGGAACCAGATGACGGGCTGTTGAGTGACAACAACTAGTAATGGCTCACTGTAGAAGTACGGGGCGGACTGTGTAGCTACCATGAGTTCGAATGCCGCCAAGGCGAGCTCGATATCGAGCAGTGCCACGTCTAGAGTAGGTGGACTCGAGGCACGAACACTGGCATGCTGTCCAAATGCCGTCGCGAGAAAGGCTGCCGTAGGGTGTACACCAAAGACGGCTGCGAAACTGCTCTGAAACGAGCTGATTTGGGGCAGACGAGTTGCCACCATCCAGCGATGCCACGCATGAAGGTGAGCTAGCGTACGCAGCGCTGCCGAGTCGTGCAACAACACGCGCGTTAGGGTCACGTTCGCCGCGTTGGGGTCCGAGCAGACCCATTTCCATAGCTCCTCAGCCCCAGCCTCGTCTAGGAAGGGCTGCACCGTCTGTTGTGTGTGTGAAACTGCAGCCATAGTGGGTGCCAGTTCATGTGTTTGGTACGAATTCGCATGCGACGAATGCTCGTGCGTCCATGAAACGTACTAGATGCAGGAATGTGCATGTCCATGCAATACGCTTTCACTGGGACGTCCTGCGGCATGGTCACTCGCTGTGGCGACACGTCCACCATACTCAGTGCTTCGTACATGGTCGTTGTTACCCATGTCTTCGCTGTTGCCTCACCTCGTGTGCGTTTAAGGGGTTTCTTAGGTTGGATGAAGTCGTCGACTTCCATGTCGTTCACCATGGCCTGGAAGACATCCGCCGATGTCCGTGCTGTTTCCTCCTCGACTACTGTCTCCCCTAGTGCATGAGGGGCGGCATATTCCACAGGTGTGTGTGTCATCAGCACGTCCTCACCAGGTTCTTCCACCTCGCATGGACCAACCAGGTCGGCTAGCGGTAATGATGGTTGCGATGTTGGGGGGGATGGCTGCGACGCCTCGACG
>NW_008580150.1:745992-746858 GCF_000520115.1 Aphanomyces invadans
ATTTCTTCGGGTAAGGCTGTGATCTGGCCTGATGCATCATAACATTCCGTAATAGGAACTTTATGAAGCTGCGTTCGCGGCGGCCGAAAGAAGTGGGACGTTGGAGCTTCGTTTGCCGTTGCGTGAAAATCGAAGTTCAGATCCTGTTGGTGCTGGATCCAACCCTGTCCCTTGTGTCCGAAAGCTTCCTCAGCCGCATGAAGTTGGGCATCAGTCAACCGGCCACGTGAGTAATTGGAATTGAGCTTGCAGGCGTTCGATTTGGGCGGTTTGTAGGCCATTGCGCTTGGCGATTTGATATTGACTATGATACCGCTGTAGGAAACGTTTGGTTTGATTGCGCCATCGGTTCCATGTATCGCCAACTTCGTCCGTCGTGTGCAAAGTTTCGAGAAGTGCGGTGGCCTCAGTTAAGATAGCCTCTTTGACATCATTTTGCCGCAAGAGCTCCTTGGGTAGCTTCCAGTAACCCCGCGACTGGTGAACTTGCTTGACCTGCAGCTCGACAAGATGCCAAAGATGGTCCGTGGGTTAGTGGGCTCAAAGTACTTTGACGTTGAATACGTCTGATTGCAGATGTCTTCGTCCAAGTAGATATAGTCCAGGCGGTTCTTTCGAGTCGGCGACGAATACACTCGTGCTGATGGATTGTGTAGGCGCCAACCGTCCAGGACACGAAGTTCTTGCAACCACGCGAATATCTCCTGCCGCTGAGCGTGACGGTTGGAATGACCACCGACCGTGCCAAGTAGGCGATCCATGGCTACATTGAAGTCCCCATGACGACGTGCTTGGCGTTGGCGGGGAAAACCGTGGTAACAACTCGGAGAAGCGAGAGAGGTCTTGATTGTCTACCGGGGCGTAGA
>NW_008580150.1:774317-781218 GCF_000520115.1 Aphanomyces invadans
ATTTATGTGCACCAATCAGAAGCGCTACAAATTTAACTACACCTCAGTATGGGGGGTCTGACATTTGAGATTTATGAAATTTCATGTTCTCCTGCGCAGAAACAACCCTAACCACACATGCATTCCCTATCAACCTACACCACGACAATTTCGGGCTTTGGAATTGCCTTCTTGAATGCATCGAGGCCTGGAGGTTTGCCTGGATGCATGGTTTTGATTGCACTGGCAAGCTCCTCACCCGAGAGCGGACGGTCCAACTCATCACGCTGTTCCTCCGTGAGCCGTTTAGTGATGAGGCGCAGAATGCGGCCCGAGCTCGTCGCGACGGGGGACGAAAGTTCTCGTTCACACATGATCTCACTCTAACGACCGTGGAAGGCTGTGTGGATGAGAGTCGGATCGATCGTGATCGTGTAACTACTGTCATGTAGCTGTACTCGCCAATGGGCACATTATATAGTCGCCTTTAGGCGGACGAAGAAGTGTTCAGTCAATACTGTGGTGATGGTGTTCTCACAAGCTCTGGCGTTCCGACTGGCCAACTATTGTTTGTAATCTTAGTGAACGACGGAAACCTGTGGCATTCGTTCGAATTTGGGTAGGATAACATGGATATGAATGTACCAAGTCGTTGACATTGATAGCAAAAACAAATACACTCATGCTGATATGCACTCTGTGGTGAATGGTATGCGTGGTATTTTGCATCATATTTGCGTCGATGGAACGAAAATTCTTGTATATCAGACCTCTTGCCCATGAACATTGTATATGCCAATACGATAATCTCGCAACTAGAAAGAATGCATACTTTCGATATGTACTTATCGCTGGTCGTTCATTGACCCCGAGACTTTTGCGGAGTTCCTGTAGCAGGTGTTCAGCTACCAGATCAGACACCCCAGTCAGCAGCTGCCCTACCAACGCCGAACCGCCATCGCCCTCTGGACAAGGGTCGTAACCGAGGCATGTCGGGCAAGTACCGACCCATCTCACTGATGTTTGTCGTGGTGGTGGTGTTCTCCCGAGCCCTGGCGTTCCGACCGGCCTAGTCCACTTCTCCGCTCGTCGACCCACCCAAGTCGTATTCGTCCGTGGCCGGCGCCGGCAGGGAACCTTCCCCTGCGGTACTAAAGAAATAGAATTGGAACTTGTATAAGGCAATAATGTTACGATGATGGTTTTTGCTGGAAATTACATTCCGTTAGACTTTTGAGGTGATGAGGACTGCGTTGTCAGTGGTCAATATATTTTGGGGATTGACGGAAACTCACGACCAAATTGTTGCATCCAAGTTAAGGGTTCTACCACCGCATACAAAACGAACTAATACTTCTAGTACACCAATCCATCACTGGGACAGAATGTTCGAAAACAAGAGACTGATAACTTCATAAGGCGTTTCTCCCCCATCTGCTGTCATTTGTTGTATCATGGCCAGCCTCGTCTCGCCTACGGGCACCATGGGTTTTCTGCGGATCCACTTTTAGGTACGTCGCAGCTTCCTTTAGCCGCAGGTCCCTCTTCAGCAGACCCACGTCCAAACGTTGAAGCGATATTATCTCATAGTTGCCGACAATCGGATCAGTACTTCGTTTTGATCTTTGCATCAATTCACTCAAATTGATTATTCAATTTTTGACCGAGCGAGTCATAATATTTGGACAAAACCTACAACACTGCGTTTTCGCTGTTCGCTAACCAATGTCACATGCTATCATGAGGCATTTTGTTGAAATACGTCTAACTGTCTTTCTGAACCATTTGGCACGAAGTTACCGTTCACCCACCTGTCGTTCAAAACAGCACACCAGAAATTTATCCTTATGATTGAACGAATAAAGTTCTAGGGACAATAATCTGCCGAATAAATTGGGCTGAAACGCAGAATGTATGTTTTAATTTCATTCATGAAGAACGAAATTCCCTTCTTGGTACTATAAGCTAAAAACATAATCGAAATGGTGCGACATTCAATACCTTGCGGGAACTACAATTGTGGTAGCACATGAGAGAGGCGAGATGCTAGAGGTCGCACAAGATCTTGACTTCGACGGGTATCAGTGATACTTGGCAGGGCTGCGACGATCACTCCTCAGACCAGCAAGGTAAAGGCGGAGTGCCTCTGACTTGGGAGTAATCGTCCTTGTAGTAGTAGAGCGTTGAAACTTGGCACAAGATCTTGGCAAAGAGGGTGGGATCAAGCTGGATGGCAAGTTCATTCCTGAACCACCGAAGCGTACGTCAATCTAGAATGCGTCTTTGTCGTCTTGGCTGCTTACGGTTTGGGTCCATCGTCCATCACAACGGTCGTTATCAGCACCAACAAAAGAACAAGAAGTGTTTCTGCCTCAATCATTTCACGAGCAGGGGCGTCCCCCACCTCCTAAGAGAGGTTGCTCGATCAGTCTGAACGCCTTCCACAAGCACAAGGCTCGTATCCCAGCAGGGTCCTGAATCGCAGTTCAGACGGCAGTCCGGTTAGGCCACCGCCGTCCCTGCGACGCAACGAAGCTCAAGGTCACGCAAAACAATTCACCACTGCCGTTGATCACGCATCTTCGTCTTCAAGGTTTCCGCCACAACGAGACATGCACACGGCGAGGCGGGTTAGGCCGAGCGGTTCGCCTAGCGGCTTGCCGGTCTCTTATCTTGTGTGCGGCTCGTTCGTGACTTCCACCTTGAACTTCAGGCGTCAAGACTTCAAGCTACAAGATATCACGGATCACCCACACGTCCCAGCATCAGGTACCTCTGTCGCAGTGTCATCGCCTTCGGCCTTGGTGTGTGGGAGCAAATTCCAGAACGCCCGACCCGGAAAATGACGAGCAAGGCAGTTCAAGGAAGGCCACCAACCCATCAATTTACACGACGAACCTGATTAGCTATCAAGCTTCCCTGACACAGGCTTCAGTGATGCCATTGGTTCAATCTCATCCCAGAAGCATTCAGCCGAATATCGCCCATACCACATGCTTGGGAACGTTGTGATTCGGTCACATGTGTTTTGTCAACATCGATGCTGACGCACCAAGAACAATTCTTGTTTCGCCAAGACATCCGACAAGAACATCAGGACGAAGATTCAACACCCAAAAGGGGAGACAAAAAGAGGAAACACAAAAATGAGAAAAGAAAGCGAAGAAAGAAAGAAGTCAAGGAACAGAAAGGTTTCGGTAGAGTCCTTTCCGTTTCCTGTTCCGCCTCCCACCGTATGTTTTGAAATACCTCCAGAAGAGCTTAAAAGTACTCGTCAAACTTAATTGAAATTCCTTTCCTGCGGGTAACCGATCGGAATACAATCTTTTCCCTTTCCGACGGCAATTGTCCACGCCATCTAAACGCAGCCAGTTCACAGAGAGAGAACACGTCCTCCTTTTGACCCAGGTTATGGTCGACATGCCTCACCTTGCTCGGCGTGGTGCAATCATGTCGGCTTGGGACTCTGTTGCCCGAAACCTCATCAGCAGTGGTGAATTTGACCGTCCCAAGTTCGACGGCAAGAAGACGCAAGCAAGATTTGCGATAATGCTGCGCGACCACCAAGACAGGAACGAAACCTCTGCAAAGGCTTCGGGTGCTGCGGAGGAGTGCATAGAGCGCAGGATCCTGCTCGATGACCTTTTGGCGCAAGTGTTGCAAGTCAATGAGGAAGGGGAGAAACGCACGGCCGAAGAGGAGGCAGCAGCTGCTCAAGTAGAATCATCAGCGGCTCAAATCCGGGACGAGGCGATGAAGTCGCAAGGTAAACGGAAGGCGAAGGGCTTCGACGACGAAAGTGCATCGACGGGAGGTGGAAAAATGCTAAAGGTACTTGCGTTGATGAACGAAGGTGACAAAAACGAGCTCGATCTACGCAAGTTTATGTTTGAAATAGAAATGGAAAACGCAAAAAGGAGCGCGAATTTCAAGCAGAAGAGCGAAACAAGGACCGCGAGATTCAGGCACAACTAATTCAAATGCTGCAGACAACAATGACAGCTCTTCTTAGTGCTTTGGTGAAGAAGTTGTAAAAGAGAAATACATTTCAAAATCGAATTGATTTTACACTGTAGCTACCTCCACAGTATCAAGGCATCTTCGAGACTTGGTGGCATCAAATCAAAGTACATACTGATTTGATTTCCGCGGAAATGGCAACAATGACAATTTGTCAAGAGCATGGCAACACAAACAATTTTCGCAACTGGTGATTGCATAATCTTCGCCTGGTTTTTGAAAGTGATGAAACGCCACAGAGTTTTCATGTTGAAGCTCCATTCCACGGATTGTCGAACGCTGCTCATGGTGTTGTTAAATTGTTGTTGCTGGGGTGTCAACCTGACTCCACGGTACCCACTCAGGATATATTTCGCCACGCCGTAAGCTGGATCGCCGTATATGTACTTCGACTAAAAAATGTCAGGGTTCTGGGCAAACACATCCAATACTTTACTCATTGCAAGCTTGGCCGAGTCGTGTCGACGGCCTTCCACCAGGCCCCAAAAGTGAATGCATACTCCATCTGGAGCCGAAATGGCTTGGTAGTTGAGGCAGTGTATACGCTTATGGCCACTATATATTTGCTTTTGCAAGTTGGAGCCATCACCAGTAGCAGTTATGCGCAACGTTTGGAGCTTTGTGCCGTCAATGAATCCAAACACACTGACAAGGGGTGATCCTTTGTTGAAAATTGATCGGCAGTAGTGATCCATGCGAGCTCTGACCAGTTTCTTGTTCATGAACAGTATAGGACTCCACCGGTCGAACAGATCGTGAACCAAATACAGGAATATATCACATAGTCGTCCCCGAGAGCGCCCAAACATGCGAGCCATATCATGGTACCGGCGTGGGAAGGTTAGTCGATTCAGCAATATACACAGGGCCTCGTCGCGGTAAATCCGTGACTCGTTGGGTGTTACAATGACTGCTGGGAGGCCAATTAGATACCCGAGACGTTTGATTCCAGCAAAGTCGAAGCAAAAGTCCAACAGGGCGTTGGCATCGGGGTAGTTGTCCAGAACAAAGCAAACGTTGGGAAGAAGTGGTGGCTCGATGTACTGAAAGATGTATAACTGCATGAGCATGTGTCGAGCGGACTTTGACTTAACAAGGGCAGTAGCATGATGATTTCGTTGACAGAGAGTACCATGATCGTTGGTCTTGTAAATGGAGTGAAGGAGCAAGTGATGTATTCATGTTAACCGATCGGGAAAGGAAACGAATTCATTGTAAAAATAGTTTCCCCTCGTTTCCTGCTCCGAACCTCGGAGGCGGAACAGGAAACGGAAAGGATTCTACCGAAACCTTTCTAACAAAGTATCTCTATTTCCGAAAGAAGCTGAAAGTAGGACCTATTTAGCATAATATATGCAATTGAACCCTGAGCAATAGGGGCAACTTTCCATTTTACTGTGTGCAACTGTAACGCTCGAAAGTACTCTGTGTCTCAACACCCTTCCAAGCATCCGCCTCGTCATGCCATCGAATCTCTCCGCCACCACCTTGTCTCCACCTACCACGGATGTCGACATGACATCCAAGGATGGAGTTACCGTTGTCGCCGTCGCCGCCGTCCCCGTCGAACGCGCCATGCCTGACGTGCTCGCGCCGCTTGCCGCCTCGCCCACCGCAGGTGCGGAGCCCCGAGAGACCACTTCTGGGAAAACGTCTCTGCACGACCCTGTCGCGCGTGACGCCAGGGAAGGCATGCCTGCTGTCCTCGTTGGCTCATACGGGCCGCCTGCCGGCGGGCTGGAGTGTCGTGTCGCGCTTGAGCCCCTCCGCACGCCACCATATCCCCAAGTGAAGGGAATGAATCGACACCGGAAGGGCAGCCAATCAGCGAGCCAACACCGATCAGCGTTCTTGCCTTGTCTTGTTAAGCTTCGCCAGCATGACGTCCGAGAATGTTGGTCCTTCAGTTGCCCGGCCGATTGAAGTGTCTACGTCATCAGCGCGCCGCGTGGTTGACTTGATGACCGAGCCCAGCCACCACGCCGCCAGTTGCCCAGTGCAACCAGTCGCACCTGCGACTAAAATCTCGTATGCTTCCACGGTACGGCGGGCCGTCGCCAGGGCCCACGACGGCGAGGTGAAAGCTACACTCACGAGGCCGTCTCGGTATATGCTGGCGAAGCTTCTCCAGCTGGCCAACGATGATGAAACCTCTGACGCCATGATGCTAGAGGCGATACAGGAAGATCTGCCATATCCGAAACGTGTCGGCACCACAACGTTTTAGATAGAAACGCGTGCTGCACTGTCGTCAGTCTCTAACGGCCAAATCGTCAAAAGTCTGTTTAACGAGAGTCAGGAGGCTCTATGGAGCTCCCTGATGGCCTCGTTTGTGCAAGTAAATAAGGCCCGGGGCGGGGATGTAGTCGTCACTATAACCGAGGATGCAGCTCGTCTCGGGATGCTGGGTCAATCTGTCCGCATCCTGGGGAACACATACTCCGTCGCCTCGCCGGCCTCGTCGTCCTCCCGAGGCAACGCCCACAGGTCGCATGACGAGTTGCAGGACTAATACTATATGGACAATCGTGGGCACACGGTCCAAGCTCAACTTGCAGACGCTGCTTAAGGCACTTCGCAGATTGAAAACACGGCCAGTGTTTGTCTGCTACAAATTGACGTACTCCATGAGAAGTCGGACGAACACCATGTATCCCAACACTTGGCGGGTCTACTTCAGTAAGCCGACCCCCCCTGCAGGACTCCTTGTGGATGGACGCCCTGCGGACCAAATCCTTCTACATGGGGACACACTACGGGGTGTACGTGAAGGGATACGAGAAGTCGACGACAACTCGACATGGACGAATTTCCCCTTATTGTCTGGACCTGGACAGGGTCTTGGGGGGCGAGTCTGAGGGGCAGTCGCACTCAAATGACGAAAGTAGTAAGCGTGCGCGGG
>NW_008580150.1:781948-783096 GCF_000520115.1 Aphanomyces invadans
CACCTTACTTTCGACTTCGGTTCACGACCTTGAGTTCCAGCTGGGGCTGGTTGACACCTATTGTCGGTACGCTGGGGCGAAGCTGAACCGAGCCAAAAGCAAAGTCCTGACGTCATCCCACACCCACGCCTCAACATGGTCCCCAGTGAAGTACCGATCAAGTACCTGGGCATCCATTTCGGCCACCCTCTGGATCGGTCTTACGCTCTCAATTTCGTCTCCGACAAATTTTACAAGGCGTTCGTTACATGGTGGTGTAGAACTCGTACCCTCCAAGGCAGGCGTCTCTTGGTCAACACGGTCATACTGTCTCAGCTTTGGCATGTCACAATGGTCATACCAGTACCACATCAAACAATCGCACGCTGGCAGTCCATGGTGAACAATTTTCTTCTGGGTCGACGAACTCGGCGCGAAGACAAGTACGTTGCAATGGCCAGTAGCGCGCTCGTCCACGAGCCAGAAATTGGTCTAAAGGTTCCCCACATCGCATCCATCATCCAAAAACAGCGCTTGTGTCGTCTTCAACTTTTGCTTCTACTCCACGAAGACCAGGGTCAGACATGGACGGTGTTGCCACGATTCGCATTGCAAAACTGTCTTGGTCCGTACGGTCGCCATGATCATTGGGACTTCCTCCTTTACCACCCCAACTTTCGAACGTCCATGGTCGACTTGACAAGATTGTCGTCATTCTGGACGGACATTTGGACTTGGTGGTCTCGCGTGCCCATGACGCGAAAAACTTCCACGGAACCTACAATACACCAACTGATACGAATGCCGATCTGGTTGACCTCCCATCCGTTGTTCCAAGTACCTCTTCAGCAAACATCCACCTGTCTCGCCATTGCCTTGCGGCAGCACCGCGGATGGTACCGACACTTGGCCTCGAGTGGGATCCACTGCCTAGAAGATCTCCTGAACTCTGAACGCAAGTGGCCAACAAGAGACGAATTTACACAACGAATGCACCATTTCCTGGACTCGTACACTGAAGAAGCACCTGTGCCAGCTTCGTTTAGATATTTCTACCGCCTTGTGGACTGTATTGCGCACAATGTGTGGTGTCAAGTCAGCTTGACAGGGCTCGATCAAGTCCCTCGCTATAGGCAAGAAGGCACATCATCCCTCACAAGTACAAGGGT
>NW_008580150.1:816594-834184 GCF_000520115.1 Aphanomyces invadans
TAAATTCATTCGCACATCTTCAAAAGCAGAATGATTTGCAATTTCACAAATTGGTTTTCAAAGGTTCTAATCTTTTGCCCATAGACTAATAACTTGATCAAGAGGTCTATTGGCGAGGATAAGCTTCGGGTCGATTTGACTTGTCTCAATGACGAGAAGCCCAAGACGATCGTGTGAATTCCCACGATCAAGTAAGTATCAGCTTAAACTCAAAACAGTTTGTCACAAATAAATACAAATTCCATGTGTTCTGGAGTGTTGAATACAACGGCCAAAACAATATTGTCGGAATTGATTTTGAACCAAAATTCAACCCCAAATGTCGGAATAATTGTGGTTCAGAGCAGTGTATATCTCTTGTTTTTCGTGTTCTTGGGATAATTTTCATGTGAGTATATACCTTTTCTTCGTATTGTGCGTGTCGGAGGATAGAAGCCACTCGAGACGGCATCCCGCTGGAAATAATGACAACGTCGCGATCCCGACCCGCGAGAGTTTTCGAATCACCCACGCCCTCTCTCGAGCGATGCCAGTTTCAAATGCGGTGCGTGCTGTGGTGCCACACCACGTCACAGATCCAATGGGTGCATTCATGTTGTAACGGTCGAACAGTCGCGACCTTTGGGGGCCAGCAGAGCTTTGATTATCTCGTCGCCATACCGAAAGGATGTCGAGCGCGACACTCGTGCACCGTCATGTGTTTGGGCTCAAAGTGACAGCGGCCAACAACGTTATGTACGTTGACGACCAACTTGTGGCATATCCAGCTGGCCACAGCATTGTCGTGTACGGCATGGACGACAAGAAGCAAAAGTTCATCACGTGCACAGAGAACACCGAAGGGATCACGAGCATCTCCGTGTGCGCCAGTCGCCGGTACATGTGACTCGTGGTACTCTTGTAGGCTGCAGCACATTGATGGTATGCGCTTAGTTTCATTGCGATTGCGGAAAAGAGCGAACGAGGCGTCGTGAGCATCTACGACCTGAAGACCCTCAAGAAGCGCAAAGTCCTGACAACGTCTGACTGCCTCAGCAAGACATACGTGAGCATGGAGTTCAGCACAGACAACCAGCTCTTGCTGACGCAAGGTGGCGCTCCTGACTGGGCCCTCGTCTGCTGGAACTGGTCCAAAGGGAAACCAGTGGCCACAATTAAACTGGCACCGACCGGCACAGCCTCCCCATCGACGTCGTCGTCGTCGTCGGCAGCCAATGCAGTGCCCGTTGTGAGTCAGTGCTCCTTTAGCAACGTCGACCCGTCGATTGTGTGTTGCACCGGCCTCAACATCATAAAGTTCTTTCGCATCGTTGACACTGCGTTTCGACCGATGCCAAGCAGCCGTGTCGATGCCCAAAACTTTCTCTGCCACGCCTGGCTCAAGCAAAAGGAAGACGAAGTAGTTGTCGGCACTGCCACGGGTGATCTGTTGTTGTTTCGGGTACGGCTGTGTTGTCGTGCTGTCGAAGTGTCCATAACCCGACGGGTTGGATGTTGCTGTCTGCACGGTGACATTCGATGGGATCGTCACACGGTGCTGCGATGGACTCTAGGCGGGGGAGTACATTTGCAGACTCATGGCGTCGCCCGGAGACAGCCGAAGCATCACGTCGATGGTCGCGACAAGCAAGGGTCTTGTGTGTGGCACCGACAAGGCCATGGTACGCAAGTCGACCACATTTTCTTGTTCGCACCTCGCCATCTGCCAGCCCCCTCACAAAAGCTGTAGGTGTCCCTCTATGTTGTAAATCCCGACCGCAGCACTCCTCCCGCGGATACGCTCACGTTTACAAAATCACTCAAGATCGAGAATGTGCCGTCCCGTATCACGGGACTCACCGTCAGCCCGAATGAAGAGACCATCGTGGCGGCCGTGTCCAGTTCGCAGTTGTACATGTTTCCGTATCAGACAAAGGAGTCGTTCAAGACGGAAGAAATCGAGCACTTAGTCACACCGTTCCATCGACCGGGCGAGTCGGGCCAGTTGCACGTCACGGGGATGGACGTGTGCGTGCGCAAACCGACGATCGTGACGTGCGGGCTAGACAAAACGGTTCGGGTACGTCGCCGTTCGGTTCAGCCCGTGCGTGGTGGGGGGCTCATCACTTGCGCAGGTGTGGAACTACATCGACCGCACGTGTGAAGTGCATAAGCAGTTCACCGAGGAAGCGCACAGTGTGTCGATGCACCCCTCGGGCCTACAAATCCTCGTCGGGTTTGCCGACAAATTGCGGCTCATGAATGTGCTCATGGACGATATCCGTCCGTACAAGGAATTCACAATCAAGGCGTGTCGGGAATGCCAGTTCAGGTACGGCAGCCGCCAGTATTCCCGGCAGCGGCCGTTTGATGGCGGCGTTCACCTCCGACTCTAGCACGGGCGGCCACTTGTTTGCTGCGGTCAACGGCAACACGATTCAAGTGTTTTCTATGAACACGTGCGACCTCGTCGCCAACTTGCGCGGCCACAATGGCAAGGTCCGCAGCATTTACTGGAACTACGACGACTCAGGATTGATTTCCGCTGGGATGGACGGCGCCGTGTACCAGTGGGACTTGGACGAAGCCAAGAGGGAGGGCGAGTTTGTGCAGAAAGGCGTGCCGTACTACTCTGCAGTGTGCAACCGGGAAGGTAACGACGTCGTTGGGGTGAATGCTATGATGCTCGCGTGGCTGACGAACGGTAGGGACGTCCGTTTTTGCGGTCGGGTCGGACAAGATGCTGAAGGAAATCGAGTTTCCCGCGAGCTCGGTATGCATCGTTTGCGTCGTTTCTCGTGAATGCTATGAACGTCGACTGGTTGTTGTAGTTGAGCAAAGAGTTCAACGCGGACGTGACGTTGGGCCAAATCGTGATTGCCCACTCGCAGCGGATGCTCTTTGCCGGTGCCAACGAAGCAGACAAGCTCGGGACAGTCCGGTCGTACAAGTTTCCCTTGACGGGCGAGTTCACCGAGTTCCAATGCTTGAACGGCCCTAGTACGTGACCATTTCCAGCCTCCTGTTGATATATTTGTCGCCAACGCTCGCACGCACAAGCATCTCCATGAACTCGACAACTCGCGGCTTACGTGAAACCAAATGTGATAGTAACCCGCATGCGCATTTCGTTCGACGATTTGTATCTCCTTGTGTGTGGCGAAGACGGTGTCGTATGCATATTTGAAATCCGCGACAAGGAAGGCCGAGCGCGGGCGAAGGATGGTCGGGAAAACACGGTTTTTGCTGAAGAAATCTTGGTATGTCGACGTGGCGATGGCGTCGGACGCGATGTTCGGGGGCGATAACAGCAAACGGACGGCTGGTAGAGCAGTGGCCTCACACAGCAGCGCGTTCGTAGGTGACCAAGAGCGACTTGGAGGAGAAGAATACGCTGATGGTCGAGCTGAAGAACAAAGTGGATGAGCTCACGCTGCACAACGAGTACCAGCTACGACTCAAGGACATGAACTACAACGAGTACCTGAAGGAGCTCACAGAAAAGTTTACGCACGAAATCGAGCAGGAAAAAAACAAGTACGAAGTCCTGCGAGAAGACAAGAACGACATCGAGATGGAGTACGAGGAGCGGGTCAAGCAAATCGAGGAGAAACACCAGCAACAAATGCAAGAAATTGAAGCCGACTACCAGCAACAGATCATGAAAGAGGTCGAAAAGTATCAGGACGTACTCCACCAGCGCGAGCTCCAACGAACGCGGTGGCAGCAGGAGCAGCACGCGCTTATCAGTACGCACGAACGGTACTCGATGGCGCGCTGCCGATTGCAATCGTTATTGATCGTGGTGGATTTCGTAGGTATGTGGCGGAAGTGACAGAGGACTTTGAACAGCGTTTGGACGAAGATCGCCAGTTGCGCATGCAAATGGAGGACGAACGAGAGGAGCTGCACAAGGAATTCAGCGAGACGAAGAAGCAGTTAGAAGAGGACGTCGATGAAGAGATCGAGTCGCTGAAGAAGCGGTACGTCACCGGTCCTTCCAGCCGCGCGATGCTCCGAGGCACAAAATGCCACCATCCTACGTAGGTACGAGGACAAACTGGCCGCGGAGCGGGAGGCCACACTGCGCTACAAGGGCGAGAATGGCATCATGAAGAAAAAGTTCACAGCGTTGCAAAAGGACATTGAGGACCAACGGGACGAGATCAAGCACCTCCTAGAGAAGGAGAAGGACTTGATCGAACAGATCAAAGCGCTGGAGAAGGAGATTCAGTCGTTAAAGCGGGTACAACCCATGGATGCGAAGTTGTGACCACTTGCCGACTGCATGGCCGTGACCCAAAATGGATGTCTCATCCCGTTGTCCGTGGATAGGAAATACGTGGGCGCGACGAAACCATTGGGGAAAAGGAGAAGCGCATTTACGACCTGAAGAAGAAGAACCAGGAGCTGGAAAAGTTCAAGTTTGTCTTGGACTACAAAATCAAGGAGCTCAAGCGGCAGATCGAACCGCGGGAAAACGAAATCTCCGACATGAAAGACCAGATCAAAGAAATGGACCGGGAGCTCGAGCTGTTCCACAAGAGCAATGCGCAGCTCGACATTATGATCGGCGAGCAACGCAAGCGCCTCGATAAAATGCAGCACGACATCACACGGAATCGCAAAGTGATTGGCGACCAGCAGTCTCTTATCCGACGGTGCAGTGGCTGGACGTGCGAGGTTTTCCTGACCTGTGTTCGTGATAGGTTTCGGTGCGACTTACACGACTGCGTCCAGAGCATTCAAAGTCCGAACGACTTGGCGCAAAAGGTCGCAATTTTGTACCAGAAATACGTGACCACCGACATCAACGTGGGCGACGTGGACTTGGACATCCAGCACGAGTACAGCCGGCAGAAGGAGTACCTCGAAAAGTCGGTCGACGTGCTCAAGCGCAAGTACGCGCACGACGTGACGGCGCATCAACAGGACAACAATCACGCCCGAAGCGACAACCTGGCGCTGATCAAAGAAATCAACGAACTGCGCACGGCGCTCAACGTGAGCAAAGCAACGCTGCAAAAGGACAAGGCGATCCTCGGCACGCGTGAATATTTTACCAAGAAGAGCGGCGCCGACGAGGACATCAACAAAGTAGTAGAGAACCAGCGACAAGAGATTGAAGGACTGCGACGATCCATCAAGGCCATGGAGGAGCGCATGGACTCCGCGCGCACAGGCGGCATGCTCCCTCCCATGCGTGGTGTCGATGGGTGACTTGTTTCACATGCCTGAAATGTACATCTTTCCGGTTAAAAATGGCATCGGTCTGTTCAATTTTCCGGAGAACACCAACAATGTGGAGTTTCGACGCGGTGTCTAGCGCCGCCACGAGCATCACACGGCTCCCCTCCCTGTAGGACAGCCGATGCCGCTGTTGAACTCTATGGCTGAAGTACATGTGCACCCCATTGTAGGCCGTGGCATGGAGTGTGAGCATTGCAGCATCGCAGTGATGACGTCTACAGCAACATCGGAGACTCACGGGATTATGTACAGCATGCAGAGGATGACTCCACGTCAACATAAATGAGCACATTCAGGGATTTAGAACGTGTACGACTGGAGACCTTGGGGGGACGTGACTCGGTTCTGGGGGATACTTGAAAGCGCTCGCCTCGCTTCGACCTCTTCGTCGAGGCACACATGACGCGACCCGTACACACTACTGCTCCGACCGTCGTACGACAAACTACTGCTTCTGCTCGCATCGTAGGATGGAATACTACTTCTGCTCGCATCGTAGGATGGAATGCTGCTTCTGCTCGCATCGTAGGATGGAATGCTGCTTCTGCTCGCATCGTAGGATGGAATGCTGCTGCGGTCAAAGCTCAAGTTGCTGTTGCGCATCCCGTCATAGTAGCCGATGCTGCCTCGGTCGATTGCTGACAAGGGGTTGTCTTGGTTTGGCGTTGGGCCAAAGCTCGAGTTGTTGGTCATAAAAGTCGAGTTGTTGGTGACGGGTGGAAGGTATGGCGCGGCTTTTCGAGCTGGAGCCCCCCGGTACGTCCCAGCGGGGTTGATGCTGTACGGAATGGGTTCCGATGCCCGGTCGAAGTATTCACTTTCGCGGTACCGACGTAGTCGGTTGCATAGGTACAGCGCCAACAAGAACAAAAACACGGCACTGCCGACAATGGCGGGAATCACCCACCCCGCGATCCCGTTGCCAGCGTCGACGACGGCCTTGGGGGTTGTCGAGGGTTTCGACGTTTCGACTTCGATGGGATCCGCCGTTGGGCTTGGGGTTGGTTTTGTTTTGGGGCTCGTGCTTGGCATGGGCGTGAACACGGTTGTTGTTTTCGGGGCTTTCGACGGCTCCGGTGTTGGTTCTGGTGTTGGTTCCGGAGTTGGTTGATCCGTTTCAGGTACGGCGGTGGTGCGTGTCGGGGTTGGTTTCGGGGTTGGCTTGGACGTCGGCGCAACGGTCGTGGGCTCTTCCGTCGGAGCGGGTGTAGGTTCGTCTGTTGGTGCTGAGGTCGGCGTGGCCGTCGATGGCGACGGCGTCGGTTTCGACGTTGTTGGCAAGCTCGTCGGAGACGGCCTCGGCGTGGCGGCGGGTGTTTCGTTGACCAGTTGCAAGGAACGATATGCAAGAGTAATGGTGTTCATGTCGTCGGCCAGCGCCAGCGCGGCGGCAGTCAGTACAGTCACTGCAAGTCGCCGCATCGTGCGTTGTGTGCGTCGTGCAAGTGCGATTCGAATGTGTTGCTTACATCTGGTACCGTGACGTTCATGTGCACTGGAAAATTGTACCGTACACTAAACACACGCCCTGTCAATTCCTGCACATGTGCAGTGTATTTTAATATTCGGTCGACGTGGACATGAGCACACGGCAATTGCACACCATGCAGGCGAGCTATTGCAGTCACAGTTGCTTATGAAGTGATTCGACGACAGCAATGCCCGCTGCGCTGCTCCAGACAACACATTGTGGATCGGGTTTTCGTCAAAGCAGAGGTGCTCGAGTTAGATTTATAGGCGTTCGAATTGGAATGTGGTCTGGGACAGCTTGAATCAACGACATGCCATGGCAAACAAACAATAAAAACTTCCCCTGTCACGGAACATGATTGATCCTTTTCAAAGTTTCGTTGCGAACACTTCTGGGAATATGGAATTGATTGCCGTGAGATCGATCAAACGGCCGCATGGGTCGGTCATTCTTTACGTTTTTAAAAACCTTCGCCCGGCAGTAAGAATGGCAGGCACAGGTTCGAATGGAATCATGCATTCGTTGTCGCTTGCGCAATTTACGTTTGGGCGCTCGTTTTGGTGTAGGTCCAGTCGATTGTGGCTTCTCGTTCGGGTGGTCGAACTGGCAACTTGCGTTACGTACGTCGTATTTGGCTTTCATGATGGGACACTCCGTCCATTTCAACTGTCGCCCCATACGCTAGGTACAATTAGGACTCGGAACAGCTGCGCTGGTTCAAAAAGCGCCTCAAATCCACCATCCCCCTCCCCCCAGACTCCGGCCATCCCCTCGCCTTGCAATATTTAATTGACTTGCCAAACCGAATATTGGACTATGGTCAGAAAGACACAAAAAAATCACTTGTATGGACAAATTCTAAAGTATACAAACTTCAATGTTTTGTACTCCGGAGCAACGTAGATACTAGTAATTGATTGTTTTTGGACCACAGAGACAGGGTTCACAATAAATGCACTCCCGACTACTTTTTGTATATATTGGAAAATATTGGAATATCAATGTACTTTGCGTAGGCCTATTCCCCAATTCGGTGGCAATGGTTCCTATGCTGGCGATGTGTCAACCAGGTCGAAGCTGAACCTATTTTTCGTCTAGCAAAGCAATGTCATGTCCATCTGTTTCCCTTGTCCCCCTCTCCAAGGAACGAAAATGGTGGATTTCTACGACGAGGGGACGTCCTCACGCCACCAACCGAGCGTGGGGCACAACTGCGTGAGCGGCCATCGTACAACTTGCATCGACCCTATCCATCTATTCATGTAATTCCTAGTTATGAATCGAGAGCCCGCTGTTTTACTGCGCCGTCTCCCCTTGTAGGTTTGAATCTGCTTCGGCGCAAGTGCCCGCCCTGTCCACTGTACCGTAAAGCGATGTCGACCACAGTATCCGAAACACAACCGGATGACAGCATCAAGTTGATCAGAATAACCTGGTGCACGCCATGGCGCCTGAGAAGGACGCGACGGGGATGTCCCTCAGAAACGGATGGCGCAGTGCTTCCTGCGCCGTGATGCGATCCCTTGCGTCTGGCTGCATCATGAGTTGAATCAGGTCTTTTGCGTGGTCCGAGATGTGAGCCCACTCCTGTGGATGGAACGAGTACACGACGGCCTTGTTCAGCGCAATCAGTTCTTTGTCGTTGCGGCCGAAGAACGGCTCGTATCCACACAAGAGCGTGTACAGCACGACGCCCGCCTAATGATGTCATCACACGCATTTAGTCGTACAACACGACCCACCGAAAACATATCCACGTGTGGGGGGTATGCCTCATTGACGCCGGCCAGAAGGATCTCCGGCGCCACATATCCTGGAGTGCCGCAGCTAGGGCAAAACCATGTCTCAACGATTTCGTCACTGCCTTGACATACCGTCCACGGAGCATCCCATTCGGCAGCAGAAACGCTGCCATTCCAAAATCGGCCAACTTGAGAACGGGCGACCTATTGGCGGGTAAGACATCGCTACCAGTCCCTATTTGCGTACCGTTGGGCGGCACCAAATTCCGTGCCCTCGTCGAGTGCCAAGTTGGACAGCTTGACATCACGATGCACGACGCCATTGTGAAAACAAAAGTCGATGGCTTGGACGAGGTGCGATATGAAGACGGCGGCGTCACGCTCGGCCATGGGACCTTTCTCTGCGATCCGGTCAAACACGTCGCCACCGTGCATCAGTTCCATCTCGATCACCTGCCGCCACCACACCTGAGCTCCCAGTCACAACATGAAATGAATGTACGCACCAAGTGATCGTGCGTCTCAAACAGAGAAATGACCTGCACGACAAAGCTCTCATGGGTCGATCGGCTGCGCATGGTCAGCACAGTTTGCGTCAGCACTTCTCGAAAAAGCGTGTCGTTGCGCTCAATGCCATCTTCGACGAGTCTCCTACACCGCGATGATCATGATGAGGGCGATCTGATGCTCCCGTTTGGGACCACCGACCAAAACATGGCCTTGTCGATGATCTTCAGCGCACACTCAGACACACATGCCGACGGGACCTTTCGCCGCGCACGCTTGACGACGGAGAACCGGCCTTGGCCCAACTCGACGCCGCTGTCGTCCGAGTACAAGTCAGTCCACTGAAGTCGACTTGCCCGGGACAGAGCGTGCAA
Source organism: Aphanomyces invadans (assembly GCF_000520115.1). Classification (NCBI taxonomy): domain Eukaryota; phylum Oomycota; class Saprolegniomycetes; order Saprolegniales; family Verrucalvaceae; genus Aphanomyces; species Aphanomyces invadans. Next base: position 825,918 of record NW_008580150.1, read on the forward strand.
CCACTACAGTCATTTATACGTAGCACCACGGGAAGATTGAATGGAGGGACAAGGTCCACCTTGGGGCCATCTTCCACCGCGTCAAACTTCCACGATGACACAGCCCATTCTTGCGTCCGAAGCGCCGATGCCGTCACGGCCACGGTGAGCACCCCATCGTCTTCAAGGGCCATTTCGGCTTCGCTCACGTTGGCAAACCCAATCGGCCGGCACGCCGACTCGTCCAGGTACTCTACCAATGTGTTTCGATACAGCACCATGAACCGCCGCACCCACTACGAACACACTCGCCACTGAGCATCTACTTGCGTGCACGTTGTGGGTGACCGAGGATGTGAGGTCGTACCTGCGTTGATGGGGACGACTTGGACGACCGCAAGTACACAAATCCCTTGGTTTCGAGGTCATGGGACCAGCAATGCACCGCACAAGAAGTGCCTTGCTTGTGCATGGCCTGCATGGACAAATCTAGCGGTAGTTCCTGAAGCGCCGAGAGGACCCAGACATCGGGCCGACGCTCCGCTGCCGTTGCCTCCAGTGACGGCAAGATCGAGTGATGGTTGTCGTCGAAACTGGGCGACGAGAACGAATGCGACCCACCCTCTTCTTCGGCAATGCTCTCGTACACTGGAAGCGGCGCCGCCGTGTCATGCGGATACGTCATGCCTCGAGCATGCACGCCATGAACCGAAACTTCATCGCCCAAGTACGCGTGAGTACTGTTGGACGCGTTGTCATTGTGGTAGTTGGTGTATACTTTACGAACAAACGCGGCCTTTTCGTGCTTGGGCGTCGACGCTTGCGGCAATTGCGGGCAGTCTATCGTCATGTGGTCTCCGCGACAGTTGCCGCACGCGAGCCGCTTGGATTTCTTGGACGACGGAGGTGCTGGAGTCGACGGCGGTGGCGGAGGAAGGAGAAGCAGCGGGCAGTCTGTTAGGACGTGTCCACCACTGCAATTCGAGCACACGTTCGCGACGCAATGGGCCGTGGCATGACTCTGGCTGTGGCAGTGATTGCATGGCAAGTTCTTCATAGGCTGAAGCAACGGACACATTATTGTCATGTGCGGTCCTTTGCAAGTGTTGCAAACGGGGGTGCGCTTGGAACTGCTGCGGGATGATGCTGACGACGTCACGGCAGTTGACGGCGCTGGTGGAATGGCCACCACATCAGGATAACCTTCGACCATCGGTGAGGAACTGGCTAGCGCCACGGCGTATATAGGCGATGTTACGGGAAGAGCTGGACTTGATGCCGTGGTGTCGGTCGGTAGATTATGAACACTGAACACGCATGGGTGAGATATCTCGTGGTGGGGAATGGAGACTAGGTCAAAGTACCTGATGTCGCCGTCATGATGCATGCTCGTGACCATGAGCTTCTGGAAAAGCGCGTCCATCTTGTGTTCCCACACTTTATACGACAAAGGAATGGATTCAATTGCAGCGGTTGGTTGAGTACTGGACGCTGTCGGCGGTGCTGTGGAGAACGTCGACGACTTGGATGCCGAAGACGATGGCTCTTGTTTTGTCTAGATGCGACGTCTATGACCATGATGAGTGTGTGGATCCAACGAACCGGTTTGGATGAAGAAGGCTGGACGAGCTTGACCGCCGTGTGTGTTGCCAGATGCCCTCGCATGTGGATGAGTTTGAAGCACCCGACACAATACACATCATGGCAACACCCATTGCATGACAAGGTTGCCGACGCCAAGTTGCAGTAGACACACTTGCGGGACTCTCGGAGGATGTCGTCGTACGGGTCGTCGACCGCGTCGGTCCGCGCGGCGAGTCGATTCAAACGCTGCATGTGCCATAGGCGCCAACTCGCATTCTCGAGTCGATTTCCCTCACTTATGAATCGCTTCATTGTCGAGAACGATTGCCACGGCATCCGCACGAAGTCATCCGGCCCTGCCACTGCGCTGCCCAGCATGATCGCGCCTTGAGTTGCCTTCAAAGACGAACGCGTTGTCGTATCCTTTTCAAATTTCATGAACTACATACAAAACAAAAGATAATAAAATTCAATTCCTGTTTTCCCGACATCACACACTAATTACAATTTGTCAACACTATTTCCACCAGTTTTCTGTCGTGCTGCGCAAACATGCCCTTGTCAACATCAACAGTACTCGTACGCGTCCGCCATTTTCCCTGTTGCGTGACTGCATACTCTAGGTTGTATCGCTGTCTGGCGCGAGCTCCATAGGCCATTCTGCAATCCCGACCCTCCATCGACGTTCTGTGGAGACACCCTGTCTCGCTCAAGGGGTTTCGATTGGTGGAACATTCCAAAAATTGCAAATGATTGGCTATTCTGTCAGTATTTAAGCGAATCAAATCACACTACAAGAACTGGTTGCAAGATGACAGGGCCATCCGACACCGCTCCGGAGCCGACGGCTGCCGCTGTTGCCCCCACCGCTGCAGAATTGCTTGCGAACGACCGCGCAGTATTGGATTTTGCGAGCGAAGATGAAGAAACTGAGGAAGGAGATGACGAAGAAGGAGAAGAAGTCGACGAAGAACGACCGGCCAAGCGCCAACGCCAAGACCCTCCAGCAAAAGACACGTCCCGTCAAATCGAGATCCCTCGCAAAGCAACGTTTACTCGCGCAGACAAGATCAACAACTCGATCATGCGAGTCACTGGGAACAGCGTCGACGGAGGTTTTTCCATGTTCAACACGTCGTCGTCCATCCCTATGATGACTGTGTACAAAAAAGAAATTGCTGCCGCGCGCAAGCTCCTGACTGCCAAGAAGCCCCAAGAGGCGTTTTGTATTGCCATGGCAACGTATCTGAGCATGCAGGACTATGACGTGTGGTACCATGACACGGAAGACCATCGTGGTGTCGAAACGCTGTTCACATCGTTCTACAAGTTGTGGAACGACATCTTCAAATCCGACGACGACACCATTGGCCTGAAAGGCCGCGACGTTTTGATCGGTGAGCTGAGCAAGTTTGGCAAGAGGGCGAAGGATGATCACAACTACGACTTTCCTTGGTTTGCATAGGCAGGGTAATGCACTCGAATGTCCACATTGAGACCACCATGACTGAGCATTCTTACGACATCGAGTCGTTGACGCTTGGACGCATCGCTCCTCGTGCACGTGGAATCGTTGCTGGGACGATGTCGGACCGGCATGTCCTTTGCCCATCGTGCAGTCGAGGGAAAAACACAGGATCGCCTTCCCATCGACCTCGGTTTCGTCGCGGGGTATGCTGCGTAGCTGCAATCTCGATCGCCATCTTTCTCAATTTTCGAGCCATCTCGTCCATGCGTGCATAGGTGGCCAACAAGACCGACGAACCTGACTCCCATTGCTTTGCTACGAGTGATTGGGGGTCGTCGTCGAGTCTGCTCCCGGAGTTACGTACTTCCAGACTCGAATATCATGGTCAAAGGTTGTGTGCACAGCTGGCCCCCTCCACCACGAATGCCGCTATGTCTAGTGATATTTCACCAGGAACTTTTCTTGATGTCCAAGAGCGCACCTGGCCGCTGAAAATTTCGACGCCCGCCTGCCTACCGTTGGAATGTCAAGTACACTTTCGGTTCTGGTCGATAGAAGCAAATCTCCCCCTTTAGTTGGGGTGGTGTTTGTTCTCGTGGGTGGCGCGCTCCGGTCGAAGTCCGTTCCTACCAACCCAATGTCTCCCTCTTCCACCCGCTTCCACCGCACATAGATGGAGGGCACTCCATGACTCGTACACTTCTAACTTCACAAAGAAATGCCACCCCGCGCCATACCATCGTGCAACCGGCAGCCGAAGTCAAATGCCCTATAAAAGTACACAACTCGACAGCCCATGTATTTTTGAAATTATGATGCATTCTCCTCAACAACCATTCGAAGATTGCGATGTCATTTACGCTATTTTGTACAGTCGGATAGGTAAAACACCCATCATCCATCAGGGAACGACACTATACAAAGTACAAGTACATGATATCATATTGGCCATTTTCATGGCCCAGCTGGTTGATATAGTCGTGCAACTCGACCAATACATTCAAATCGATGTTCGCCTAGCCCGTAACAAGTGTTTGCGTTGCCTGGATGTATGCATCGTTTCTTTTCCTAAACCCTGCGTCACTTCAAAGTTGAAAGGAAACACAAGGCAGTCGTTCAATATCATGTCCACCATACTCCTATGGTTGTGCCGAATGACGTCGCCACGCCAAGGAGTAGATGCAAACACAACATTATATTCCCGCCTAGATGTTTACGACACAGCGATGATGCACACCGTACGAATGTACTTTTATAGGGTAATAATTCGTGACGATCTTAGCCGTCGAATATTTCAATGTCGCACTTTATCCCATTCGCATACATTTTTCCATATAAAGTGGTGCAGGGACGAAGTTGCAATTTCAAATCACGTATCTTTGTTCTGGCTCCACATGCTGACACCTTTGACGGGTAAAATTTCCACGCGGGAGATCGGCGCGGCACTTGGACATCATTGCACAAATTCCATCGCATCTCACAAGCATGGTGAAGATCAGCGCACTCTTCGCCGTGGCCGCCACCGTCGCGGCCTCGGCCAAGATCTCGGTCCAAGTGCACCGCAACTTGGAAGTGGCGAAAACGTCCAACGTCGTCGTCAAGTTCCACTGCGGCCAAGCTCTGACCAACCACCGCCGCCGATTGAAGGCAGGCGCGTCGCGCACGGAGACGATTGAGTCGCTCGTGCAATCGTTGAAAGAGCACACGGACCAGTCCCAGGCGAGTGTGAAGAACCTATTGTCCACGGAAGTGGCGGCGACGTCGAACAAGGTCAAGGTAACCACGACGTGGATCGACTGCTCCATGTACATTGACAATGCGTCGGACGACCTCGTCAAGAAGATTGCGTCGCTGCCCGAAGTCAAATCGATCAACGAACCGGTCGTGATCAAGCTCGAACAACCCAAGAAATCGGATCAACCCGCCGTCGTGGCTGGTGCCAACCAGTGGGGCGTCGACATGATCAATGCGCCTGCTTTATGGGCGACTGGGACCAAGGGCGACGGCATTGTCGTCGCCAATATCGACACGGGCGTTCGATACACCCACGAAGCGCTCAAGTCGAACTGGCGCAAGGAATACGGGTGGTACGACCCGTACAACAACACGGACATGCCCGTCGACCCGTGGGGACATGGCACGCACACGATGGGCACCATGGTGGGCACGACCCAAGGCATGGGCGTCGCTCCCAACGCCAAGTGGATGGCTTGCGTCGGGTGCCCCGAGAACATGTGCCCGGGCAATATTCTCACGCAATGCGCGCAATTCCTTCTGTGTCCGCATGACAAAGATGGCAAGAATCCCGACTGCAGCAAGGCGCCGCACGTGATCAACAATAGCTGGGGCGCATACAGCACGTACTTTTGGTGGGAAGACACGATTGCAGCGTGGCGCGCCGCCGGCATCATTCCCGTCTTCTCGAACGGGAACAACGGGTACGACGGATGCGGCACGGTCGGGTACCCTGGCTCGTCGCCCCAAGTGATTGGCGTCGGCGCGACCGACAGCACGGATCACTTGGCGTACTTTTCAAGCTTGGGCCCGGCGGTCACGTACCGCATCAAGCCCGACATCTCGGCCCCCGGCGACTGGGTGACGTCGGCTGGCAACTACGACGACACGGGCCTCTCGACCATGTCCGGCACGAGCATGGCCGCGCCGCACATCTCTGGCTCCATCGCGCTGTACTTGTCTGCCCACAAGAACGCCACGTACGACCAAGTGTACACGGCGCTCACAAACAACGTCGACACCGACACGCTGATCCCTCCCAACAAACGGTGCGACAGCATTCCCAACACTGAATACCCGAACAACCTGTTTGGTTTTGGCCGCGTGAATGCGTTCAGGGCGGTGACGGCTCCGCCGTCGACGCCTCGCCCGACGCGCCCCCCCACGCCGCCCAAATGCTCGTCCTGGACACTCGACTACGACTACGTCGGCGGCGACATCAAGTCGGTCTCGTCCCGCGACTTTGACGACTGCTGCGACGAGTGCGACAAGACGCCGCTCTGCAACGCGTACACGTTTACGTGGGACAACAGCGGGACGTGCTGGCTCAAGACAATCGATGACTCGACGCCGTGGGCGTACAAAGTGGGCGCTCGATCCGCCAAGCTCGTCAACCCGACCAAGCCCCCGACCAAGTGCGGCACCCTCGAAAACAACACAGACTACCTTGGCAACGACTTGACCTCGACCAAGCAAACGCAGCCCGACGCGTGCTGCGCCGACTGCGAAAACACCCCCCGATGCAAACTGTTTGTCTGGTCCAACTACCTCGGCGGAACGTGCTGGCTCAAGCACACCAAGGGAACCAAAGTGGTGTCGAATGGAGCCATCGCTGGCCAGTTGCCGACGTCCGCCACGTGCACTCCCATCGAAGACAACGTGGATTACTTTGGCAACGACATCAAGTCGACGAGCCGCGCGTCGGCGGACGCGTGCTGCGCCGATTGCGACAACACTGCCGGGTGCAAGCTGTTTGTCTGGTCCAACTACAATGGCGGGACGTGCTGGCTCAAACACACGCAAGGCGTGAAATCCACTGTCATGGGCGCCCGCGCGGCCAAGTTGGTCGCGTCGCCAACGTGTGCGGCCCCCGAGACCAACGTCGACTTTGTCGCTCAAGACATTGCCGAAGCGCCAGGCGCGCAAGCGGCCGACTGCTGCGCCGCGTGCCATGCCAACCAAGCGTGCAACGCGTACAGTTGGTTCAACGGCATGTGCTACTTGAAGGGTCGTCGCGCCAGCACGATCTCAAAGACGGGAGTCGTCTCGGCCCGCGTCGACAAGTGCAGTCCGCTCGAAGTGGATGTGGACTACGTCAACAACGACCTGTCGAACGTGTCGGCGGACGTGGCGGACTGCTGCGCCATTTGCCGACAAACGAGCGGTTGCCGCGCGTTCAGCTGGTTGAATGGCGTGTGCTACTTGAAGAGCGGCAAGGGGGCGACGATTTCCAAACCGGGGGTCCAGTCGGCGACTGTGAACTAGGTTGTTAACATCGTGTTATAAATATCTGCATGACCACACACCCACCCGCACACGTCCGCCTTTGAACGCGACTTGCATCGGTGCTAGCGAAGTTGAGCGGCGGGTGGTGTGGGCAAAGGAAGAAAGACCTGCACCGAGCGTGTGTGACGATGTTGCTTCAATCGGTGTGAGTCGAGACGGAGCTGGGTCTGCTGCAGGTGCACGAGTTTTTTCACAACAGCACAAAGACACACCCCACAACCCCCCAGCCGAAAGTGCCCACTACTCGTGAGAAGCTTTGATCTCCTTCACGCTTCTGTGCCGCACGATGTTGCTGTGCATCGATGCCGACCGAGATCGTCCAAGCTCCAGTGCATTCTGCCACGACTGGTTCAAAACGTGGAGGTGCATCATGTAAGATAAAGTGTATTCTGCACCTGCGTCGCCACGGTGCTCGTGTGGTTCGACCATGGTGCAGCGCCAACCTTCCATCCGTCGTCGTGTGTCCGGCCGCATCGATATGGTCACCCCTTTCGTCTTGGCGGCGCGATGCCATCATCCACCAATACTGCTGTCTGCCCACTTGCCCTCGGCATCAAGCTTCCCGCGACAGCGCGTCGTGCAAGATCGTCACGGTCGTGCACCGACCGACACGTACAATGTGTTCACTACGATGGGCATGCGCCGGCACTTGCACTTTCGAGACTTGATGAACGTGTACTCGTTCCACAAGGGGGAGCAGATTGACGCGATTGCACGATGCGGTCTGTCGCGCATGGATCGACCACAAGCCGACCCAACTCAACCACGCCGTTCACAGATGCAGTGGACATCACGTTCAACGTGTCGGTGCCGTCCGCCTCGTGCCGCCGCGGATGGATCCGGCGCGTCGGCCGAACCCCTTGCGGTCTGTACGAGCTCTCATTTGCGCCTTCCTGCCATGCAATGTCATATCTACGGCTAGGATAATTCACTTCGGCATTGCCCGGTGGAGGTGTCGGGCGATGTCGTGGGGGTTGGTTGCGTGAGTCGCACGGAATGGTTTTTGTACATTCAAACGGAGGCACCGACGCTGGACGACCATCGACACGCTTCTCGGAGTCCTTCTAGCCCAAGTCGTGCTTCACCATCGCGAACGTGAGGAACGTGTGGCGTGTCGCTGCGTGCCCAAAATGCACGCGACAGATGCATGACTGGGCGAGGCAGTCCGTGCCTCGATTTCTACCCAGGGCACATACAACACAAGGGGGCCACGTAT
>NW_008580150.1:840674-843814 GCF_000520115.1 Aphanomyces invadans
TCCTTGCCCTGGTCAAGAATAAAAATTGCATATTTTCTGAATTGTCTTGGCCAATCAGTGGCCTCAAGTCAGAATTCGATGGGTACCATCATCCATGATATTTTTTAACTCACCTACCGTAGGTGTACTCGATACATACAAACTTCAAAATACTCGCGAGTACAACGCTTGCGAGTTTTTTCCCCGTTCACTGTAGTTGCATGCAGTGCTCGATAACCCACCACGACAGTCGACACGACTCCAAATTTGGGTGGTGCAAATGTATATCCGCACAACAGTGTCCGCGCCAAATCTGACGATTGGCTATGCATATTGGCCATTGATCGACAGTATGCCAACTCGAATGGCACAAGTAATTGTTTTTTCTTGAAACGTGGCGCCGTAATTGACTCGTATAAGCCTAAATCTAGTTAGTGCGGCTAGAAATGTTGTGTTCCAATGAAATGACACATAGGCACTTGAATTCTAGTGTACTGTTTTGATTGCGTTCCAAGGTCTTGTCATCGACATGATTTGTCGACATTGGATTGGGTTTGACCACCTTAGTCGACGTCGTGTGCCTCATCATGATGAAAATGTAGGTGCAGCTATAGTTTTGTTTTCCAGACTGTATCTCGTTGGCGCAGTGATTCGACAGACCAGTGTGGACTACGTGTATCAGTGTCAGCCGACCGCCTTGGCGGACTAGACTGACGTAACTAGCCTACGTTTGGGAGCGCGGACGCGATGCCGAGATTTTGTTCAACAACCCCCCGTGACGGTGCATCGACACGCAGATTGCCGCACAAAGCACCTCGATCAAGCTGCCTACCTTCATCCGTCGAGACGACGTGTCCAAGGCACGAAGCAAGAATGAAATCCAGACAAGCACTGCTGAAAGGACTTCTACTAGCCATTGCGTGCATTAAACTACTTCGTTTGTGGTTGCCGATTTCACGCCAGCCATCAACACTGGCGATTCCTTACCGCTCTTCAAGTAGGCCTCGCCGTTCATCCAGCTCAACGCGCGGTAACCACTCGTTTGTCGGCAAAGAGCACAGCAGTCCGCCACGTCCGCAACACGCTCGACAAGTCGTTGTTGACGTAGTCAACGTCCGCTTCGAGCGCGCTGCACTTGTCCGTGCGGGCCGAACCACCTCCCATAATCGAGGTGTTTCCAGTACGTTGGCCCTTCAAGTAGCATAAGCCGCTGAACCACCTGTACGCATTGCACCCTTCGTTGGGCTGGCATGCGGCGCAGTAGTCGGATCTTTCGGCACCAGGGGCCTGAGCGACGTCTTGGCCGACAAAATCGACGCTCAACTCGGGTGCGCCGCATGTTAACCACGATGTATCATGGTGCGAACGACAGTGGACTTGGCGCCTTGTGCATGAGCCAGCACGTCCCGCGGTTGTGGTTGGGCCAGCCATGACTCGACCAACTCGAGCATCACCATCGAGTTCGATCCTTGCAATGTTGGAACAACCAGTCCATCCGTCGCAGATCTCTCGATGCAATTCAATCGACACTTCGGTCGGGGGGCAGTGCAAACTCGCTGCGTTTCAAACAAGCACATCCACTCATCCACGAACAAGGAACAATGTTTATTCATTTGTTCACGCTGAAGACCGCGACACGGGAGGCTTGCTGCTCGCAGTGTCGCCGCTTGGATCGCCCAGAGCTGTCTCGTCATCATCTGCATCACTCTCGCTGGTGCTGCTCTCCGAGGACAGCTCCGATTCAGAGGTTTCGGTGTTTGGCGACCACATCAATTGTGTCCGTTGGCGTTTGATGGCGAGTTGGCTTGCTTCACACACGCTTCCTTCAGGCAGCTGTCGCGTCGGAAAAGGTGTCAAGGCACGTGGTCTGCTGCGTTTTCGCATGGCTGGCTTGACTTGTGTACAGTCGTATGACCAAATCCCAACCTTGAGGCAGCCGGGGCAGACAACCATCGTGATGGTGGTGGGATCACACGTGATGTTGACCTGCTGCTGCTTGGCTGGCGCATGGGTCGATTGAAAGTGGCTGGTCGGCTGATGTTGTGCGGCCATGCTTGGAAACGAAGACTGAGTCAGGTATGGACATGCTCTGGGAAGTTCATAAAACGAACCCGTCTCGAGAGTTCTCGTGCGTGCTCGAAACAGAAGCCGTCATCTATTTGCTTGTGAAGGAGGATGGACATGGCGACTCGGCCGGCAGCTCCTTTGTGGCTGCGTTAGGTGCCATTGCCCCCATCGACATACAATGCAACGTTTACACGTTGTCTCTTGCCGCCGACCGCGCGGCGCCCATATTCTCGTCTCCACGACAAAATTAATGTCTCGATGGCTCGGATTAAATGATCCCGCACTTGTGCACGCAGCAACGCCTCGCCAACGGCTTGTCGAAATATTTGCATTTATACTGAACATTTGTATGACGCAAATGTATAAATATGTCACACAATGAATAATCTTGAGCTTTTGTTGCTTAACAGTGTAAACTCAAAACACCGAATAAATTCTACTTTCATGGACACCATGCGGCAATAACACACGATGATGGATATGCACCACTTCGAGATTTTCTTAAGACGGCATATGTGGTCGAACGATAGGTTTGGAACGTGAATTGCCCTGAAGCCGCCAAGTCCAGAGCTCGTACTGTTCGCTGCAAGACTTGGCATGATTTTTGCCAGGATATCATGGATATATTATCGGAATATAGCCAACAATATTTATGTGACTCTGTGACTTCATTTGTACGCTTGCCAGCGCCATTTGATTGGGTGTATTCTACAATAGTCGATATGATTGGCTGCGTTTCCCTTCACAGCAATGAAACGAGCCAATCAGAACGAGGTAATTGCATGTCTTTTTCTCAACCTTTGCGCCTCTATGTAAACGGCGTGGTGCATTTTTGTAGCCGCGAACTTCCTTGGTGGTCTCCAGAAGCCGCATCAACCAGGGGTGCTTGATTGGTAATACGAGCACCGACGACGTCGTTACCGCTCATTCACTTGCCAATTTTCCACGCACAGCACCGACACCATGTCCTCCGCCACTCGCGCTGCCCGCACCGTCTACAAGACGTGGTTCTCGGACCCTGCCACGTACCCCATCATCGGCATCATGGCATTTGCCGGGTCCATGGCGACGTTCGAAGGCGTGCGATACTTGAC
>NW_008580150.1:843914-844293 GCF_000520115.1 Aphanomyces invadans
AGACGTGGTTCTCGGACCCTGCCACGTACCCCATCATCGGCATCATGGCATTTGCCGGGTCCATGGCGACGTTCGAAGGCGTGCGATACTTGACGGCGAGCCCGGACGTAGCGTTTCGCAAGGAGAAGCGGTCCCAGATCGACTTGCGGTCCGAGGAAGACGGCGCGGCGTTCCGATCTCATCGCATCTCGGCGGCGACGCTCAAGCTCAACCCCATCACACGCGAGTCCGAGTACCAGGCGTTCAAGGCGCGTAACAATTAAATAGACAGCCAAAACATAGAATGAATATAGATTTCAACGCAATTTTCAAGTCGTTCCTTTGCTTAAGATGTGAGGAGGTTCACCCGTGCAATTCTCCTAGTCGTGACCGAGTCACA
>NW_008580150.1:847070-881265 GCF_000520115.1 Aphanomyces invadans
TTGACGCATCTCTCATCAAGTACTTTGCACAAAATCGATCACGCGATTTTGCTTCGAAATCGCCGCATTGATACGGACGGAAGAGCGATTCTTGTGAGTAAATTGCACTACATTTGTGAACCGGGCGAGTTTTGCTGCGTCAAGCGTCCACACTGTTTTGAAATTAGGGATTGAACCGAAATGGATGTCTAATTAGGATATCATTTGTAAAGGGAGCGACCATGGTGCCATCTCCAGTAGTTGTGCACCGCGCTTCGCTGCGGAGGGCGATGGCTATTGTGATGGCGGTGTGTACGTAGTCACAGCCACCAGCGCATTTTCTCTCGCGCTTTACGGGGGGTGGTGTTCTGATCCACTTCGATTCGATTCGGGAGAATTTTAGGCATCGTGATGTGATGCAAGGCAAGACAGTTTTTAGCGAATCAAACGTTGTCGAACGAAAATGAGCTGATTTGATTTGCTAAAATGTTTGCAAATCCACCTGTCGACATCAAAACTTCGAGAGAATCCAAGGGCAGCATGTTCTTGCATTTGATTGGCGCAATTTAACAAAGATCCAAAAACCGAACCTTAGTTCAACATGGGTTTGGGGCGCCACACAAGAGCCATTCTCGAATCCGACACCGACAGTCGCCATGGCCTCTCGAGCTGCCCGTACTACCGCCAAAGCTTGGTTCTCGGACCCTGCCACGTACCCGATCATTGGAATCCTGGGATTTGCTGGGGCGATGGCTGTTGTCGGAGGTGTACGCTTCTTGTCCGTGAGCCCGGATGTATTGATCAGCCGCGAGAAGCGCCTTCAATTGAATCTGCGATCGGAGCAAGAAGGAAACGCGTTCCGAACGCACCGCATTGCCGCAGCCAATTTGCAATCCAACGCGATCACCAAGGAGCCTGAGTACCAAGCGTTCAAAGCTCGTAACTCTTAAACCATCCTTTAATGTGAGTGTGATCCGTACTGAATATATCCAGCCCATCGATTTCATCGGAAAGTGTGGCTATGGCACGATGGAATTTGAACAAATCGACTCGTCCACAAGTTCAACGACCAACGCGATCTGCTGCCACTTCGACCTTCCGCGAGCCTCTCGATTCAATCTACCGTGCGGCTCATGCCATTATTCGACTCGCGGTCGAATAGCAGCAATGAAAACACTGTCTTGGGCGCGTGGCAAATAGTGTTGGCTCTGCCAGCTCGTGATGCAAATCCTCGTCCCCCTTGACTTGGTCTAACAGCCGCGTGACGGCTCAGACCCACCACGGGAAGTTCATTCTCTAAGCTAGGTGGTGCGCTCACCGACTGGGTATGGACGGTGGCTGTTGCTTTCGATGGCGCAGCCGTCGGGACATGCACCACAACTCGCTCAGCAATCGAATCTTAATTGAAATTCGATTCCAATCTATTTTAGCGAATCAATTGTCTTGAAAGCTTTTCGTGATGTCTCATTGGACAAAACTCTCAAACCCACCCCTCGCAGTTCGTCATCATCGCACAGTTCGTCAAAATCTCCGCGACACTGTTTGTGCTGTGGTAGAAGGGCAGCGCCCATGTGCTTCCAAGTCACGAGGGTTTGCTTGGGGAGTCACGACCAATCTCCAATTGAGCCCCCTAGCAATGCCCCGTTAGAAACGTTTCATGGCTTCGCGTGATGCTCGCGCCAAGTTAAACACGCGGAGGCTGACCTTGCCGCGAACCCCATCGTGTACCGGCGTCTTGGTGGTGGTGGGGTTTCGTTTTCGTTTTGCCCCCGAATTCAAGAGAAGCGACATCGCTTAAACTTGCGGACGATGAAGAAGGGAGCCTTTACCGATTCCACCACGTTGCGACTCGATATTTGCAGTCCATCGGATCACAAACTAGTGTGAGTTCCAAGCGTTCCAGTCTCGCATACAAAAGTCGTCAAACAACTTCACTTTGTCTATCCTGTCTCTCCTGCAAGTCTGGGCATCGCGCCGGGAACACCATGATGGCACCGCAGTCGGCCAACGCAAAGAGCCTTGTCCTCTTGTTAGTTGCCTCGTCGACGTGGCGACAACCCGTCCCCAACCTCACAAGTTCTGCTCCGCGTTTGCAGCACCTCAGGCCACACCAACGCGTGAAGAAAATGGACCTTCCCGAAGCTCGATGAATGCCCAGGAAACGACCTCCACGTGGCACTTGGCGGTGAAGTTCAGAGCGACACCCACCGACCACCATACAGATCTTTCTCGCAAAACAGGATACGTGCAAACTCGCATGACGTCCACAGCGGCGCTGGATGCACAACATGCTAGCGAGATCCATTGCCAGCGGGCCAGTTGCTAGCCGTCGCTAGGCCGTCAACCCCCGCGAGTGATCGGTGCTAGAGCGGCAAGTTTGCGGGCGGAGCCAGCCACGAAGCTTCAGCAGAATTCTCTCCTTGAAGAAGCGAAGGACACTCTCATCGACTCTCGTCCAACACAGACCAAACGTCTCCACGACGTTGTCGGACACTACAACGAATGGTCACTGTCTCGTTTGGTGTATGCGCCCCCACTCGACAAACGCGCTGGAATCTCGCAGGTGTCTGTGTTTCCGTCTCGACGTCTTTGCACCGCCACCACGTCCTTGGTGAAAAATAGTAGTACTAGTCTACCACGACGACCGTGGAGTATAGAAAATGGAAGTTGTATTCTCTATTGGAAAGTGAGGAGAGTCGATTTACTCTCTCCATCTGTTTCGGTGGTATGACCCCTTCGCGTTCGCGCCTGTGATTGGTAGTTCGTTTTCGGTTCAAAGTGGATCTTCCACCACATGCAGTCACATTCGAATCTGCCGCCCGCCGCCGCCGCCGCCGCGATGACTACAACGTTGACAAAGACAGTCGGCTGGATTGAAACGCATGGCTTCGTTGTGGGGCTCAGCGTGATCGCTGCGACGGGCATTGGTCTTGGCTTTGCCACCGATTCGACCGACAACATTCCGCAGCCGTACAACCGCATTTCGTCCGTGATCGGATGGGTCTACTTTGCGTGCTGGAGCGTCAGCTTCTGGCCGCAAGTGTTTCTCAATTGGCGCCGCCAGAGCGTTGTCGGTCTCTCGCTGGACTTTCTTGTGTACAACATCCTCGGGTTTGTGTGCTATGCCGTGTTCAACGCGGCGTTCTACTGGAGCGATGCTATCCAGGACGAGTACAAGAAGCACCACGACGGCCACCCGAACGCCGTCCAAGTCAACGACGTGTTTTTTGCCTTGCACGCAGTGTTTGTGACGCTCCTCACATACTACCAAACCACGATCTACACACGCGGCACCCAAACCACGTCGTCACTGTGCAAGAGCGTTGTTGGCATGTCCGTGATCGTGAGCGGCGTGTTCTTCCTCCTCGGATTCATCGTGTCGAATGAATGGTTCTCCACGCTCAACTTCCTGTACCTCCTCAGCTACGTCAAGCTCGGCGTATCGCTGGTCAAGTACATTCCCCAAGTAATTCTCAATTACCAGCGCAAGTCGACGGTTGGATGGACGATCTGGAACGTCTTGCTCGACTTTACGGGCGGCACGTTGTCCATGGCGCAGATCATGTTGACGAGCTCCGTCACGAACGACTGGTCTGCCATCACGGGCGACCCCGTCAAGTTTGGCTTGGGATTCACCAGTGTCTTCTTTGACGTGATCTTCATTACCCAGCATTACGTCCTGTATCCTGGCGCGGATGACGGTGACACGAACGAGGAAACGCCCCTCTTGAAGGTATAACCAGGATGAGCCCATGTAGTCGTGTCGAGTGGCGTGAAAGCACATGCTAGTTCTGTTTAATATGAGGAGTCTCTGTTTGTCACCAATTCCTTGGAGGTGTCGTGCAGCTTGGATTCCTCGCCGCGCAGGGCCGTGGGCTTAAGTTTTTTGTCGACGGCGCATGAAGACGACGTGGAAACATATACGATGAAGCGGTCCATGCCATTTTAGCAGCTTTGGAAGGTTGGTTCTCTGCGTCGTACGGTGCTGGAAACCATCCACGCGATTCCAATCCCTCGCACGGATCATGTCTGCTCCGACAACTTGGCATGCATGGCGACGTCGTCTTCAGTATCAACCCTTGCTGGCTGCTTTATCCGCGACCCACGTCATGTAGATATGGGCCGCGCCACCAACGTCAAGCTCGCCGCACGTGATGCGCTGGCATGTGTGTGCATCCCGCGAACGAAACAAAGCCACCTTCGACTCAAGTGTGCCTCTGCTCGACGGCAACGACTTCGTCGCCATGATCACAGGCACGTCTGCTCTGGGAAACATTGGTGGTTTGATTGCGAGGGACAATTTGCAGCACCAGCGCGGATGTTCGTTCCATGAGTTGGCGATGCGTTCCTGGATAAGTGGTGTGGATGCATGTCGGCTGGGCGCCTGCCAGCCACTCAACAAAGCGTCTCCATCCACAGGCACGGGTACTTCATTCAATACAACAGGTCCAAACGACACCCCACGTCGAAACGAGCCACGGGATATCGCTTACACGCGCGGGATCCACGTCATGTCTTGGGACTTGAGTTTGTCGACGACGTAGCTCTCAATCCCGTTGAGTTCCTTCGGGTCCTTGGCCGTCACGTGCTGGATGTAAAAGAAGTAGTGAAAAAAGTTGTGTTCGTCCGTCGTGTGGCGGCTAAAGTTGTTGAGCTGCCCGTTGTCGACGCCGTCGAGCTCGATCGCGTTGCGCGACCGATTGCACACCAAGCACCGTTCGCGCTGGAGCATCGCTTTCGTCTCGGTCTGCTCACGCACGGACGTGAATGCGTCGATGATGATCCCTTGAATCATGTTGAGGAACAGCGTGATCACGACCACGTAAAACGCCATGTCGTACACGAGCCGTTCAAAGTACCGCTCGGGATTATCAAACTCGAGCTCGTGGTTGAGCGTTGACGATATGTAGTCGCCGATGCCGCCGCCCGACAACAGCCCTGCGCAGACACCACCGTGACGTTGGCGCGCTTTGAAACACGACCGTACCGTATCGAATGTACGTTGTGTAGCACTGGAGCAACGTCGAGCAGTGGCTCACAGTATGGTCTTCATTTTCGAGCTCGGCTTGGAGAAGGAAGAAGCCGACCAGCGAAAAGATGTAGATCACGATCGCGCCAAACACAGCCGTCACGCCCAACTTGCCCATGTTCGAGTGCATCGCCGTGGCCTACACAAGCACAGTGATGCGACGGCAACCACCCTTCGAGTGCCCGCAACGTACGATAAAGCGCAGCTGTTCGTTGGTAGCAAGGATATCCACGAGCGGGAACCCAAAGAACATGAGACCCCACGGCCCAGCATCAAAGTACTGCGTCACCGCCGGGACGGACAGACCCAAGCCGCAAATCGCGCACAGCGTGTACGCGCCAAACGTGATGACGCTGCCCGACAGGAGCGTGTCGTACAACACGTTGTACCAGAACGAGACGAAGTTGAGCACGACGTTGGAGGCGGCACCGTTGTCCTCGTTCACGGTGAACCGATACAGGCCGCTGGCATGGCGCACGCCCTGGAGAAACGCGCCAAACAGCCACAGCGCAGATAGACCGCCGAGGATTTTCGTCGTGGTTGTCACCATGTCCATGTAAAAGATCACGACAAAGATCGCCACAAAAAACTCTACCATCACGACACTATGACATCGCCATCATCGAGACCACGAACGAAAGTACCAAGGTAAACGGCGAACGGACCGAACGCTTGCAACGTGTTGGCCCAGTAGTCGGCAGTCGTCGTGAACGAGAGCTTGAGCGACGACACGTGCTGCTTGCAGTAGTTGAAGCAAAAGGTCGTGAGGACATGGTAGAGCCACAAGACGGCACAAAACCCAAACAGGATAAATCCGAGCACCCCAACGACCCACAGGCCCTACACAGGACAAGCGTGTCACGTATGATTGTGACAACCAGCTACCCACCGAACGCATGTTGGCCTGCTGGATGTCGACCATCGTGCTGTTGTCGACGCGGACGCTGAGCAACATGACAAAGTTGATGTAAAAACAGAGGCGGAGCATGTTCTTGCGCAGCCACACGTTCCACTTGTTCATGATCGAGTAGAACGGGGTCTTGTTCAGGGCTTGGATCACGGCCAGCTCCTCCTCCACATCTCTAACGACGTTGCCAAGCATGAGTACGACCGACGAGGCAGTGGTGCCACGTACTTGGCGACTTCAGACGTGAGCACGTCCAACGCGCCTTCGCTTCCAATGTCCATTTCGTCAATTAACTTGGTCTTGAGCGTCTCGTTGAAGTACTGCGCCGTCTTGGGGCGTAAAAAGTACGACGTGAACGTCGTCCCGTGCCGCGCGATCTCGATCGAGATGAGCTGGTTTTGGAAGAACGAGATGGCCGTGTGCACTCTGGCGCTCGCGAGCATTTCTTTCCACTGCGCGCGGAACGCGTCGAACGCTGACGTGTCGACGGACGCGTTGTCGTTCGATGACGTTTGCTTGTCGTGCAGAATATGAGTTACCAGTCGCAGCACGTTGATGGCGGCTTGGAATTCGCGCACATGACGCTGGAGCTCGTCCTTCGAGTCCGAGTGCAGCAAGCTCTTGGTCAAACTCAGGGTGTGCTGCATGAGCGAGCGGCGGCTCGGCGAGTACACCTTGTCTTGAACCGTGCGATAGTGCCGTTGCAGTCGGTCCACGACGGCAGACACCGGGAAAAGCACCACCAAACGCGCATGAACGTCGCCGTCGACACGTCCTTCCATGAGGGTTAGAAGCACTTCTGCGGCGCTCCGTTGGACTTGAATTTGAACGGCTTCAGATGTCGACGCATCGAGCATGATCTCGTCCAACACTATGTCGCGGATCACGGCAACTGCGTCCGACGACGCCACGTGCAACTGGTTCTCCAAGCACGGCCCTTGGCAGGCTTCGCAGAGAAAGTTCAGCCAAGTGATGACTTGCGCTACGTCGGAATCGGCAATTTCGGTTGAAATCGCACCGACCTTGGCAAGGATCACGTCGAGAAAAGAAGCGCTGGTCGCAGTCGCGGGAATTCGCATTAGCGCTTGCCACTGCGTGTGGTGGTACACACACAGCTGCTGCAAGATCTTGATAATGTTAGCCGAGCCCTTCTCGAGATGACCCATGAGGAACGCCAGCACCGCGGCTTGTGCGTCAGCAGTTGCGTAGTAGAGCGCATTTTGCACGGCGACGGACCCTCCCGCGGTTAGCTCGTACAAGAGGACCAACGACGCTTCGTCGTGAATGCCTTGGTTGATCAAACACACCAAGATTTCAGCCACGTCGGCTTTGACAGCGTCGTTGAGCAGCTCGTCAAACTGCTTCTCGGCGTACATGAGTTTCTTCGCGTACGTTTCCGCGTCGAACGAGATGACCCACTTGTCGGTGGACTGTTTTCCAACGAGCGATTCGATGTCTTCGCGAGTGTCGCGCAGGACGCGGTTGACGCTGAGGAGATGCGTCAAGCTGTCGATCGAATCGAGGTCCTTGTTGCCGCGTTCGCGGTCCAGGGCGTTTTTCAACGCGGCTATGATGTCAACGAGCGGGCGATCATCCATAACTGCGGCGTTCGTGCCGTTGGCCACTCCTTCCAGGGGCGTGTACACCTTGCGGTCCACGCTGCGCGCCAAACTCTTCATCTCGACGGACGTCATGTTGACTTGTGCCGCTGGCTTCGATGAAGTGAGACATCCGGATACGATACATCGAGTCATTGACACATCGATACAACCAACAAAACAAATCACCCTCAATGTTGAAGCTGCGTTATCCGGAATTCACGTGTCAATGGCTCCACCAATCAAATCGGCGTATTCGACTTCTCGTGACTTTGATTGGCTCCTGGATGTGCGTCATTGACTGTCCCATGTAACCGACGAATCGTTTCAAGCCAAGTACCTTGGACAGCAGCTCGCCGCTGCGACCTCCACTTCGCGGTTTGGTGGGTGGTGATCATGGAAGGCATTGAGCTGCTTCGGTCTGGTTGCAGCACTCGATCGAACTACATGGCGCCACCGGCGTCGTCGTCGATAGAAGATCCGTCGCAGGACGATCCGATGGAGGCGCTTGTGACACGCCTCCAGCAGATCCAGACAGCGCCATCCGTGCAAATCTGGGAGCAGCACGTGCCTGGCAACTGGGCCATCAATTATCTGCTCCTCGAATTGGATACGTTGATTCGATTTCTGCGAGACAAACGAACCCAAGCCGACCATGCCATCCAGAGCGGCACAGCCGTCGACGATGCCCAGTTGTCCTACGACGACGAGAAACGACACAAGTTGCGGCTATATGCCCTCAAAGAGTGGCGTGATATTCAAAAGAAAGCCGTTCGATTGAATGTCGCGGATCTCATCGTGAGCTTCCTCCCGCCGCTGGACGCAGCGACCAAGGCCAAGATGCTCCTGTCAAATCGACCTCTCGACGACCGGGTCAGCCGTCAAGGCAACCTGGCCACAGTGTCCGCGAGCTCCATTGTGTCTGTTCTCGACGCTCCCAAGGACAACCCTGCTGACGTCCCTGGCACCCACCGACCTTCCCTGTCGACCGACGATAAGGCCCTGACGGTACCGCCGAATCCACCGCAACCGTCGACATCCAAGTCGGGGGCAACCGTTCCCATGTCACCTGTGGCATCTTCGTTCTCGACCCCATTGCCCCTTCAACAAACGCAAATGGAGGACAAGTTGCTGGAACTCGTGTACGAGTTCATCGCGGGTGGATTCGTTGCTGCTCAAGACGCTTTGTACGACGCAATTCTTGAGCAAGAAGATCGATTCGTTGTGTTTTTGATGCGCCACTTAAAACGACGCGACGAGAGTCCATTCGTGCTGGTTGTGCTCCAACAGCTTTGCGAGAACCACCACAGCCAGTGGCAGGCCCTCATGCGCGCAAACGACCCGTCATCGTTCCTCCACGTGATCGCTAGGCAGCTCATGGATGTGTACTGGAAGGAAGTTGCCATGTCGGAGCATGACGCGACCATGTGCAGCCTCATCCTGGGCCTCTTCACAGAAGCTTGCCAAGGGCCGTGCGACGAGAACCAGCGTGTGTTGGAAGCGTCGCCAGCGCTCGACTTGTGCGTGGATCTCGTCCTTGGTCTCGTGCGGTACGAGGACGCCGTGCCGGTCAAGCAACGCCTTGGCGTGCAACGAGCCGCGGCTAACGTCTTGCTCGCCATGATGGAAGGCCGCACAGACATGGTTGTCCAAAATGCAATAGCAAAGGTGCTGACCGCGTCACGAGTGCTCCACCGTATCCTCGCGCACCACAAAACAATCGTGTTCAAGAGTGCGTCGCCGTCGTCCGGCGGGGGATTCGACTTGGGAAGCAAGCGTCGGTTCGGTTTGAAGGGTGCTGCACTGCCGTCGGCGACGAAACCACTCGGCAGCGACGACCACGTGGATGCTGCGTTCATGGAAGTTATTCATCTTCTCCAAATTGCGTTTCGCATGACCAATTCGAACCTGGCCACGTCATCTAGCATGACAGACTCCCCCGCCGGAGCAACGTCGAACTCGTCGAGGGGGCAGGATGCGTTGATTCCGAACGTGGTGGCGTTCGTCGTCGAGTGGGAGGAGCTCAAGACCAAGTTCAAGGCCCACGACATCCTCGAGTTTTTCCAGCGCGAAATGATGAGCGTCGAAGTGTCTCGGCTCGGCGCGTCGTTCACTGTCTACTTTCTCAAACCCAAATCGGCCAAGTACTTTGACAAGACGATCAAGCGGCGGTTCCTCAACAACATGGACATGGGCACGGATGACGCGCTCCAGGTGCTCATTGCTGAGCCAGCCCAGTACGAACGATGCACCACCGACGAAAGAGGATTTTGAATGGCTGGGGGCTGCTGTAGGGCCATTCAAGAGGAGCTCAACGTGATGGGGCGCCTCGAAAAACTCGGCATGTACTCGTGGTTGAACGAGTGGCACTGGCAGCTCCGAATGGCGCACTTGTACCTGTGTGCGTACATCAACTTTGTCCTCATCATGACACTCAAGTACCCGGCATCCCCCGGCAAGACGTCGGCGCTGCTCGACGTCGAGTTGAAAACCAACACGGTACACGACCCCTCGGCCGCCCTCCTGCCCCCCACTTGTCTCTCACGCTTCGTGCAATGCAACTAGCTCAAGCAACTCATCAACGTCCTCGGCGTCGGTCTTTTCCTGGCCAGCTTGGCCCTGTTTGCATTCCACTTCATGCAAACTCTGAGCTTCAGCTACTCCAAGCAACACGTTACCCTCGCCAAGCTCAAGCTCACGAGCCCGCGAACTATTCGCCGCAACGTGCTGTCGGCATTCACAGGCTTCTTCTACTACCTGCGTACGTTGATTCCATGCAGCGTCACACAACGTTGGTGGTCGCGCGTAGAGCTGTTTGGGTCGACGTTTGCCATTGTGATCTTCTTGTACTCGACGGACGACGCAACAACGCAAACGCTGGGCGCGTGTGCGGCAGTCGTGCTCACACTGTCGTTTCTGGCGGCGCTGCGCAAGGCGGCCGGGATGCTGCGCTTCCTTGTCAGCGAGACAGACACGTACAGAGACATGGTGCAAAAGCAGCACGGGGTGCTCCACACGCGATTCTGCTTTTGGTACAGCGTCCTGTATGATACACTGTTTGCGGGACCGGTCATGTTGTTTGGGTTCTACACGCTCTGCGCGTTCCTGGCGCTGCAGCCGTTCAAGTGGTCAAGCGTGTTTTTCGGCTTTCCGCTCATGGACATCCTCGAGACGAATAAGCGACTCAACTTTATCGTACGTACGAGAAATTGACACGTCGTGGATGCATTGGGATCATGCGGGTAGGCCCTTGCCATGCGCACCAACTTGGGCAAGCTCGGAGTCACGGCTGTGTTCGGCGCCATCTCCATTTACATTTTTTCACTCGTCGGGTTCTTCCTCTTGCAAAAGGAGATGCAGCCAGACGAGGCCGACACAAGCCACTGCGCGTCGCTGCTCCAGTGCTTTGCCACGTATGTTCGATACGGTCGGTACTCACGAGCCCGTCGTCGACCATAGCTCACGATCGAAGGTAGGGCTCCTGTCTGGTGGCGGCATCGGCGACTACATTTCGTCGTCCCTCAACCACGAGTTGAATTTCGACCAGCCGCAGCGGTACTTGGAACGGCTCGTGTACGACATGGCGTTTTACGTGGTCGTGATCACGCTGTTCCTGAACATGGTGCAAGGAATCATCATCGACGCATTCACGTCCGTGCGGGAAGAGACCGAGACGAAGGCCGCCCTCAAGCGCGAGCGGTGCTTGGTTTGTAATCGCGCGCGGAGTGCGATCGAGCTCGCCGGCATGGAGAAAGGCCTCCTCAACAACTTTGCACGACACACGCAGGACGAACACAACCTGCTGCACTACTTTTTCTTCATCCAGCAGCTCAACGCCAAGGACGACAGCGATCGCAACGGCATCGAGTCGTACGTGTTTGAAAAGCTCAAGACGAAGGACATGTCGTGGATCCCGAGGGTGTAAGGGCGACCATGAATCGGATGGAGAGTTGCGATTGCTGTGGCTCTTTGGCACCACTGACGGTCCCAACGACGTTGATGGCACCATGTCGAACTGAACCCTCTCGTATAGCTGCATAGTTGCTTCCCGCGAGTTTGCCATTGGATTCACGGAGGGTCGTCGCTGCCAATGCCGTGGGACTGCCGCGGGGGTGCACACGCGTAGCTTTCTTTGTTCTCAACTCGATGGGCCGCATGTCAGGCTCGAGTGAAGCCGTTTGCCGTGACTGGGGGGTGGTCAGCCCCTCGTGACCTGAAAAAGTAAGTGGACTGTGGCACGAAGGCCAAGTGGTTGGCATGAACATGAAACACTGTAGCAGCCGCACGACGTACGAAACATTGCTGCGAGTTGCACGTAGCGCAACCTCGCATCTCTGCTTCACACTTCGTTCGCAAAGCCATCGCCATGCACCACGACTGCCGTGTACCCAGCCACGCCGGTAACCAAGCAAGAAGACCTCCTTATCGCTTGCTCACGGCGACCATAAATGCTACGACTAGTGCTAGGTACGTCACCGAGTACTGGTAGGTCCACAGGACGACGGGCAGGGCCAACGACGACGCTACCACGAGCGCCATCGCCGACAAGAACGGTCGCTTCGAGTTAGGTAGCGCCAGGATGGGCTTGTCAAATGTCCCTTTTGTCGCGTGGTAGAAGGCCGATAGCATTTCCTCCTTGACCGCAAACCGATCCTGGAGCCACAGGCTCGGGGACTCAGCCGCCATGATGTCATCTCGCGTGAATTTGCGGACGTAAAAATGCACGGACGCCGGAAACAGCCCGTGTAGTAGTCGCAGCGGGGACGGTCGAATGCCTCGGCGGAGCTCGGGAAATGCCATCGTCATGTCGAGGATGTAGTGTGGCCGAAACTTATCAATGCACAGCGCAAACCCCTTGAGCCGTGGTTCGAGCACAAAGTCGCATTTGGGCTTTCCATGGGCCGCTTTGAACTCGTGGCTGGCTTGCAGCGCCTTGTCGTACAGCGCTGTACCTTCCGGAAACATGGCCATCCACGTCCCGTACGACCGCATGTGGTACGAGTCGATGAGCGCGCCAAGTTTGTCTTGGTCTTCTGCCCAATTCCGCTGGACAAAGGGGAATCCAAACAACTGCAGGACGCCGCTACACGAGTCGCATCAGCTTGAGAATTTGATGTAACAGTACCCGAAGATTGGAATGGAGCGCAAGCCAGCTTTCAGCATGGTCATGATGCGGTCGTGGCGCTGGATTTTCGTGGCAAAGTTCCTGGAAAAGTCGACGCTCGTCAAGACAACGTCATGGCCGATCACCGCGCCACGCACGTACCAATGCAGGAGCCAGTCGATTTCCGTGCGGTGGTTCGAGATGAGCAGGACGCGGTCGGAGTCTTTGAACTCGAAGGTTTCACCCGCTTCGCCTGTGATGACAACTTCCATCCCGGACAAGTACTCGAACACGCCTGACGAGTACGCGCAAAAGTGACCGAGTAGCACGCGGTAGATGTATTGTGCCAGTGTCGGGCTCATAGTCGCCACGACGACAGCCGTCGGCACAATCACAAAGTACCCCATGGCAAGCGTGGCCGTGAACAACGATAGGATGAACGCGACTCCCTTGACCTTGTCGGTACCCGTTGCAACGCCCTCGTACTCAGCACGAGGGTGCACGGCCTTGTCCACGTCATCACGCGTCGCGTTATCTTCGTCCAGAAATGCTGCACGGACGGACTGGTGGTGGCACATCGGAACTGCGCGATGGAGCGAGTTGACGGTAAGTTTGAAGCGGCGTCTACACCGCCCTTAAATAGTGTTCAACTCGGTCGGGGTGCCTGCATTTATTCCTGTATGCAACGTTAAATAGTGTCGGACATGTCTAACGCTATTTGACGGCGAATTAATTGCCTTCAACAGTCCAACAAACCTGGCCAATTAGATGGCATGCACCAGTCATAGTAAAAACCTAACGTCGAATTCTTAAATCCTATGATTGGTAGAAATCTGGAACTACAGAAGGGGATGCATCAATTGGATTGGCTCATGCACTGAGCTCATGGGGTTTTCGAAACCCGACAAGATGCTTAAAAAGGAAACGGCTAGCGACTCGTGCCAACTCTATAACATCAATAGTTTAATCAAGTGATTGGAGTTGACTATAAAAGAATTCCGTGGCATTCATATAAAATCGAATTCTTTTTGGAAAATTAAGGTTTCCGACCAACATTTGGGACAATTCGTGCGACTGGATTGGTCAAAATTTCGACCGATCTTCACCATTTCCGGCCGGCATCGCCCGTCGCCATTCTGCCATCGACGACATGAACAGGAGCGTCCGCGCCGACAACGTCGAGTTCACCGTGAAGGTGACGGCTTACATGCGCGCGAGCATGTGCCTTATGTGCACTCCGACTGTAGGCGTCCGAAGACCTTATCTTGACCGGCAGCGAACGGTCGATCATTCGAGTGCCAGCCAACAACATGTACTCATGCTTGATGCAGAAGACCCAACGGTTTTCGTCGCTCTTTCGCCATTACAGCAAACATCATGGTTTGCCACGAGAGTGCCTAGACTTCTTCTTCATGGTAAGTGCGTGATGGTTCGTTCGACGTCGTCGTCTCACCCTGCTACAGAGTCTACTCGATCCTGAAGAATGCCCCGAATCCGTCCATTTGCAAAAGAACGACATCATTCAAGTGCGCCACCGTCGGGAAACACCCATCTTGATGACGCCGAAGCTGTCCGACGATGAGTTCTTCCTCTCCATGAAGCGAATGCTGCAGGTGCTGAATGTTGCGGTGTTTGCATGGCTCATGTTGGCCTCATGCAGAGCGGGTTCAACTGCGACGTGATCCTGAAAGTGGGGCCGAAAGAAGAGGAACTTCGAGCGCACAAGTGTGTGTTGACGACCCGGTGCGAGGTGTTTCGGTGCATGTTCCCGACCGACACGAAGAGCGGAATGGCCATGAAGGAGAATGGCGATGGAACTGTCGTGATTCGCGACCACTCGCCCGACATGGTGGCCAAGCTTCTCGAGTTCATCTATACCAACCGCGTGCATGATTTGGCCAAACTGTCCACAGCCGTACGTTTTCCTGCGCGTGGTTCATTGTGTGGCTCACGTGTGAGTAGCAACTGATTGACTTGTTGTCGCTTGGCGACCAGTACCTCATGCGGCCACTGCGGGACCTGTGCGAGCTCCAGGCGAAAGATCTTATATCAAATGAATCGTGCGTCAAGCTACTGAGCGCCGCAGAGAAGTACAACGCCAACTTCCTCAAGGAAACTTGTGTCAAGCACATTGTGGACAACATGGCGCAACTTATCGACGACGAAGGATTTCGCCATGAGATCGAGCAGTGCCCGTCCCTCGCGCTCACTTTACTCCGCGCTCAGCACATGCAAGCCAGTCCGTCCGACCTTGAGCCGGCAACAAAACGCCGACGGCTAGCCATGCCCTCAACACACGACGACTACGACGATTATGAATAGCCAGAACGAAGCACGATTTGCGACCTGCCCACTCCCCCGTTTAGCCCTTTGTATTTAATCGAGTAAAAAACGTACGATCTGTGATACCTGCCCCGTTCCAGGCAGATCACGAGCTGTGTACGAACAAGGCCCAAGCACTGGCAACTCTTTCGAGTCGGAAAAACGCCGTCCAAGTCTCATGAACGCCTTCCCCCGCTTCGAGCACAATGGTAGCGTAGGGTACACTCGCCTGACGGTGGACTTGGAAGATGCAATTAATAATTAGGACTACAATTGGGTTGGTGACTGCTACGACAGTTGGGGGAGTGGAGGACGAGGCGGCGGCTTTAGTCGTCCAGGAAGAACTCGAGCATGGCGAGGTCGTTGCCTCGGGGTGTGACACTTCCCGTCGGCTGGGGAGCGCCCCAGTCGAACATGTGACCAGTGGGGGAGTACGGCATCGGGAACGCTTTAAAGACGGAATGCGATGACATGCCGGTGGCAATGCCGTCTTTGGTTCGCCACACGTTGACGCGGGGGAGCGACACGGATGATGACGATGTGTCGTACGTGTGCATGTGGTGATGGCTATGGTGGTGGTCCCACATCTGGCTCGGATCACATGACAAGAGCTCTTCAAACTTGGGAACGCGCTTGAACGACTTGATCTTGTTGGCGTCGAGGCGGGGATCGACGACAAGCATGGCTTTCTGCTTGGCTTCGAGCCGCCGGTTCATGCGCATCGCGCTCTGTTTGCGGTCGCTGCGTTTCTTGATCTCGTTTTGTTTTGTACGGTGGAGTTCGCACAACATGAGGAGCTTGCCGTTTTTCTTGGTCGTGCGTTCGTTTGTGCACGTGCCCGTCTTGTACTGGCACTTGAGCTCGGGCGAGACAAAGTACGTTGGCATGGCGTCGCCCGTGCCGTGCAGCTTGCGGGTAAGCCCGTGGTGGTTTGGCGACGCGTGGTGGCTCGTGGAGCTCGAGTCCGAGCTCGCGGTCGAGGTTTGGCCGGGCGAAAGCGGCGGCGCCGCGTGGTACATGGAGTGGGTCGACTCGTTAGACAGGAGAGCAAGCATGGTGGCGATGGTGGGAGTGTACTATAACGCGATAGTGGGCTGACGATGGGCCTTGCTATGTTGCGAGCAGGATTGAATGTGACGTCCATGGTCGGCGGTCGCTACGCTCGCCTCGAACGTTAAGGTGGAATTTTCCGTCGTGAAACCCCCTAGGAAAGAACTGTCCGCTCCTGGCATCAAGGGCTGCCTCCGCTCGGAGCTGCAGAGAATGTCCGTTCGAAATTCCAGCGATCTTTCTCAATCGCTGCCCGAAACACCGCGATTCTCTGCCAGATATCGAATGGGGCCAGTCCAACATGCCATGGAGTAGGCGCAAAGTCGAAGCACGTCAAGTGCGGACTGGGTCTTTACACAGCAAAGCTGAACGGCTACGAACCGTCCGATGTTCGATATCGTCATTGGTCACGGCCGGTGCGCTGACCACACACGTGGCACTGTCGGCGGCGGCGGCAACTCCCGTCGAGCCAGCCCGCGACGTGCTGCAGCGCTTGTACGTGCTGGCCAGAGACGAAAGTGTTGTTCAAGAAGATGGGGGTGGTGGCCCCTCATCACACACAGTCCGCGGCCCAAACAGAGAGGTCGCACGTAGCACAAAAACGGCGATGAGGGGGAATGGCTGTAGCTAGCTGGTATATATTTAGCACATCAAGGCAACGTCGATGCGCCGCCTTGCCCCAGCGGCAACCGCGACGGCAAGCGCCAGTGCGTACTATCAGTCCCGTTGTACGCGAAACCCTTCGGACGAAGATGTACGAAATGCATGCCGAATGATTTCTCTCGAGACTGATGCGATCGTGTAGGCCCTCCATCACTTGGCAGTGCTGTGCAAGGCCTCCGGCGACACGGACGGGTACCATCGGTACGCGCGGATGACCTTGTTGACAAACCGAGCGACCCACGAGCACGCGAACGAGCTCGGGCTGTCGCTCCTGGCCCAAGGCAAACTCGACCAAGCGTACGACCAGTTTCGCACTGCGATCGCAGCCGCCCCATGCTACGGCCCAAGCCACTTGAACATGAGCATGGTACAAGCAAAACGCGGCAACTTACGCGAGAGCTTGGTCCATTGTGAGGATGCACTCAAGTACATGCCAGGCGATGCCGCGGTGCTACGAAACCTGGCCAAGTTGCACGATGCGATGGGCCGCACGGAAGCTTCCCTGGCGTACAACAAACGGGCTGCGGCGGTGGCGCCCCATGACGCCACCCTCGCACGGACGATTGCGCTTCAAAACGTCGCAAGGGGGGACATCCCCCACGCCTACGACGCGTACGCCGTGCATCGGCGAATTCTGGGAAAAAAGGTCGACTTGAAAATATAAAGGCTGCTAGTTCCCCATCATCACCAGGGCGGACATAGTTCAACGCTGCGAAAAACAGTCACAGGGCTGTGGTGGATGCCAAGATGTGCTTGAGAGATAGATGCACTTGCGACAGTCGCCAGCCCCAGCGCAAAGCAGCATGCAAACCATAGAAGAAGGGAAGCCGCGATGCCAGATCTCGAAGCCGTTCTCAACTGTCTGCGCCAGCATCGCCAAGCGTACTCGATGGCCCCTTCAGCGGATGGTACCGTCGACCAAGGATGTGGATGGTGCCTGAGTCCGCAGTCAAGTCGATGCGATCTCGTCCATCCATGTACGACGTGACGAGAGTTGCCGTACCACCCACGGAGTTGGACGACTGGAACGAGGCGCCGACTGCTGAACATGGTTACGACGACCACCTGCCGCGCTGCTCCCTCAAAGATATGCAGCGAGCGGCAGGAAGGACAGTTCTGTTTTGACGTTTCGGTGTAGCATGGCGACACTTGATCTGCGGAACGGTCGGTCGCCTGTGCGAAGTTCCAGAACCCGCACGCGTAAACACTCGCCAACAACGCACATTCCAACGAAAGCGTCGCTCTTGGGGCGCTCGAATGAGCCTACAGGTGGTTGGATAAAGGCACCATGGCACTGCCGACTCGGGAATGTATCGAGTTGGAAATGGCCGACTTGAGTTCACATGGCAGGTTTCGTCATCCTAGCCGTGTTCGTACGGGCATCGATTGATGCGAGGCGTCGTGCATGTCGAGTCCACATGGGCAATGGCCGCCCGCTTTCCCCTGGCGCAGTGCTTGCACATGCCTCCCCCTCCCCCGCCGTGGCATCCCCAGGATATGCCGTTGTCGGATTTAGTAGTATGCGTAGAGGTGCTTATTAGACCTAGCCCGGCCTCGTTTGAGAGATTTTCTCGCCGACTTTCGGGTTCGCGACCTTTCGCCATGAGCAACACTAGAGCGACGTCCAAGGCTGGCGTGACGGGAACGTCGACCAAGAAGATCGCGCCGAGCTCGTCTCGATCCCGCGTGTCCAGGAGCAATGATCCGTCCAACGCGTCGCATTCAAGGCTCGTTGGCGCATCGAGCAAAATCGCGGGCAGCAGCATGCATGCCAGAGGAGGCGGCGGCAACCAAGCGACCCAAGTGTACTTGGACGGCGTAAATGTGACACCACAGTCCCTGCTCTTCACAAGGAGCAAAGCACCAGAAAAGTCTGGCGCTGGACGTCCCAAACCCTCCAAGAAAACATCAGAACATGACCATACGTCGGGCGCGTCCGTGGCGGCGTCATCGACCAACTCAGTGTTCTCTGACGGCGAAGGGTCGTCGACTGGTGGAGACTCTGGCAAATCGTTAGATGCGATCCTGGCGGGAGTGCCATCGATGAAAGTGACGACCACTCCAGCTGCGCCACCCACAAAGAAGCCAGAAACCACCGAGGACGGCGACGGTGACGGGCTGACTGGCATCGACGACCATGGCCACTTGGACGCTGGGACGCAGGCGCTGCGACCGAAAAGCGCAGTGTACGTGCAAGTTCCCCTCGGTCAAGACATGCCAAATATTGACGTAGGGATGGCCGACCAGGCACAGCGAGAGCCGACAGCACAATCATGGAAGGCCCCGTGACGATTCGATTCACGGAAACACCTACCATGATGCTATTCGAGTGGCGCAGCATCTGCGTTGGCCAGGACACACCGGAGCATGGCGTCGTTGTGGCAAAGAACCGAAAGTACTTGGAGGTGAAGTTGTGCCCAGTCGGCCCCGTCGCTCATCTGGCATCGGACGGTTGTGTAGATGTGCGGGAGTAAGCGCGGCAGCGACAACTATGTCGAGAATCGAACCCAGACACTTCAGCTGGCTCAAAAGACCAAGGAGGTCATGACAGCTCCGCCCGCCACCCGCGACGCAGCTTCCAGCGCCACCGACTGGGATATCTTTGACTGGTACGGACATCCGCTGCGCATGAGTGCCACACCCTCTCGACTCATGCATGTGGCAGCGCCAACACGGACGTCGACTTGTCTGGAAATGACCACGATGAAGTCGGGCTGGATGCCGCGCCAAATAAATCGAAAGCCGCTGTCGATGCCGAGAACGTCGATGCCCAGCTTACGAAACAAGTGGACGAAATCGTTAGCGCTTCTCTTGCGTCCCCAGGGTGCTTGCTGCTCACGGAAGGGGCGGAGCTCCTGAGTGACCTCAAAGCCCGGCAACGGGCGCTCCAGCCCTCGTCTCGCCACAAACCGAACGCCCCGACGACGTCATCGCATCATGGGGGGACAGGGGGCGCCGCCGCCAGTGGAGGTACTTTCTCGACCTGTTGAGGGCCATTCCATGGACCATCTTCATCTGCATCCATCCAGACTCGAAGCTGTTGCGGGCGTCCCGCGTCATCCACAACTCCCGCGCCGTCGTCGGTTCCAGCGCCAACAGCATTAGCGGCACGTCCGTGGCGGGGGGCGGCGGCAGCTCAGCTAACGCCAACAGCTCGGCGACTGCCAATAACAACACGTCGTCGCAGAGCGACGTGACAAGCGGCGACATCAGCTCCAGCAGTCACGCCGATATCTCCCGCTCGAGCGCCAACTCGGACGGGTCCAACTCTGCCGATGGCAAAGGCGCTAACAACGCGTACGCTACGGCTAATACGAACGTCGATCTCGCTGAAATCATCGCGGAGCAAAAGACGCAGCACGTCCTGGCATCGGCGGGTTTGCTCAAGACGTTGCAAGTGCTGGAACGAGCAGTGCAACAAAACTTTTACCACGACAGGCACCTGTTGTACCGCAACTTTCCACTGCTGACAGGTGCGTCGCAGCGCCCGAACCGGCTTGCCGTCGGCGGGCTGTCGTCTTCCATGAGCAACGTCCTGGAGAAATCGACCGACCTGGAGAAACTCTGGGGATTCTCGTGTTCGCTGACAGCCGGGCGCACTGTGTCGTGTGTGGTACGTCTCCTGCAGCTCGAGCGCAAGTGCTTGCGTCGGCAGCATGGAAACGGATGGCTGGCATGGATTTGACGTGGAGGTAGGCGTGGAACCCGGTCAACGACGACTTGCTCGCCGTGTCGTACGGCCAATTTGACGCGGCCGCCGACGACACGTCCGACGGGCTGGTTTTGTTTTGGTCGCTCAAGAACCCCGAGTACCCCGAACGAGTGTACAAACTCGGCTGCGGCGTGACTTCGATCGATTTCAGCCGGCTGCATCCCAACTTGCTCGCCGTTGGATTCCACAATGGCGTTGTCGCGCTGTTTGATACGCGAAAGAACGACGCAGTGCCGATTCTGTCGAGTGAGAGCAACAGCGGGTCCCACTTGGACGTTGTGTGGCAGGTGCTGCGATCCGTCCCAACGAGGCAATCTCCCTTGATACGTGGCCATAGGTCAAGTGGGTACACAAGGGCAGCGAGCGGGGCGAGAGCATCGTGAGCGTATCGTCGGACGGCCGCGTGACCGAATGGAGCATGAAGAAGGGGCTGAGCTTCTCCGACTTGATGACGCTCAAACGAGTTCCCAACCCACTCATGGGCTCCGAAGCCCGCATCGACGGCGTGATCGCGCGGCAGGCGAGCGGCAACTGCATCGAGTTTGCCCAGAATGACAGCTCTGTCTACTTTGTCGGGACAGGTACAGGCCACTTGTGACTGAGTTCAACTCACGATGACGTGGCAATGCCAGAGGACGGCAATATTCACAAATGCTCGTGTTCGTACAACGAGCAGTACTTGGAGACGTACTACGGGCATACGGCGGCGGTGTATGCAATTCACATGTCGCCGTTCTGGAACCAACTCCTCTTGAGCTGCTCAGCGGACTGGACGGTCAAGCTATGGCACCAGGCAGAGCAGCGCGAAGTGCTCAATTTTCGATCGGTAATCGCCCAGTCGGGCTCCCCTGGCGGCGTGCTTACCGAATAATCGACTTGCGTCTGTTGTTGTAGGTGGATTTGTGCCATGGCGTGTACGGCGTTGCGTGGTGCCCCAGCGACGCGACCATCTTTGGCAGCGTCACGGAAGACGGTCGAATCGAGATCTGGGACCTGGAGCAATCTGTGCTCGACCCGATCGTGACATATTTCCCCAAGGAACAAGTACACTGCACGTGCATCTCGTTTGCGCCGTCGTCGCCCGTGCTGGTTGTCGGCGACTCGACGGGCGAAGTCGGCGTCTATCGCGTGCCGACGCTGGCTGAAGGACGATGCGTTGGGCAAACCGTGGACGATCAAATCGAGCGCCTCAAGCGCGCTGTGTTGCCACACCAAGGCGAGTAGGATGTCCGAGTCGTAAGATGCACGTAATGCAACCAACTCAAACTCTTGTTCATGCACGTGAAGACAACGATGACGAATGGAAAGAGGAGGGAGAGGGACGCCGGATTCCAATGCACTGGTATTGCCACCGGAGGAACTCCCGTCTAGCAGACCACTGAGCTGCACATGCCACTATCTTACTGCTTTGGGCACAAGGATTCTGGCCAACGTTGCGGTTACGAAGCAAGAGACAAGACGTCGCGTTGGACCATCCACAAGTCCGTTGAGGCTCATCCTGAGGCGTCGCCACAACGCGATAAACGACGACTGGAAGGAATGCGAGCTCGCGAATTGGCGCGTGGGGTGTTAAAGGACCCGGAAAACATCCCGCTGCTGGCGATGGTGACGTTGGCGCTCGCGATGGGGACGGCGACGGCCGCGCGGTTTTTGATGGCATCGCCAGATATCCGACTGAACAAGGCCAAACGCGAAAACCCTTTGTATCACTTGAGCGAAGAGGAGAAGAAGCTCGCCGAGGGGTTTGCAGCCCACCGCCACGCGCTTGCGAACCTCAGCATGAATCCCATCAACAGAGACTCGAGTTTCGAAGCCGAGCACACCCGAGCCAGTGGCGCGTAACGCTACTCAAGGGGTTGACGTCAGTCATAGTGCGTTCGAAGGTAGTGGGGACGAGGTAATACAACGAGCTGCAGCAACGGCTTTTGGGTGTGCTGCGCTACAGATCTCGTCGACTGGTGAGACAGTTGGATGGGCGTGGGATGTCATTTCGACCAGCGTCCGAATCGCCAGAGGACGAGATATGTTACGGCATTCGCCGACTCGTGCCACACTCGACGAAGCCGTCGGGCCATCTCGTCGGCGGAATGTTCGCCGCAGTTGGAAACTCCAGCGCGATGTCAAGATCGCAAGCCGTCCAATCAGAAATCTCCTGGCGCCTTTTTCGCGTTGTGATTGGAGGAGCCACGAGCAGTCACCACGCGCCAGCATCCTGTCGGCGAGGCGCTGCCAGTACAACGCAGAAGTCCCGGACGCCCTCAAGCAAGTTCAATTGCAGGAGTTCCCCGCTGCAATACAGTTCATGCCGCGTCTGTGTTACGGCGGCGACGGGATCTCCAGCCGGTGGTTGTGGAAATAGTTGCTGTGTGTGGCTGCCGACTACATCGTTTCAAACCAAGCACTACATGATGCGGGCAAGTGGGGGTTTGTCGGCATGATCGATTCAAGATCAAGTCGCGTGCGCGATGCGCCTCGAAAGCCCAGTCTTAACGCCCGCGACGATCCATTTCGAAGAGGGGATTCACCGTGTGGCTGTTTGCGTCGACTGTATCGCTCTAGAACGAGTCGCCGCTTGCGTCTCCACTGTGCGCAAGGTTACCATCATGCTCTCCAGTTTCGACAGCGTACGCACCTCTTGTCGCTCCCAACGCCACCCACCGACAACACCGAATCGCCCGATTCCGATCCAACCTCCTGGACCATGTTACAACGACCTGACGTGTCGCCATCGTACCTCGGTGGCAGCAGCAGCTGCTGCTTCATCTTCTTCGCGCTGCTTTCTCTCAGCCTCCTCCCTCGCTTGAGCTAGTTCCTTTGCTTTTGCTTCCTGCTCGAGTCGGAGCTTCTCTGCCCGCCTCGCGATCGCCCGTTGACGATACTCGTCGATGATGTTTAAATCTTGCTTTTGCTCCTGAACGTCTTTCGACTCGGCTTCTTGCTTCAGCCGCGCGGCTTCTTTCTCTTCTTCCTGTGCTTTCTGCTTGGCAGCTTCCTCCTCGCGTTGCTGGGCTTCTGCGCGCTCTTGTTCCTGCAAGACCTGACTTGCACGTAACTCTTTCTCCAAACGTTTCTGATTTTCGTGCTGCTGTTCTTTGGCGTTTCGCTCGTCATCCAGCAGCTTTTGCTGGGCAGCTACAGCCTGCTGCCGTGCCTCCTCAGCTGCATTCTCTGCAGCAGCCTCCGCTGTTTTTCGCTTGTCCGCTTCGTCTAACCGAGCCTTTTCTTCAGCGCGTGCAGCCGCTTCCAAACGCTCAACCTCATCGGCGTGCATTCGGTCCTTTTCCAGTTGCTCCCGATCCAGCTTTTCATGCACCGCAGCTTCCATCCGGTCTTCTTCGATGGCTCGTTCCTCGTGCCTGCGATCTTCGTCCAGTAGAGTCATTTGACGGACACAAGCGTCCGAGTCGGCGGATGGGTGGCTCACAGTGCTCGATATGTCGGTGCCGCCGTTTGTCTTCCCGCTTAACGAGGAAGGTGCATGGTTGGAAGGATTCTGCGAGGTGCCTCCTGGGGCAATAGCAATGGCCTGGCGACTCAACTGGTCCTGCGCTTCCTGCAGTTGTCTTGCTAGCTCTTCCTTGACGTGTTTATCTTCGAGCAGGCGAGCCTCTTCCTTCGCAGCCATCTCCGCCTGCACCGCTGCCGCATCTGCCGCTCGCCGGGCTTCGATGTCTCGGGCGTCAGCCTGGCGCTTCCGTTCGTCTTGGGCTTGTTTCGCATCTGCTTCCAGTCGCAACCGT
The DNA here is from genome assembly GCF_000520115.1 of Aphanomyces invadans. Classification (NCBI taxonomy): domain Eukaryota; phylum Oomycota; class Saprolegniomycetes; order Saprolegniales; family Verrucalvaceae; genus Aphanomyces; species Aphanomyces invadans. The sequence goes on from NW_008580150.1 coordinate 871,175, forward strand.
TGGATCACTTCGTTTTTGGCCTTTTCCTGTGCTAGCAACTGTCTGTCGAACGCATCTTGCGACGCTTTCAACTGCGCTTCCATGGCGGCTCTTGCAGCGGCCTGCTCGAGGAGACGCTGCTCCAGCTCGCGTTTGGCTTCGAGCTCCTGCTCCTGACGCTGTCTCTCCAAGACAGCAGCGCGATCGCGCTCCTCTTCCAGCTGTCTTTGACGCGTCACATCTTCTTCCTCATCAACTTGCTTTCGGCGGCCTGAATAGTTGTCTGCAGTCGCTGGACTGCTCCTAATGTCATCGCTCGCCGCGCTTTGGTTGATCAAAGCACGCTGCGGCGGAGAACTCGTGGTGCCTCCAGATGCCACGAATGACGGCATGTCAATGTGCAGCTGTCCGCCCCGGCGCTCCTGCTTCCACTCTTCAAACAGCCTAGCGTCGTCCAGATCCACAGCTCGCCGCGCCGGAGCACCCATCATGCGCGAGCCATCGCTGTCGTCCGCCGCTGGCATCCACGACGGCAATCGTCTCGAGAATCCGCTTGCGGGAACTGACGCGACGGGCGACGTGTACTTCAACGTGTTGAGCAGCGCATTCAGGCTTGCAATTTCGTGTCGGAGCGATGCCACATGCACTTGTTCGTCTTCGCACTGAGTGCGATAGCGATGGCACTGCGCTTCGACGTCGCTGCACCGGTTCTGGAGGTCCTGGAGTTGGACGTGCAGCGCGTCCTCGGCCTGCTTGGCAGATCGACGCTCGGCCGCCATGGCATCATACGCGGCATGCTTCACAGACACGATCGCGTCGGCATGATCAACTTTCAATCGAGCTAGCTCGGTTTGAGCCGCGTGGGCTTGCGCCAGGGCGTCTTGAACTGCCGCGGTCTTTTCCGCCAGTTGGGACGCAAAGACTGCTCGTTCTGCTTTCGTTTCCCGCTAACATAGACACTCCGCCTTGAATCCACTCTGCTCGACACTTCATTTCACCTCCAAACGGGCGATCGTGTCTTTGGCATGAGCTAATGCAACTATCGCCGCGTTTTCTTTGGTGGATATCTCAACTTGCGACGCTCGACTAGCCGTGAGCAACTCGTCGACATGCATTCGCTCCCGCTCGAGTTGCTCCAGTTTCATCTTTTGATCCATGTGCAATCCTCTCGCCGCCTATGAATGTCCTGCCGTTAACTCCCAGCCGTTTGAACTTGATGGTTCAAATCGATCCCGGACCGCGAGCTGGCCTTCCACTACAGCCACCCGTTGAGCCATGGCTGTGAACTCGCCTTGGCTCTCCCGCAGCTGCTGTGATTCCTTTTCTAGTTGGCGCTGCATGGCCTGTAATGCTGTCGTCTGTGCGTGCACCTTGGCGTCGGCGTCTTCCATGACCCGCCGGAGCTGTCCCTCGCGCTCCTCCTGTACCTCCTTGAGGGTTTGATCGAGTTGGCGTTCGCGCTGGGTCAGGTTGCTCTCTAGCAGAGCCAGGCGCCGGGCTTCATTCGCGCTCTTCATGGCTTCCAGGTCGATGGACGACAGGAGCTGCCGCTCTTTCGACCTTACGTTGTCGAGTTCGCGGAGGAGGGTCTGTCGCAGCTCAAACATGTCCGAGTCGAGTTGCTATAGCATCGCCATCAACCCTGGTGCCCGATGGGGCGCGTAAAACCTGTCGGTGTTCGGCAAATTCAATGCGAAGTCGCGCTTCCGTGTCCGCAAGGCTCTGCGCTTTGGTTGCATACTCGGCTTGAAGTGACGCTCGCAAATCATCCATTTCCTTGGCGTAAAATTTCCGCTCCTCCATGCGCATCAACGAGATCTCCATGTCCCGAATACGCTCAATCTAGTGTAATTTTAGCATCTTTTGTACGGTGCACACGAACAAACCTCCTTTTGCATCTGGGCTTGGCTTCGAGCGTCGTACTCGTGCTGGAAGGCGACGAGCTGCTCGTCAAAGGACTGGTGGGATTGAGCCTTTTGGAGCATGCATTGGTTCCAGTACAAGTCGTCAATGCGCTTCAGTTCCGTTTCTGAACCACGTTGAACTGAGATGACGCTGGCATTCTTGGTGCTGACATACCCAAGAGGAAGCGATGGTCGTCCCCTATCGTCTGTGTTTGATTGTCGTGTGTTATAACATCAGCCCGCTGTTCCTTTTCGCGGAGCATGTCGAGCAGCCACAACGGCGACGATGCATTTTCATTCACATCGATGGTCGGAACGGCTGGATGTCGCAGCAGTTTGTGGATCATGTCCTGCTGCAAGTCGCAATTGCGAGGACCAACTTCGGGCAAGAACACAGACAGCGTGTGCTTGAGCTGTTTCGTTTGAAGATATTGGTAGATCATGCTGTTGGCAACCTTCTCTACGACCGTCCATTCTTGTAGGTTGGGGGTCGCGGACACGGCCGCAGCGTGCGATGCTTTCTGCAGGGTTTGCACGAACGACGTTCGCAATTGTACCTGTGGAGATGGACAAACCGTCCCTCAGCTATTCGTTAAGACCTGGCGCGACACGTACGCGGATCTGGTCGATGGTCCCCTCGCGCTGGAACTTCTGGAACAGATTGCTCTTCATCTGCTCCAGCGACAGAGCGGGCTCCTCCACCGGCGAGTCCATGTCGGTTCGAAAAGTAGTCAAGATTGCAAAAAGTTCCGGATACTTGTTCATTTATCCAGATTCTTGAGGGACTTCAACTTGTGACGTGGCTAATTATAGCGCGATGAGCGTCGTGTGCCGCGGCCATGGACCGCCTTCCGGTCAGCGGTAGGAGCGATGCGTGAGGAGGACAATGCGCGCGCTGATCTTAGGTCGATGTAGCCCAATGTCATCCTCGGGGACGGTAGTCTCCAGCGACAAGCTCTTGGCGAGCAAAGTGTGCGACCTCCGCGACCCAGACAATGGCACGACTGCACCAACACCGCCGAGTCGGCCTCAAACGTCGTACAACATGTATCCGTTCCGTGGCATGCACGGGCCAGAGACGCCACGCTCGCGGCAGGCCAAGAAACCGAGCTCTGCCTCGTGTACGCGGTCTACTCCTCGACGGTGAGACTTCCTACTGCTCACGAATCATCCGCTTGTTGAACACACACCATCTTGCATTCAGACCACCGATCGCTGGTGAAAGCCATGCGAGCCATGTCAACCAACATGGCCAAAGTCAGTTGGCGTTGTCATCGCCATGGCAAGCGATGCTGCCGAGGCCATCGTCGCCCCTTCCAGTAGCCCCTGCAGCCGTCTTGGACCATCTCGCCCATGAAGCTCATCCTCATGTCAAGCCAAGCGACCTGCGGCACATCAACACGTGGCTGCATAGCTTGGACGTCGAGTCGAAGAACTTCACGTCGTACTTTTTGTTTTGTGAAATGAAGTTCCGCGAGTCGTCCGTCCTCACCACGGGCAAACCCATGCCGAACCGACTGCGCACGGCCGTTGCGTTTCATTGCTTGCAGCACGCGACGAGCCTCTTTGGCCGGTACCAGCATGTGCTGGGCACAATTTGCCAGTACGCCGCCCCTCGCATCTCGGTGACCTCTTCCTTTCGACGTAATCCATGGGTGTAGGAGCCTAGGAGCTGCCATCTACTCGGACTACGACGCGCGGCATGTTGCGTCAAGACAACACGCCGAGGCGTCGACCGTGTCGGCGGTTGATTGGTATGAAAAAGGAACGGCGTACTTTCAAATGGCCGAGCAATTGCGTGGCCAGGTGGATGGACTCCAAGCGCGTAAGTGTGCTATGTCTACTTTGGTTGATTCGACTGGTTCAATCACGTCGTGGGCGAAGAGGTCACAGCGGCTGAATTTGAAGCCGAGCGGCTTCGAGAAGAAGTCGCTGCACTGACGAGTCAATGCGACGCACTCAAGCGGCTTCGCGGACGCAACACGCGGCCGTCCCTCGTCGTCGAGCTCCAAAACATGGGCGCCATGGACAAAGTCGACATGATCTTCAAGACGTTCCAGTCGTTTGACGCAGCCAACCGACGCAACGTAAGCCATTCATCCTCATCTCCCCCACGACTGCGCCCCGTTGTGCCTTTGACGCGCTGTCCTCAGCACCTGGCTACCGTAGATTCTCGTCGGGCTCATTCAAACAGTGGAGCAAAACTTGAGCGCCGAGATGCTGTTTGATGTGGTGCAAGCGATGGCGCATGAAGAAGGCGAGCGTCTCGCGCAAATGCTGATGCGCGAGTACGACGTTGGCACAACGTACGAGACCTGCTGGAATATTCTGGGAACGTTCTACACCCGCATGCAGGAAAAAGACCACGAACGAACACGTCAAGAAACTCCAACGGTTTGTCACCGGATTCGCGTCGACGCTAAAGGAAGTCAACAAGTCGGTGCCGGTGCACGAGGCGGTAGGCGTGCACAATATTCATGACGTGGCCTGGGCTGACGGTCGATGCCTCGTCGGCGTAGGCGGCCGCGGAGCAGACGACTGCGGAACTCCAAGCCGAACGCGCCACGTTCGAAAAGATGTTGCTGCTCAAAACCGAGATGCAAACGCTCAAAGAGAACCACGAAATCGAGCTTCAATTTGAGATGGACAAGACCAAGTTGTTTGAGGAAGAGTGCAAGGAGCTTATGACCAAGTACCAAGACGCTCTCAAGCGCATCCCCAAGCCACCAGAGGTCTCTGATCACGCCGTTCAAGTCGACATAATGGAGGCCGAGACAGCCACGAAGCGCAAGAAGAAGCGCGGCGACGTGCGTGGCACATTTCTCGCGTCTGCGTGCGATGCGAGTGACGTATCGTTAGGATGTCGACGACGACGACGGGTTTCGAGGAATCTCGGATGTGATTGCCGACGCCAACCTCCCCGCCAAGAAGATCCGAAAGATCTTTTCAAAGAAACACGCCATGGCGCTGGACGACGTTGCCGGCACGATTGCGAGCTTGTACCAGGCCAAGATGACCCAGGACATCCACGACGACTGCAATGGGAAGCCGCGGTCGGGCTTCCTCAATCTCGTCGAGGACTTGTTCATCCTGTACTATGGCCTGAAAGAGCTCGCCATCGGCCAGCTCATTTGCATCGACACTGCCGTCCACAAGTTTTGCGAGGTAAGCGATTCCTTCTCCGCGGAAACCTGACGCGAGTCCTAGCACAATGCTCGCGTGAGACTCTTTGGCATCCTGATCGGGTCGAATGCAGCGGTGTGCGCCACGCAACCCATGGGACCGTCCCCCGAAGCCATCGACTTCTTCCTCTTCCTCGTTGGCGTCCTCTTCCACGGTACAGTCGAGTCGCTCCAATGCTAGAAGGACTACATTCGATGCGGTGTGCAGTTGGCCACTACACGACGCAGTACGAGCATGCCCTGGCCGTTGCGAAGCTGCTCAAGTCTCGGTTCGGCGATGGAATCCCACATAGCCCGAACAGCACGCGCATTCATGTCCAGGAAGCGGTCCACGTAGTTCAGATCGCGTTCGCGTTCGACGCCACCACCGACAACCACGAGCACTCGGAGTGCATCCAACTCGTGCAGGCCCTTGCGCTCAACGACACGATCGACATCGACCAATTCCTGGAGCAAGTCATGCTGCATTGGTTTGCCATGTACGACAGCCAAGTGGCGTTCATGAAGAAATTGTTTCACAGCATGGACCACGACAAGAATGGTGTGCTGGAGTTCCACGAGTTTAGCGGTAAGGCCATCGCTTCGATTTCTCCATGATCGGAAAGACGTCGTGCGGTTCGGAACACATTATGATGGCTCTCTGTACAGGCATGGTGCACAAACTTGACCCAGAGATGACTCAGCGCGACTCGCTCGCCATGTACAACCGCGTCGCCGGCGTAGACAACGTGATCGATTGCAAAGAGTTCGTCGCGTGCATGATCAGCCACCAGCAGCACTTAATTCTCAAGACATACTTTGCCAATGCACCTCTTCGAGAGAACCCCGGACGCCGTGCAAGTCTCCGCTTCCAACCTGAGAAAACTCTAAGGCACTTGTCCGTCTTGCGCGACACGGTCAAGTCCACCGCACGGCTGACGATGGACAACACCCCCCATTCAACAGACGAGACCGAAGACGACCACCCAACACCCCCACCAGCGCTGAATGTCCCAAGGCGCGAGTCCGTCGCCCAGCTCCCGTGCAACATTCTCGGTCGGCTGCGTGAGATGGCGAATCAAGGCGCTTCTGACGAGTTCGTGGTGGACGAGGACAATAGCCTTGATGCAGGAGCCCCGTCATTGGCAAGGCGGCGATCGTTCTCGTCGGAGAACTGGGACACCAAGATTGACGACATCATCAGCTCCGTCATGGCTCGTGACGGAGACGTGCGCTGAAATCTAAAGTAGGCGACTATTTAATTTTAGCCAATCACACAGTGTTATCATGGAAATCTTTGAAATAGAGGGATTTGATTGGTTAAAAGCCTCGCTTCACGTCTTTTCAAAACACCCTCAAAAACCCGACGAGAGGGAAATGGCGACCAACGCGGTGCCGCGGGCGTCCAAGCAGCCCCTGTCCCCTTCGACGTCCAGACACTCGGATACGATGTCTCCGCGGCATAGCACATCTGCCGCGCGGACTTCGTCCAACCCCGAGAACATCATGATGCTGTTTGACAAGATTTGCAGCGACTACTTCATGGCACGGTATGCTAGCAACGACAGCGGGCGGCACATTCTGTTGTCGTCGCTCACCAAGTTGTGCCGCGTAATCAACCACCAGCAAGTAAGCGAGAAGATGAATACGAGGATCGCCGCGTATTGCGATGCGTTGGTTGCAGACGCGCGGAAGAAAGAGCACGACATGAAGCGCGCCGCAAAAGACGACATCCAGATCGAAATGGCGCTGCGCGACTGGATGAAACCCAAATTTTTGCACTTGCTTGAGGAAATGCGGCTCGAATTCGAACTCAACTACACTGGATCGATGCCGGAGGTGGGAAAGGAAGTCGCGGCACTCGGTGAAATCCGCATTGAGGGGTGGCTCCGCAAGAAGGGCGCCCACGTCAACTTGTGGCGCGAACGATACTTTATGATTCGGTCGTCCGCCAACGGCACGCACATCCTGTGCTACTTTCGGAAGAAAGGGGACCGAGAGCCCCGAGGTTGGTGAACATTTCTCACCGAACACTGAATCGTTTCCTCATATTTCCTTGCAGGATGGTACGTCCTGGGCCCAGGCTGCACCGTCGACGAAGTTCGCGAGTCCCCGAGTCTCATGGAATCCAAGAAGCTCTTTACGTTCCGCATTCGGCACTACTCGTACAAACTCGTGGACGATAGCAACGGATCGTCCGACGAAGTTGACAGCCTACCGCAGCCCCAGAGCACCCCTGCTCAACAGCCGCCGCCTCAACCAGCCACTTCTTCTGCGCATCCTCTGTCTTCGCAAGGATCGTCTGGTGACGGATTTGATTTCAACTTTGACCCCAAGGCAAACATCAAGAAAGCGCGGATGAAAAAAATGGCAGTTGCCGCAACCGCCGCCACTGCTGCTACCGCTACATTGGTACACCCATCCAAAAACGTCGTGCGGATGATGTATGGCGTGGTATTGGTAGGTTCTCACGGGGGGATTGGCAGGGATTGGCATGGTAGGGGTTGGCGCGGCGGCGTTTTCGTCGGCGGCGCTCACGGCTTCGGCAGGGTCGTATTTGGCCAAATCACACACAGCACCGATTGCGCTGGCGGCTGAGTCGCTGGAGACGGCCATTTGGTGGCGCAACTGTCTCTTGGAATGCATTACGCAAGCCGAGAACCACTGGCGCAAGTATGTTCAATGGTACCTTGCCCACGACAAGCTCGACATGGACAACGTGTTGGTCGACAACCCCGACGAGAAAGACGATCCGACGGTAATGCTTCCACCGCCAGGAGCCCACCGGCGCCGGGCATCGCAGCGAGCTAAAGTCGAGCCCGCTTCGATCGGACCAACTCCGCGGTCCATGAAGAAGCAACTTGGTTGGCTGCGCGAACTGCAAGCTCCGTCCCGGTGGAAGTTGTACACGCAAACGTCCAACCTTCGCGTCCACCGGTGCACGGTGCAGCACCCGACAATCCAGTCCCCCGCCATCGTGCTCAAAGCGTCCTTGTCGATCCACGCAACTTCCGCGGCGCAGGTGTTTGACATGCTCCAACAGGTATCCATCCTCTTTTGCGCTGGAATTGAATACTTGTGCGTTTACTTCATGAAATCCGAGTTCGTCAGGCGAGACTGCTTGGTTAACGTCTGGATCTTTCGTGTCCTAACTGGCCTTGCAATGCCGGACTGCGTCGGTCAGTTCTCGTTCTTAAGCATGTGCTGCCCTCATGTAGCTGGACAGTCCATTCTACAAAGCCAACAGCGTGATCCGCGACGCACGCGTCGTGAGCAAAGTCGACAGCCACAACGACATTTTGTTTTGGCAATTGCAGCCCATGGTGCTGTGGCCGGTCGTCGTCGAAGGGAGAGAAGTGGTGTTGGCACGGCATTGGCGTCGAGAGGCCAACGGTACATACGTCATGTTGCTGCAGTCGACAAGCCACCACGAGTGTCCCAGGTACCGTGCCCTTCATTAGGTAACCTGCGCGACAGACTTGCCACGTGTAGCACTCGTCTTGTTCGGGCAGAGGTCGTGAGCGGCAGCTTTGTGGTCGCCCCACCCGCCATTCCCGTTGACAGTAGTGACGACGACCCGTCTTTGACAAGCTGCCTCGTGACTTTTGTGCTGCAAGTAAACCCGCGCGGGTGGCTCGATACCTCATTGGCGATCCACTGCACATACGGACAGAGCTACACAGTGGCTATGCTCGAGATGCTTGTGGACCTCAAAGCCGCGTGTGTGGCCAAGCAATACAAAACCGTTCGAGCGCATGTCGAGACTTCGATGCTCTCTGGGCGACTATCGAGAACGATGTCGACGGAAGAAACGGTGCCGCTGCTTCCGCCGTACGTCCCAGCTGACGATGAGGCTATGCTTGCCTGTCGCCATGCACTTCCATCCAAGGTGTGTGGGCGTTGTTGTCGTCGATCTTGTCCTTGCTTGGGTGTTGGTGTGAAACGCTGTGATGGATGAATTTGTTGATAACAATGTGACGCCGTAGTTTTGGGCCGAACCAGTGGCCAGCAACTTTATGGTTCGCAGCGTCAACTACTTGATCGACAAGTCCAAGGAGCCATCCGGTGAGAATAACGCGGTGATAGTGGCCCCCTCAAGGTCTTTGTTGCATACAGAGCGCCAGATCTTCCGTCTCCTCGGCGTCGAGTGCTTTTTGTCAGAGAGCGCCAAAGCGATGGAGTCGATAGGGCTGCAGTCGTTAACTGGGGTGCCGAACAGCACCTTCTTCTTCGTAGTGAATATCTTGTTCCCACCGCATTACAGGTACGATGTTTGCGGTGAAGGACAACAAAAAATCTTGTCCCTCTCGCAGCTTGGTGTTTTACTTCACGCCGGAGAACCCCGCCTTCTTGCACGAGCGCGCGGCATGGACTGAACTGTGCGCCGACTTCTTTGACGGGTAAGGAATATGTGATATGCAGTCGAGTAGACGCAATGGTCATGATGGGGCAATGTAGAGAGGACCCTTCGTTCCGAAGCAAGCGATTGAAGCTCATTCCTCGCGTGGTGGAAGGCAGTTGGGTCGTTCGAGAAGGTGTGGGAAGCACCCCCACGATCCTTGGAACCAAGGTAGAATTCCCGCAGTCATGTGATATATTTTCTCATCGAAGGCGGCGCAGGTGAACCACCGATACTTTCGCGGGCGTCAATTCTGCGAAGTTGACTTCGACATTCGCAGCAGCACGGTCGCAAGTGGTCTTGTGCGCCTTCTTTTGGGTCACGCGCCCGACTTGGTGTTAGATTTGGGATTTGTGCTGGAAGGAACGTCGATGGATGAGCTCCCCGAACGCGTCCTTGGGACCGTCCGCTTGCGGCACTTGGACCTGCCGACGATCGCGACGCCGTTTCCATTTGTCGGTGGCGCGCAAAATCCGTTTTGAACAACTGTCATCCTCCATAACTTAATACCGTGTCTTTTCCCGATAAAGATAGTATTTAAAATCCTTTTGAAATGCTTCTGAATGTTTTATTCGACTTGTTGCAATTTGTTGATTTCGTACAAACTCGTCCAATGAGGCAAATTTTCAAATTTTTCCATGGTCAAAC
>NW_008580150.1:881895-900767 GCF_000520115.1 Aphanomyces invadans
TCATCCAGCATGCCGCCCAAGAAGATCCGCAAGGTGGACGATGCTGCTGGGAGTGCTCGGGATGCAGCGGCTGTTCCACAGTCGCCGCAACCAGCACCCGATAAGGCCCCTCTTTTGACGTGTGATGTCTGTGGAGACAGCTCGTTTCCTTCGCGCAACAAGTTGTTTCGCCATCTCAAAGACTGTGCTGTCAACCTTGCGTCGCACAAGGTGAATGCGGCTTTGCTCAACACCCAGACAGATGTGACAAACGTATACTACTACGTGACGGGAGGACGTTTGCGTGGACGAACGCTCGGGTCGGTAGAACGATACTCTCTTCACCGCAAGTGTTGGGAAGTGGCCCCGCCGATGCAGGAAAACCGCGGCAGTCATGGTGCCGTCGGCGTTGGGAACACTCTGTATATCCTTGGCGGGGGTGGATTTCGCTCCAACCTTGCCACGTGCGAGAAACTTGAGATCCCCGGCGAGAAGTGGACTGCTATTGCCCCCATGACCACCTACCGACATGCTCTCGCTGTGGTGTACGTGCCTGAACAGAAGTGCATCTACTGCGTGGGTGGATGGGTGAATGGATCCAAATGTTCACCAGTCTTGGAGCAATACGATATCGACAACGACAAGTGGACGACATGCACACCAATGGAAGTGCCTCGTCGCCTCCTCGGGGCGACGTCTTTTGCCGGCAAGTTGTATGTGTTTGGCGGAAACGGCGACGACCACGATGACAAGCACAAGAAATGGTACAGCGACGCCGTGGAGTCTTACGATCCAACGACCAATGCGTGGACGCGAAAAGCGCCGCTTCCGACGGCTGGTCCTTGCAGCGCCGTCACAGTCGGTGCGTTCATCTTTGTATTTCTCCATGGCAAATCGGTGCTTCGTTACGATCCGGCTGCTGACTCATACACGACGCTGGCGCCACTGCCGCTCGCCGAGTGGTTCTGTTTTGACGCGAATGCTTTCGGACACACTGTGTACGTGAACGGAGGGATTACCAAAGGCGTGTGGTCGAAGGCGTTCTATCTGTACGACACCCTCACCAACAAGTGGACCGAGCTTTCGTCTATGCAAACGGCGCGCCGCCGCTGTGCCGCGGCCCTTGTGTATGCACCGTCATCGTAGAGCACGTAATGTAAACAGGACCTTCGTTAGCTGTGAAAATATCTTGATCTATGGAAAAATTGCAGTTTTGGATATTTTTGATTTTTCATCATTTACTAGTAGTTGTTTAATTACTGGAGTCCAATCGAGTTGATCTTGGTCAAGTGTAATGACATGTCATCGAAATTTTATAAATATCTTTTCTTTAGAATCGTTTTTCAATTTCACGAAGCAGAGCATTGGAGCAGAGCGTTGGTATATTTATACTATTTGCCAGGAATTGGGAGCATACAAATAACTAGATGATAGAATATTGTTTGATTAACAAAGGGGTAGCCAATCAGATCGACCAGCACCTTCGTCATCCCAGTCACGACTTTCCCTTGCGCGTCGTCATGTCCGTCAACCAGACCGTCCACGAAGCAAACAACTGCAAACTCATCAGCGGCACCTTCGAGACGCTGGTCCAAGTAGGCCTTGGCATCGTTGGTCTCTCGGTACTTGTGCTGAAGCGTGCGTACGAAAAGCCCCAGCGGCCCTTCCAGGTTTCTCACTTGATGGTCAGCCAGGTCCTCATGCCATTGTAGGTATGGGCTTACGATGCGTCCAAGCAAGCCATCGGTGCCGGTGTCGCGCACGCCGCCAACTTGTTCATCGCAATCATGTTAGTCAAGCTTTCAAAGTCTGACGATGCCAAGGACGAAGTAAAACCCACTCCTGTGCCCAGGTCGATTCGTAACCTGTTCTCGATCATGCTAGTGCTCGTTCTACTTCATCAATTTTACCCTCGACACGAGCTTGGGTGTACTTCTCAACTGGGTTCTCTTGCGCACGACCGTAGCGGCCGCGGTATGTAAACCAATCACCGTCCCTCTGCCACAGTCTTGTTCATGGATCGCCATCAGCTGCACTTCAACTGGACGTGGCTCCAAGTGCCCGGGTACTATGGCAATCCCATCCGCACGAGGTGCTTCACCCTATCTTTCCACCCCCGAACTGAACCGTCTGGCGTGCTAGAGTGTGGTTGACCCAGCTCCTGTCTTGGATTGCGATTGTCTTGACGGCGAAGCTCGTCATCGCGCGCTTCATTTATGCGTTTTCGGCTCCGCTCAACGACTTTGGCAACTGGTTGTTCGACCCGCTGTCCAACTACCCCAAGGTTGAGCTCCTCTTCGTCATGGTCGCGTGTCCATGCCTGATGAACGCGCTTCAATTCTGGGTACGCCGACTGGTGTGATTCGCATCGATTTCATGCAGCTACTCGATAGATTACCGACAACTTTCTCAAGAAGCCGGCTAAGGTCGTCGGTGCCGTCGCGGATGAAAAGACACCGTTGGTGTGAGTTGTTTTCTGTCGAAGTAGTCTCTCATGTGCTAAATGGATCGCAACTGCCTCGAATGGACGTGTGGTAGACATAAACAACACGAAACCACGTTGAAAAACAATGGGTTTGGTAATTATTGGCCCGGAGGAGGACGCATCATTGGAGGGCCACCTGGAGGCGGCGGCATGCTAAGCCCTGGGGGGGGTCGCATTCCTGGAGGAAGCATGCCAGGAGGCATCATTCCAGGAGGCATCATTCCAGGAGGGTACATGCCCGGTGGCGGTGGACCGCGCGGAGGAAGCATCCCAGGGGGAGGCCCTCGCGGAGGGATACCACGGCCATAAGACTGTGCCGGAGCTTGGGCAGCCACTAGAACACAGAAAGCGGTGTGAGATGGTTAGAACGATCGGATGGCCATGGCAGCACTCGCAACGACGTTGAGAGTAACGGAATGGCCCTCTTCCATCATACTAAGATCAATCGTAGTAAGTTTTTTGGTAGTAAGTTTGGAGCGTCAACCAAGCTGTGAAGCTTGTCTGTTATCTGTTCCTTGCAATCACGTGGAAGGGGTTGAGATGCCATCGACTTCTTTGCCAACTCGAGTTGCTGCGAGTGCTGCCAATAAGTGTTGTGGGAGTGGACGTAGACGTACCTTGACCAGGCTGCAGCATGCCAGCAGGACCGCCAACTCCACGCATGGGGGCAGCCAAGCCCATGGGAATGCCAATGGGCGCAGCAGGCAATCCGCGACCTGCCGCCCGACCAAAGCCAGGACCCATGTTGCCCAACCCTTCTGCTTCATGCGCAGGAGGGGGGGATTCCACCGTCAACGACACGACGTTTTCGCCACGGAGAAGCACCAAGCCCAGCATACGCTTCTGAACTCGCTCTTCCTTGACGGAGGCAGCGGCACCCTTGAGTTTGTTCTTGAGCGTTCGAAATTCTTCGCAGTCCCCGAGCACCAAGTTCATGTGTTTGTCAAATGCCATGAAGGTACCAACCAGCGTCCGTCCGTCGGCCAGTGTCACCTTCATGCGGTAGTTGATGTAGTTGAGCATCTTGCTGCTCTTGTTCATCACCTAGATACCATCATCAGCTCACTCCTTCGGAAAGGAGCGGTCACGCACCATTGTGCCGTCGGTGTGAGCCCCAAGCGAGTTTTGTTGGTGAGAATTGGTATCGAATGGGTTTGTACGGTGGGGGCGAGTTAAGGTAGGATTGGCTAAAATATGGACAATAAAGTTGAGTAGAAGCATTTGATTGGCTTGTTCAGTCCTCAACCTGATTGGAAGAATGAGTTGAAGTCGACCAGTATCAAGACAACACTCTTGGGCAATTTTGACCACTTTTCGCTAGTAGCATGACAATTCCCAAGTTTGTAAATTTCTCGAGCGGCATGCGGCTGTTAGCATCGCGACGCCAGACTAGATTAGATGATGCATCGCCCCAGAGGTTTGCCATGATCGTCGTATATGCCGTATATCATGGCCCACGTACAAAGTCGAGTTTGCTTTTCAATATCCCTGGCATCGTTGTCGACGGGGAGCAATCGAAGAAGATGCTATGAATGTAGAGATTATAGGAGGAGGTTGGTAGGTTTGGAGGACTGGAAGGCCTTCGTTCTACTGTCGGCACTGCCTTGGCGCTCCTTGTAGTGGTACATGGCTACCTGGCTGCGAAGCTTCTACGACAAGGAGATTCGAGGCAGCGATCGGAGTTGCCTCGTCAAAGTCGCTGGTCATTCAAATATAAGGCAACTTTGGGATCGAATCATAGGGAGGCCCGAAAGTTTCGCCCCAACTTCTTCATTACACAACGCTCGGTCGCTCACGTGGCCTTGGGCAACGAACACGCGTCAAGTTTGGCAGCTCAACGTCTGAGGCGGATGTATGAATCGCCAAAGCTCGTGTCGATTTGGGATATAACCATGATTTAGTTTGTCTATCGAGTTGTGTACTACTTGATAAAATGCAGATGGGATGGATGGCTACGCATACTCGGGCTGGCCAAATGCGTTGGTGACGGAGTCGGTCGGGTTGAAATTGTCCAGCCAAGCGCAGTTCATGTCAAAATCAAACTGGTTGGACGTGGTGGAGAGGTCGTCCTTCATATCCGGCAGCAGCGGCGTCGGCGCAAAGATCGAGTTCATGTCGAGCAAATGAAAGTTCGGTCCGTCCGTTTGAATGTGGAGGTTCTCAATGTCGCCCATCGAGTACGGCTGCTGTTGCTGCTTGAAGTCTTTCTTGTCAAAATCTGTGGGGGATGGAAACATGCGATGGTACGAGCTGGGGGTCGTTCCCGACAATGTCGTGGCGCTAAGAAAGTCTGGCAACGCGTTCAGATGCATGAGTGTGTGGGACGGTCGGAAGTGCATCGCGGAATTGTTGTTGTTGCTGATGGAAGCCATGGGAGTGTGTGTGCTGGATGACGACTTCACAGTCGGGAGCTTCTTCCTTGAGGTCTCTGGGCTGTTTTTGCGTTTGATCAGGTAGAGTCGGTCAGGGCGATTCTGGCGAAAATCGGGGTGGGAAAAAGTGCAGATGTTGGTTTGAGACTTGGTCCACTTGCGGAAGCCAAAATAGTTGAGCTGCCTCTGGAAGCTCGCGTATTTGGAGTGCTTAAAGTACTTTGGCAGGATATACTGGGCCATGCGATCTGTGTCAAGGATCTGGATCGACGACCCGCCGTTCGCCCATGCAATCACCGTGCTGTCCTCCTTCTCCAGGATCTGGTACAAATAGCGAAGGAACTTGGGGACTCCGACCTTTCGTTTCTTCGTGCACGGAAGGTCGTGCGACATCGGCGACGACGGAGTGGAGGCAGTGGACATGGTGGTTGAAATCTCAAACTGGTGTGCCCTTGGCAGCTTGTTCTATCAGCGACCATGGCTGCCGTCGCGTGAGGAGGTGGGGAGTTGGCTCGGTCAGGAGTTGGTTTCGCTGTCAGGTGCGAGGCGATGGGGAGTACGCGATTTGATTGGTTGATAGTGATCCACCGGACCAATTAGAGAAAGTGACAGTTTCAAATCGCCGACTGTTTCGGCGGAGCTGCGCGACCACCGGCAATGGCAGTGGCGGAGACGCTGCTTTCCTTCGATTATCAACGCCCTCAAGTGGAACTGCAGGTGGGTGCGCCGGTGACAGGGCATGATCGATCGCCTGGTGATCGCCCAGGTCGTTAAGCGATGACAATGAAACGGTGACACCCCCAAAAGCCTCGTAATCCAACCACGTCCTCGAAGCACATCGTGGCCGTGTGCTGATTTATCCAGTCAGCTTTCCACACGGCCGAGATTCAACCCTCGTGTTCAAGGCATGCTGCTCGACAGTCATGCTGGGTGTAGCATGGCACATGGACAGACCAATGGAGCCATTGGGATCGCCTCAATGGGTACCGGGTGCTTCGCAACTTGGGTCGATTCAGCAAATTCCCGTGGAGGTCTCTGTCGGATGGCACGAAGGGCATTACTTGGTGTTGAAACTGCAAACTCGTTTCAAAGCGTTCGACGACATCGAGCAATGGCTCATTGCGCACTGCATGAGTTTGTCGGGTGAAAGAAGGGGATAAAAGTAGCAATGAACGTCGACTGTCATCCTTGAGGGACCTCACGGCACCGAGAGCTTTGTTCATGATGAGTTGACCCATTGGTGGACGTGAGCTCGTGAGCAGGGTGGTGGACAGTACGTAGTCCCATTCTGGAAGGATTTACATTGCCCCTCAAGTACGTTTATGACCAACTACTGAAGAAAGTCGACGTGCTTTGGTCGAAAGCGCTTGGCTTCCTACTCCAGTGCGGCATCGATCGCATCTTCTTCGGCGGTGTGCTCTGGCGGCGCAGACATGCGCACACGGTATCGCTTTTTCACGGCCTTCTTCACCTCGTCTTCGTCCTCGTCGTCAAAGTTCATAAATAAGAGCGGGAACATCCCGACGAGGCATCCGAAAGAGATTCCGATTGCCTGTGAAGCATAGCTGATCGCACGGACATGTGGCATGCGAGCTTGAGTCGATGACAACTGGGGGTCCTGGATGCCTAGCTTTCGAGCAAACGACTCGATGACCCCGCCGAGGCTGAGCCCAGCAACGTCGGCGACGCAGTTGCCAAGACCGACGGCCCCAACGAGCGAGATCGGCAGCATGAGCCGGATGTTGGTTTCAAGGAAATCGCCTGCCAAGAGCATGATGAGGTTGTCCACGACGCCAAACCCGATGAACGGAATGCCGGAAGCGAGCATGACAAGACGCAGCTGATGCGCCGTCGGGGGCTCCAACGAGCTATGCCCAAGCGATGTCGACAACGTCTTGGGCAAGAACTGTGAAGAGATGTACGAATGAAACTCGACCGCAGTCAGTTTCCCGTCCTGGTTCACGTCTGCGTCAGCAAAGTGCTTTTCCAGGTTGAAATCCTTCTTGTGGTTTGCCAGCACCCGCGTGATCACAGCTTCTTTGTCCGAGATCGACAGAGCCTCAAAGTTGTTGACGATCATCGTCACGTTGTCCTTCTTCTGCTGCAGAGCCTTCGTCGCCTTCCGATTGCGATGGCCCTGCCTGACCTTCCCAAGGTACGCCTTGATGACCCGCATGTCGATCCGAGTAAGTATCACGAAATCCACGACCTGAATTCATTCCTTACAAATTCTCATATACCAGGATTCATTTATTGACAACATTCCAACTTGATTTTAATATTGACTTCAATGAGTTAAAAAAATATTTCAACAACACACGCATTGAGCGATTCATGTACCAGGGTGGCAGTTGCGCCATCTTGTCGCTCCCAATCTCGCTGGACATCACGCGCGGGATGAATGTGTAGTAGGCTGCTAGCAATCAAGAAACGTAGGTGCCAATGGCCCTTCTCAAGTTTCAGCCAGCGTCAATGGTGTCGTCTTCGCGAGTGGCAATGACCTGTAAATGTCCCGACACATGGCCGTCGTCGGTGCAGCTCTCGGCCACCATGCAAATAAAGCAACTCGAATTGGTTCGATAGAAGATGGTAGAAATATTGATGGGCATGCATCCCTCCTAGCTTAGGCACAGATATGAAGGAGAATGTCGTTCGAGTGGGGAATCGTTCCATGCAATCCTGTCAGATCAGCGATAATACATGAGCAGCCAGCGCAGCATGCGTCGTGGCCGCCACCCTTGGTTTGAGCCGTGCCAAGACGTGGACGAGACCTACTTCGCCGGCCAGCGGGCGCGCTGAAGGACATTGCTGCAGCAACCGTCCCAGAGCTGCAATCAACCGCTCCACCGACTAGACAAGCACCCGTATTAACAAGACCACTAGAACTATCCAGACGATTGATTACCTGTTCATTGATAGAGTCGGTCGATGCATACACGTCCAGCGATTCCGCGATTCCGCCGACGACAGTAAACTGCACTGTCCAGTCCAACGCCACGTCCGACAATCGAGTGAAGTTGAAGACAGCGGCAGCAGCGACAGTTGCGGCTGGATGGGAAGGCGGGAGCTGGTGCCACGTCGACCACACAAACGGCAAGAAGCGAAGCGCATGAGGTGCGAGCAGCGTCGAAGTCGATGGCGCCGCGAGGAGGTTGACAAACGAGCTCAGGTATACGATGCGGAGCGCCGATGAAAACGACGAGTTGTTGGATGCTTGATCCACGTGATCCACTAGCCATGCAATGACGGAGGACGCCGCGTCGGGGGTGGATGGCGCATTAAGCGCGACTTCGGCGGCGAGAACTGCCCGCAGCAGACACAATGCCATGAAGGGGTTAGTGTTTTGCGTCAGCACGGGGACAAGCGCTTGCCACCAAAGCGATCTACACAGAGACATGGATTAGGCTGCAGAGGTCGGAAAATCGATACCTGTCGACCTGAATGACTTGGGCGTCCAAACTGGCTGGGGAATGGGTCGCCAAGCGTTGAAACGCGGCAAGTTCCTCCGCTGAAAACGAATGGAAGGCCGTCACGTTTGCAAGGATGCGATCGAAGTGCAGAGTAGGCTCGCCAGAGACGACAGGTCGCACGTAGCTGTCGAGGGATTTGAACGGTGACGGTCCAGGTACGGATCTACATGCCGACGTGAGACCGGCGTGCCAACAACACGTGATATCAACTTACGCAGCAGCACGAGATGGAGGAGGGGGAAGTGAAGTAGATGCAAGAAACGGATTCCCGCCGCCGTGCGACTGAACGTTGACAGCCATATTTGCTTGCATTTGCTCAATCATCGGGCGAAACATGGCACTACGTGAAAAGGAAGCGCAAAATCACGAGAGGAAGCCAGGGTGTGGCGCATGTACCCCATGGGAGTCGACAGGACTTCATTCGGGAGGTCCAAGATGTGCTGGGGTATGCCGCTGCCAACGAGAAATAGCGCAACTTCGTTCGAAAAGTTGTTGCAGTTATTCGTGAGCAAGTTGTACGTGGCGGCTGTGAACCGAGGACTCACTTCGTGGAGGAACGCGTTGAATTCTTCAGGCGGAACTTGCGTCGAACCCAGTCGGAGGACTTGGACAGGTTGACCGTAGGTTTCGACAACATAGGACGGGTGGATCGCCTGGATTCCGCCTCCAAAGAAGTATTCCTTCTCGTACACCATGATTCCTGTGTGCCACACTCCATCGATCTGGCGTCCCAGCAACGCAGGCGACATCTGCCGCGCCATGCCGCGCGTCAAGTCGTACACATGCAGCACCACCTCGTACATCGTTCCAAAAATGCGACCAACGTCGGATGCAGTCGGGATCAACATTCTGTTTATAAATGATTGAGAGGCAGACATCCATTTCAGGAGGTTTATCCGGATATCCGGCTCTTGAATTGGCGGTTTCACGTTTGGCACACCTCGTCGCACGATCTGCTAGGGCATGGCGTCGTTGTCGCCCATTTGCGTGCCGTGAGAAGCGCCATGCAGTCTGCAAAAGCCAACCAGCCTCGCTTTCTGTCAACTCTTGCGCAGATGCTTGCAAACGAAGACACTGCAGTCACGTGGGCTGAAAACGGAACGTGCATTCACTTCCACAGCATGCACTACTTCAGCCAGCACGTCCTGCCACGGTATTTTCGCCACAAGCAATGGTCGAGCTTCCAACGACAGCTAAATTACTACGGGTTTCGAAAGAAGCCCATTCGCGACAACATTCCCTCCGGTGGCTGCGTTTACTGGCACCCACACTTCGTCGAGCATAAGCCTGAACTGTTGCATCTTGTCACAGCCAAACGACGCCCACACCGCATCCCGCCGATGCAAGTAGCGGTCGTCCCATCTGTGAAGATAATGGCTTGTCCGGGTCATGTTTCGCCGCAAGGTTTGCATTGCACGGCCAGAGCTGAGCGCAACGCGTCGTTGGATAGCTACTTGCCCTTTTCCCCCGCCTTGGAACCCAATCACGCAGGCATGTTGGACGACTTGAGCGTTGAAAGCAACTCCCTCGCGTGGCTCGACGACCTCTTCGCTCTACCACCGTCAGCCGTGGCATATTCACGAGTCTTGTAGATCAATCCCTTGAACATGCATGGCTTGTCAGGCTACAGTTTTGTGAGCAGCTGGTTGAGGCAGACGGGAGCGACACCGCGCCTCGAGCGAGATGAGGAGGGAGGTTGGCACTAACAGGGCCACATGCGCAAAGGTACGAAGTGAAGTCTTGGGTGACGACGCGCAGTCACGGCGGCCAAGCCAATCGCGTCGAGTGATTCATCCTCGCGGTCGTGCCAAGAGCGTCAGTTCGCAAAGAAACGTGGGAAGGCCACGACATATTTATTTAAAGGGTTTCGTTGATCGGAGCGCCAGCGGCCCAACTTTGTATATGAATCATACTGGCCAGAATAAAATTCCACCATTTTGCGATAGAATATCGTAGGAAACTTGTCAAAATATTATCCCACCATGAGCGAATGAAATTCACCGCCCATAGTCTGACGCTTCGGCCTCACGAGTATGAAAGCAATCTGATTGGCTAATTGCTTTGTATTCCACCAATCAAGTAGAATCATCGCCACCGCGGTCCTCCTACACAGGGTGATGCTGCCTCCGCTGCTCCATCGTGTAGACCGGTTGCTGTATTTTCGCATTCCGACACGACGAGACGGACACCTACACAAAATCAAAACAGAATCAACAATTATCACGTGCCCAGCTATTGTGCATTGATTGCTTCGGGGATTACATGGCGAATATGCCCAGATAATAGGATGTCGACGGAAGTTTGTGCAATTTTGGACGTGTCTCAAATCCACCAATCAACGTGCGAAATGCAGTACCATGGCATCTGATTGGCTGAATCTGTAACGGGGCGCGGCAATGTATTCATTTAAACAGGTTTTCCAAGGAAAGGATATCCTAAAGTTTTCACTTCTCGACTTGACGAGCGGAGCGCAGAAGACGCCGCGATCCACCATGTACCGTCGCCTGCAGCACATCAAGCCCAAGCCGTCGCAGCACTCGATGCTCACCCGTGATATGAGTCACATTCGTAAGCTCATGGCTGCGAACCGTGGCGAAATCGCCACGCGTATCATGCGTGCTGGCAATGAATTGGGTCTCCGCACGGTCGGCATCTTTTCCAACGAAGATCGATTCACACAACACCGATACAAAGCGGACGAGTCGTACCTGGTTGGCAAAGGGAAAAGCCCCGTCGCAGCGTACCTGGACATTGAAGGCATCGTGAAAATTGCCAAGGACAACCACGTCGACGCCGTGCATCCGGGGTATGGGTTTTTGTCGGAAAATGTCGAGTTTGCCAAACGATGCAAAGAAAATGGCATCACGTTTGTGGGTCCGACGCCGGAAAACTTGGCCATGTTTGGGGACAAGACTGCCGCGCGTGCGATCGCGATCAAGCACAACGTTCCGGTCGTGCCGGGGACGGATGGCCCCGTGTCGACGTTGGAAGAAGCGCGCAAATTTATTGACTCGGGTGTGGGGTACCCCGTCATCATCAAGGCCAGTATGGGCGGTGGTGGCAAGGGTATGCGCGTCGTGAACAGTGCTGAGGAGTTGGAATCGAACTTTACGCGTGCCAGTTCCGAAGCGTTGGCCGCGTTCGGTGACGGCACTGTCTTCATTGAGCGCTACGTGTACAAGCCTCGCCACATCGAAGTACAGATCCTCGGGGACGGCAATGGAAAGGTCGTGCACTTGTACCATCGTGATTGCTCAGTGCAACGTCGTCACCAAAAGGTGCTCGAAACGGCGCCCGCCGTGGGGCTGCCCAAAGAGGTCGAAGAAGCCATGATCAACGACGCCGTTCGGTTGACGTCAGCGGCCAAGTACAAGAACGCGGGGACAGTCGAGTTTCTCGTGGACAGACAAGGCCGCCACTACTTCATTGAGGTGAACCCGCGCATCCAAGTGGAACACGTCATCACAGAAGAAATCACGGGCATCGACTTGGTGCAAAGCCAGATCCGCATCGCCAATGGCGAGTCGTTTGAGAGTCTTGGTCTGGTCCAGGACAATATCAGTGTCCGCGGCCACGCCATGCAATGCCGCGTGACGACGGAAAACCCATCGCTTGACTTCCAGCCGGACTCGGGTGTGATTGAAGTGTTTCGATCGCCTGGTGGCATGGGCATTCGCCTCGACGATGGCCCGGGTTTTGTCGGCGCGCACATCACGCCCCACTACGACTCGCTCCTGGTGAAGGTAACGGCCCATGCGCTCCAACGCGAAGATGCAGTCCGTAAGCTCAAGCGCGCGCTGTCCGAGTTCCGGGTTCGCGGTGTGACCACCAACAAGAGCTTCTTGCAGCATGTGCTGTCGCACCCCGACTTTGTCAAGGGCCACATCGACACTTCTTTCATTGCAGATAACCCGCACTTGGTCGCGCCATCCAAGTCCACCAATCGTGGGCAAAAGATGCTCCGATACATTGGGAACACCATCGTGAACGGCCCGGAGAAGGACTTGGGTGCGACTGGCCCGGCCCCGAGTCCGATGGACCCTATCATCCCCGTGCTCCCAGCAGGGCCTGCTCGCCAAGGCAAGTCGCTCCGCCAGATTTACAAGTCGGAAGGCCCTGCTGCGTTTGCCAAGGCTGTGCGTGACCACAAGGTACCTGCCATTCTCAGCGAAAAAATTGTGCGCCTTGTCTCTAATGATAATTTAGGGACTGCTCTTGACCGACACGACGTGGCGCGATGCACATCAGTCGTTGCTGGCCACCCGTGTGCGCACGCGCGACTTGGAAGCGATTGCGCCGGCTACAGCCATCGCACTTCGTGACGCGTACTCGATTGAAATGTGGGGCGGTGCCACGTTTGACGTGGCCATGCGATTCCTCCGTGAAGATCCGTGGGAACGTCTTGCAAACTTGCGCGAACTCGTGCCGGACATTCCGTTCCAAATGCTTTTGCGCGGTGCGAACGCTGTCGGGTACACAAGTTACCCGGACAATGTCGTGTACAAGTTTTGCGAAAAGGCGCAACAGACCGGCATGGACGTGTTTCGTGTGTTCGATTCGCTCAACTATATCGAGAACATGCGCCTGGGGATTGACGCGGTCGGCGCTTCGGGCGGGATCATCGAGGCTGTCGTGTGCTACACTGGCGACGTATCAGACCCCAAGCGTGGCCCGTACAACCTCGACTACTACCTCAACTACACGCGCGAGTTGGTCAAACTCGGGATCCACGTCCTTTGTATCAAGGATATGGCAGGATTGCTCAAGCCTCAGGCTGCGACCATCCTCGTCGGTGCCATTCGCGCCGAGTTCCCCGACTTGCCGATCCACGTTCATACGCACGACACTGCCGGGACTGGCGTGAGTTCGATGCTCGCGTGCGCGTACGCAGGTGCGGACGCCGTCGATTGCGCGACGGATGCCATGTCAGGCACGACGTCGCAGCCGTCGATGGGTGCGTTGGTTGCTGCGGTCAAGAACACCGAACTCGACACGGGCATCAACCCAGAACACATTAACGAGATCAACGACTACTGGGAAACCATGCGTGGCGTGTACGCTCCGTTCGAGTCGGGCCAGAAGTCCGGGTCGGCCGACGTATACCACCACGAGATGCCCGGTGGTCAGTACACCAACTTGTTGTTCCAGTCCAACCAACTCGGGTTGGCGGGTCAGTGGCCCGCGATCAAAAAGGCGTACGCGACCGCGAACAAGCTGCT
Source organism: Aphanomyces invadans (assembly GCF_000520115.1). Classification (NCBI taxonomy): domain Eukaryota; phylum Oomycota; class Saprolegniomycetes; order Saprolegniales; family Verrucalvaceae; genus Aphanomyces; species Aphanomyces invadans. Next base: position 895,421 of record NW_008580150.1, read on the forward strand.
TGGAGACATCATCAAGGTGACGCCGTCGTCCAAGGTTGTCGGTGACTTTGCCCAATTTTTGGTCCAAAACAAACTCACGGAAGAAGAAGTCCTCGCCCAAGCCGAGACCCTGAGCTTCCCCAAGTCGGTCGTCGAGTACTTCCAGGGGTACTTGGGCATTCCCCACCATGGCTTCCCCGAAGCTCTCCGATCCAAGGTGCTCAAGGGCCGCTTGCTCCCGAACGGCAAGTCCGTGTTCGAAGGCCGCCCTGGTGCCGAACTCGAGCCGTATGACTTTACCGAAGCCCACCGCGCCCTCGTCGAGTCGTATGGGTCGGACAACATCTCGGAACTGGACGTGCTCTCGCACGCCATGTACCCTGACGTGTTCAAGAACTTTATGGAGTTCAAGGAAAAGTACGGGTCGCTCCACTTTTTGGACACGCGCACGTTCTTGACTGGGCTGCAAGTGGACAAGGAAATTGAGCTCCAGATCGAGCATGGGAAGACTGTATTTGTCCGCCTCGTCGCGGTTGGCGGCATCTCCAAGAAGGACGGTACGCGCGACGTGATCTTTGAATTGAACGGTCGCCAGCGCGTGATCAAGGTTGCCGACGCAAACGCCGGCGTTGGCAAGGTCGAGAAACTCAAAGCGAGCCCGAACGTACCAGGGTCGGTCGGCGCCCCCATGCCTGGTGTGATTGTCGAAGTCAAAGTCCAACGCGGCCAGCAAGTCAAAGCAGGCGAACCGCTCTGTGTGTTGAGTGCGATGAAGATGGAGACGGTGGTGGCCGCCCCTGTTTCGGGCAAGGTCAAGGAACTCCACGTTATTGTCGGCGACAGCTTGAAGGCCGGGGAACTCTTGGTCGAAATCGACGAGTCGGGCGAGAAGGACGTGTAAATCGAATGAACCAATGTTTATAGTAGTCTGCGGACGGTGAGCCGATGCATTCCATCGGCGGCGACGGTCAAGAGATGCATGACGTTGGAGTGAGCAGGATGCGAATTGGATGATTCACACGTCATCTACCACGTCACACTGTCAGCTTAACACTGTGAACGATGGCCGCTGTTCTGCTGGTTGGCGCTGGGATCGCCATGACAACAGCGCCTGCATCGGACGTGGTTTTCTGCACACGACGACAGAAAAATCGACGAGATCACAGGAAGGGTAGGACGAGGATGGTTCGCGCTCAACGAGATCTATTAAGAGGAAGATGGCGTTCCCAAGCGATGCGTGGGGGCTCCTAGCGCGCCACTGGCGACGAGGGCTTGGTGCTCGGCTGTCCACTGCATTCACGGACTGGGTGAGAATCGCCTCGAATGTCCAACGTGCGCGTCCAACCTCGGCCATCGTGGTTTTGGAAATGCCCAAGTTGTTTCGAATGTCGTCGCGTTGGAGTTCCATGCGTCGCATCTCTTGCAGCGATCGCTGTGGACATGAGTCATCACGATGCACATTGTACCAAGACGTACTTCGTTCGCGTCAGCGCACGCTCGAAGGAACGACGTGTCCAGGGATGGCCAGTCTATACGATGGGAATGCGTAAACAGATCGCAGGCAACGGCTCGTCATGTGCACACCGCGGTCGTGTTCGGGGCCGTTGTTCATGGCGTCGTTGGGTGGAGGCGTATTGTCCAACAGTCGCAGCAGTTACGCCGATGCCCACTCCAGTCCTGCGCCCCGAGATCGGCCCGCCGGCAGCATCCAGTACGTGGCATTGCTCACGCCGATGAATGCATGGCATCTCAGTCGCATTGTAAGCAGGGGAATCCCCAACACGACGTGTTCCGGACTGGACGGTGGACGACGTTGTAACGTGGCTGCACCATGCACACCTGGGAGGCCATGAGGCTGCTTTTCGGCAAGCTCGAGCAACGGGTACGTTTCGTGTCCAAGACACGTGTGGGTCAAGCTTTTCGTTGGCAGGAGCGTATTTGATGGCGCTGACTGCCGACAACCTGACTACGATGGGAATCACAACCCTGAAACAGCGCAAGGTTCAGTTGTTGCCTTGCATCATCTTGTCATGAACGCCACAGGAAGTGATGAAAGCGGTGCATGCGCTGCAAGACGATGCTCATCGCGATCGGATTGAGTGCCTAACTGAAACGAGTGCTGCCTTGATCCACCACGCGGCCGACGAGCCGGATGCACCCGAATTCAACGAAGACGAAAGCCACCAGTCATTCTTGGAAGCGCTGCATGAATGGCGCGGACAAAAGCCGACAGAAGTCTCCCACATCGCGACCGAAACAATTACACGACCAACAAGCACCCTGGCGACGGTGTGCTGGCAGTGCTTCAAACCGTTGGTACACAACCAAGTGTGTTCTTCGAGCAGAACGATGACGTGGTGTCTCATAGAAGGCAGCCGTCGTGCACAAGGACGGCCATGACTTTTGCTCGTCACCATGTGAGGCAGCCCACGTGAAGGAAGTTCAGCGGCAGAAACTCGCCGCAAAAGCCACGCAATCCACCGCCGCCCTCCATCACCAACACATTCAAGCCACGTGGGCACTCGATATCAAGTTCACAGTCAGCTAGTGTACAGATATCACACGAAGACGCTCTGTCTTGGTGGATATTCTGCACGCATGCGGCGGCAGCCGTCGTGGGATGGAGGTTGTGAAAATTGAAATTGGGAAATTTCTCAATATTTTTACCCAATTTTCGTCATTTAATTTCCATCATCTGACGTGACCGTCGTTCCAACAACTAACGTTCGACGCCGCGGATGTCGCGCCGCGCCTCCGTGACGGAGTGGATGCATCAAGCATTGAATGACACAGGGTTATCGACCGTCGTGGAACCACTTGCGACGGCATCACTGCTTGCGTCCTCAAAGCACGGGGCGATGACGACATCGCTCATGTACTTGTGCCTCGGTCTGTTCCTTGTCGCGTCGACCTTAATCCTCCTCAAGTTCTGGCTGCAGACACGATCTACCCTCGTTCCAGCAACGAAAGTTCGCCTCATTCATCTACTCGACGTTGCGATCTGCATCCTCGGGTGGTATGCCATGAGTATCAGCATGACTCTGTTCAACAAGTGGTTTGTCAAAGTTTGGCACGGCGGGTTTCCGTTCGTGTTTACCATGGGAGCGATCCACATGTCGATCAAGTCGGTGCTCACCCGTATCATGATGTGGCGGCATCCCACGTCCATAGCGGTCGTCTCCCCGCGTAACTACTGGCGGTACGATCCAGTGCATTATTGTGGGTGTGCTAGCAACGCTCCTAGACTATGCTTTCCGATCGGACTCTTCACCGGCGCGGACATCGTCATGTCCAGCATGTCGCTCCGATACATCACCGTGTCATTCTTCACGATCGTCAAGTCTGGTGGCAACGTGTGGAATCTCGTCTTTTCCATCTTCCTCGGGCTGCAACGGTTGTCGCCGTCGCTGCTGTTCGTCGTCATCGTCATCTCTGCCGGCATCGGTCTCGCGAGCTACGGTGTCGTCCATTTCGTCATGATCGGATTTGTCCTGGTGCTCTCCGCGTCCATCTTGGGGACGCTTCGCTGGGTCCTCACGCAATTCTTCATGCACCAACTCAACACGCGCTGCGACAAGTATGACTGACAATCATTCTGTTTTCCACCACTGACTTTTTTCCATTTTTGTTTTATTACGTTTTTAAATGCAATTTCGTTTTACTGAAAGACATACATTCCGGAATACCATTGTCATTTTCCTAGGTCGTTGACCGTGGTGTACCACATCGCTCCCGTGAGCGCGCTGTCCCTGCTCCCGATCGCGCTTTGCGTGGATGGCCCGGCGCTGTCGTCGTCCTTGTTCGTGCAAGACGCGTGGTTGTTGCTCGAGTGCTCTCTCTTCCTCATTGCGGGCGGAGTCCTGTCGTTTGTCCTCATCTACGTCGAAGTCGAACTCGTCAAGAAAACGTCGGCGCTGTCCCTTGGCATTGCAGGAAACCTCAAAGACGTGATGCAGATTCTCATGGCGATGCTTGTGTTCCAAGACCATTTGAGTGCTGTGAACGGTGCGGGGCTCATGGTGGCCACGATCGGCCTCATGTGGTACTCGTACCTGAAAGCCACGACGGCGGCGCCAGCCGCGCCACCGGAAGGGTACGCCACCGTACTGCAACACGACCAACTCGATGACGACATCTCCGACCACCACCCCGCAACGGAAGGGCTCCATGACAGGAAGCAAGCCCATAACATCACTTAACACATACTGTAGCACTGTCACTAACCTCTACATTGTCACGCCTACTTGCTGTTCACGGTTTGTTCGTGTGAGCGAGCGCATCACGAAGTAGGCGCTGACACATGCAGTCGTATTGAGCTCGATGCCACTGCCGGCCATTTGCGCCGGAAATGACAAGATCAAGCAGCTCGATGTCGAGCCTCGCCCAAACCATGCCTCACATCCATGGCACGAAATGCCTGTGTCGCCATTGTTCAACTAAACTAGTTGGCCAAATTGTTGTACATGTATAGATTTGCGTGCGGATTTGGCAAGGCCCTTCACACTGGTCTGGCCGCCACGCTCCAGGAGTGTCCTCCGCGGTTGGTATTGCAATGGACTTCAATAAATAGGTGGCGACTCTAGACCGTCGTGGTGAACCTACGAAGTCGCCGCCAGAGTACTGGGGGAACCACTGCGAGTTTGGCAAGTCTCTCGCCCAGAGGTCTCATCGCGCGTGCCCTACACTTAATAGTCTCCTGTGAGTTTACCAATAACTGCATGAATGGCATACTTGCGGCTGTTCGGCCACTAGGTGCGACGCTATCGTCTTGTTGAGGTTTGATTTAGTTCACGTGAAGGGGGAACGAGTATCGTACCAACGATGCGGCGGCAGCTTGCGCGGTGCTGGAAGAGCCCACAGAGCTTGGCCAAGAGGAATAAATCATCGAAGATCGGCGCAAGCGATGGCCCCCTCAATCGGTTCGAACTAAGACAAGAAAAGTTTGGACAGACTTGCCGAAGGACGGAAGCAACTCGGTCAACGAGAACGCGTCAGACGGGTCAACACAAGTATTACAGGACGAAGGAGTTGCAAATCGCAATGTACAGGGCATACAAAATACTACAGAGCAGCTCCGTCGACCCCCACGAAGCACATCAAAGGCACATCGGTCTAATAACCATAGAAAACCCGCATGTTCACGGATAATTCATATTCACTGAGTTTATGTTGGAGACAAGGACTTGGTGCCCAACGCGATGCCGACACGAGGTATAACGTACAGGCTTTCACTTGTGCTCCACGATAACGCTACGAACGCGACATTTTGAACAGCATCGTGACTGGCAAAATTACAGACAGACGTTGCAACGGAGAGGGCAAGCACCCCATGCTGTTTTTCTCTCGTGTGAGGAGAACACCGAGGATC
>NW_008580150.1:903275-906191 GCF_000520115.1 Aphanomyces invadans
AAAGTATGTAAAATTTAAGGTCGACTTGAGCCATTGTTTCTGCGCTTTTCCCCCTCAATCACACGTTAATGAAAGCTCTTGGCGCGCTTGTTCAATTGCACCAATCAAACACGACAAATTCAACTTGAGGAAGGCGACAGTAAAGTTTGAATATCACTTGTAAATATAAGATGGGACAAGTCTCCCCTCCGCACAACTACGCAAGTATTGTGGGACGGAGGGAGTATGTGATTACAAATGTGTTCCCCCTTGTGTGTGAACGACAGCCATGAAAGCGAACTGATTTCATCGTTTGAGAATAAGGAAGCTAAGCATGCCGATGCAGAAAGAAACATTACGAGAAGTGCATATTGTGTTTGGGCACGTTTATGCACAGTGGTGAATATGTCTCCTTGGACTCGGATATGCAATTTTCCCAAGTGGTAAAAAGTAACGTTGGCTCTCAGTGATCAGCCGAATTTCAGCTTCCTAAACTTGAGTGAATCTCGCGCAATTTTTGCATCCACAAAAAATGAGATATATGTTGAAATTCCTCCAGACATGCTGAACACGATGAGTTGGTCACCTAACAATTTCAACAGTTCGAGATGGAGCAAAAATTGTTGAAAATGCCCACTCAAACAGGTTTTCAATGATCAGCCGAATTTATTCTGGATTAAACTATAGGAGTATGCAGGTTAATTTATCATCTTATAGGAGTTTACCAATTTTGTACTGGAATAGAATCTTGAAGGGAGGGGCTAAGCGATTTGTTTTATGTCAGATCCAAAATGAGGTTATGTAGCTCAATGCCAAAGGAGAGTGTATTCGTAGTTAACTACGCGTACTAATGTTGCCCGAGGGCTCATCCCAATTCCTAATGCCAACACAGACTGCTTTGGTATGTCGGAGACACTGTTGTGGGCATGGGGGATAGTAAATACAAGTATGCTGGTCGGGGGTAGCGGGGAGATGCCTAGTTGGGCTCACGGAGACATGAGTGCGTTGAGGACAGGCCGCAACTGACGGGGCTGTGGGTTTGAGAAGTACAGTATGCACCGTGGGTACTTAGTCCAGAGTGGACGGTAGTTGAATTGGCTGCTGAGTGTACGTAGACTTCCAAGAACGTTAGCTCGGAGTTGGTCGTCGGGGTGCTGGAACCGGAGCCATCGGCGGACTGAATGCATCCAACCGAGGATTGTCAGTTCTTGTCAGACACTCGTGGGAAGCGCGATGTAATTTTCGTACAGGATCTTGTCGTGTTGGGTCCATATACGGTGTAGGATGTTCGCAGCGAGAAGGTTCCACAGCATGTGCAGGGCGTCAGCCATTTGGGCGTCGGGGCTCACATCAAAGCTGTCCAGGTTGGATAGAATGGCCCGCGAAAAGTCGATGCCGTAATGCCACCAAGCTGCCGCGTGGAATTTCCTTATTGGGTGACGAGGACACATGCATGGAATGCGTGGTGTTGGGTTTCGATGAGCCCGCAGCCATCGACACAGCACACAGCATCAGGGCGATAGGATTGAAGGTGTGCAAGTCGGCAGTTGACTGTGAGCATGCAGAATAGCAGACGCAGCCAGACATCCCCTTTGACGGGTGGAGGCAGACAACATGTCTGCCGGATTCGACGGACATAACTGGCGATGGCAGTTGGTGTGTCACGAGACGTAGTGGTCATGGGGTGGCGGACGTCGTCGGCAGGGGCGTGGTAGGCCATCGCCACTATCATTTTCTTACCCCTGGTTGAAATGGTGGGACTCCGCGATACCAGGGAGGTTTTGTACTGAGCGCAGGAAACGCGTTTACAACGAGGTCCGGTGGTTGTAGACCATGTCCAACCTGTAGATGGGTTCCTAAGTGATGTTGCCAAATGAGTCGTTGGATTGTCAAATTCGAGCCAGGAACTCTATTTGGGATGACCACTACCCGTGCTCGGTGAGCATGTCAGCAAGGCATAGGTTGCCATTGTTGGCGCCATGCAGACACCAATGGCGGGTCGGAGGCGCAGTGGCGACGCTAGCAGTGCAGTGACCACTCACCGATAGGAAAGGCTGGTAGCACGACAGTACTCTGGCAGAAGCGAGGGATGGTGGGAGCGGGATGCGCAGGGGCGTGGGGACGGCGGTCCATTGGGCCTAAATTTATTTAATATCAATCCACAAGGGATGCACCTTCCACAACACGAGCCATTTTGAGCTGCGATGGGGGTGGTACAGCAAGGAATCGTAGGAAGAAATCGTAAGTGTGCGAGCTTCGTGAGAGTTAGCCCAGTACTCGCGCGTATTGTCGCTGGACGAGGTTCCGCCATGGGGTAGAGTCCAACGAGCCAAGCAGCATGAGACGTTGAAGCAGCAACAGTCGTTGGGCGCGGAGCTTGGACGTTAAGTGTGGTAGCTTGAGCGGTGCACCGCGGTCGTATTGCCATGTTCGAGCAATGAGTGGTCGGTACCGGTCAGGAGGCAGTGTTTTACGGCCAAGGATGAAGCGGTTGAGCATCGATTGGCATTCACGAACGTTCGTAGGGGGCACTGGAATCACAGCCGTGACATGCCACAGTACGGACAGCATGAATGTATCCGATAACAGGCGTCGACCGTGAACGATCCGAGCTCGGCAGCTCCATTTCTGAAAACACGCGAGGAATCTGTCATGCACATGGGCAATTTGGTAGCCTCGGGGGAGTCTGTGAGCGAGGAGCAGGCCCAGGTATTTGACCGGACGTCCTGACGGCAGCACGTTGACAAGTCCACCGTCGTCTATGTCCGTGGGGTTGAGATGGTCATTGAGCACCAACGTCATGCACTTAGCTTGGTTAAGCATCACACCCGACACGACAAAAACTCCTTGACAATGTGCATCTGCTCCACGGCCGATGGAAGGCCGCATGAGAGCAGTGTGGAGTCATCGGCGAAGAAAATGCAGGTCAGGGGGTCA
>NW_008580150.1:912671-913753 GCF_000520115.1 Aphanomyces invadans
TTGCCAGCTTGGAGGTGTTGGCGATGACACTTGACTTGTTGAGACTTGATGCGCTTCTACCACCCATACCACATCGCTCCGTGATTGCGATCTGGGTTGGAGTTCATCTCGTCGAGGAAGGAAGACGCTTCCTCTTGGAATGCTGTATCGACATTAGGGTCATCAAGGAGCTCACCGGGCAGACGCCAATATCCTTGGGGGCATGTTGTTGGAAAGTATCAATGTGTGCGTCAAGTGGCCGCCTCCATGAACGTTGGCATTGTACGATGCCATTGAACAAAATTGGGTGGCCAGGTCGTGGTCGACAAAGATGCAGTTGAGTCGATTGACACGACCAGGTCCTTTGTACGATCGTTCCTGAGGATGCAGAAGTCACCAGGCGTCAATCACACGCAGGACTGTGAGCCATCCACTGACAGGTCGAGGGTGCAAGTTGACCTTGTCGAGGGCAGGGTCAGTGGGGAGGTTGAAATCACCTCCAATAAGGTGTAGGCTGTCGTCTTCAAATACGCGGGGCAGTCCTTGGTAGAACTCGCTGCGAGGTGAGACTCCGTTGGGGCGTAGAGGATGTGGATGTAAACCGGGAGGCCATAAAAGGCCGTCCTGACAACCAGGTGACGTCCCGGGACATCCAGGTGATCAAGGCGAACAAGGTCAGCGAAGCCTGCAATCAACTTGTGAAAGAAGCTGGTGACACCACACCGTCGGTGCATGGCTGAGTCTTTCAAGTCGTTAATGCAGAGTCTGAAATTGTCATCACCAACTTCATAGGTAAGTTGGTGGTGGAAGGTCTCGACATGCTTCGCGTTGTTGAATTTAGTTTCTTGCAGCACAAGGTACTATGGAGGTGATTTGAGCCGCTTCGCGACTAGGGGGCCGTTGTTGTGGAGGCTGTTGACGTTGCAGGAGGTCTTGGTGAATTGTAGGGTTGGGAGAGAGGAGATCGCGTGGGATCACCTTAGCAGTGTCAATGGTTCTCACCTTGATCGGTCAGACCAGGCGGGGTCGCCAAGATGAAGGGGCGAGTGTCCTCGAAGTTATTAGGTCGGAAGGCCGCTTGCGCATCGCCGTCGTCGGTCACA
>NW_008580150.1:914089-922893 GCF_000520115.1 Aphanomyces invadans
TTTCAATATTACGGGACCTGTGAGCATCGACATCATGAACACTACGCGCGATAGACGTGGGCTTTCCTTGAGGAGAAGTTGAAGGTAGTCACCCACCTCCATCAATACATGTCTACTGGGAAGGTGGCTCGGGTTGCCATCTTGACATCAGCCCGCCACTTTAACGTACATCGAGTGACCGTCATACGGGTGTGGAACCAACTTCTGCGCAAGAACCGAATGCCATCCGCCAGCCTGGCCGGGTTGACCGAAAGCCTACGCACACTGAAGAAGTGATAACTGATCTCATCCGCGACGTACCTGAGGAACAGCGAACAACCATGTGTGGCATCTCTCAAGCAACCGGTCTCTCAGTGTCCACCGTCCACCGCAGCTTCCGCAGGGGCACGCAACAGCGACACGCGTCCAGACTGAAACCATTGCTCACCGTTCGAACATGCTCGAGCGTGTCGAGTTTTGTCGCACGCACGTCCGGCGCTGGCGAATCCCCTGATCCTTCAGCCTCTTCATTCGAATTCAACGGCATGTATGACGTCGTGCACCTGGACGAGAAAGGGTCCAATGCGGACAAAGACAGAGAAAGGTCTACCCTGTCAACGGCCAGTCGCTTGAACGCCGGACTGTCAAGAGCAAGCGCTTTATTCCAAAAGTGATGTTTTTGGAACCCATCGACATTCACTAGGTTGCTGAACGATAAAATATATCCGCATCGTCGCTTCCGACTGGGTAGGGCAGGGACATTTGGCATCATTTGTTCAAAAGGCGACACGTGGAATGCGTAGAAGTTTTAGCGAATCAATTCCTGTCACCAAAGTCCAGTGACGATGACTCTTTGGCCAACTTGAGTCAGCCCCCCCTTGTGGTGTATTTACAATGTCCAATCAAATTGCTTCATTTGGTTTGGTCAAACTCAAAACTCCAGCACAAACCGTCGTCAAAAGTGCTCTCTTGTTCGCACATGATCAAATAGTCCAACGTCAAGGACAACCAACTCAAGAAATCTATTAATGATTTCAGAGTTGTCATTAAAACTTAGCATCCCGCGCAACCTAAATGAATGGGGTACAGTACCGGTCGGTAATTCTTGATTACTATGCAAACAAAACAGCAAAACTGATCGACACGGGAGGACGCCACGAAGAATTCCTAGCCCAACAAGCCTGACGAGCCTGAGCCGTGCTGTGCCCTTGCAGGCTCGTCAAACACTGCGCGCTATGTCAACACAAAGTGGTGTATCGAAGACCGCAATTATCCGCCACCACATGGAGGAAGAAAAGCGATTCGAGGCGAAGTCAAGGCTCTCCAAGCCGTATCTCAGTGAAGAAAACCAGCGCTCCCGAGCCCAACATGCACTATCTCATCTTTTACAGTCGACTTATGGAGCCACCTTTTACAATGTGCACCAATGTGCGCATGTTGATAAAAAGCAGTTCTATTTAAAAGCTGTAAAGAAGGGTTTGTATGTATATAAGTTAAGGTTGGACTGAACGACTGCCTCAAGACGAATCTGTTCATTACGAAGGCGAAGTACTTGGCGGCGATGGCTCATCCAAGACTCAATTTCAACAAGCAGTGCGTTTTCGACGGCAAGTTGGTATCGCTTAAAGTATGTTTACAACCCATGATATGTCCTTATTAATTGTTTTGTTATTTGAATATGTTTTTTGTGGGTGTCTGGCCTTTCATCGAATAGTGCCTGCAAAGCTGGACAGCAAAAATCGTAAAAAAACTGTTATTTCTGTTCCTCAACGCTCTAAACACCGTTGTTTATCGGGATATGATTGTTAAATAACATTGTTTCTGCAATGAAGAAGAAATTTCCTTTGGGAGATTAACCTAGAATAATACACATGTAGCAAGACTATTCAAGTCCACATAATTGTGTCTTTTCGCAAAGTCTGTTAAAACACTGTGTTTTTGGTATCGAAGCCGCCAAACACCCCCAAACAGTCCAGCCGTAAGTGTCCTGGCTATTGGATATTTTAACTCTATTCAAGGCCTACACAAGCTCCCTCGTTGCATAATGCTGCAACCATACAGAACTTGTCGTTGTTTAATGTTCCTTGCGATCCAGCAGTGCATCAGAGCGTCATTGCATACCTGGATTGCGCTTGAATTCCCAAGAAAGAGTAGCTGTCTCATTGTATTTTTGTGGAGCAATAAGATATCTCGGAGTTCAATACAAACGATAACACATTTATCACAACTGGTGCATACTTTAATCAAGTGAAAGTTTTCAGCCTCATTTTCAAGATCAGATATGTACGTGTAAAATACTATTATTCAAACGGCATAGCTGCTTCCGACAATATAATACACTTGCAAAATCCGAAATCGCGTGTTTAACTTCCACATACTGATTTCCCTCGCAAAGTCACTCGGGCAATGTATTGCAATTTTCACAATACATAGAAATTCATAAATGTAAATAGCTTCACAGACAATGAAAGCCAATCAATTCAAGTTCATCACAGACATGTTGGATGTGCATATGGACAAATATATGCCCACAATACCAGCGATTCCAGCTATAGACAACGGTTGCCTGGGACACAGAGCTCCACGCTTCCATTTGCCCAACCCATGATCTCAACAAGAGGTACTTCGCACAAGCCCGTTTGACGTCCTTCCATGACGTTGTAAATTTGATCCAGAGCATTCTGCAAATGCCACTGTTTCAGCTTCGCCTTAAACAACGCAATGATGCCAGTACCTTGAGGTTGAAAGTGAGCTGTGGTATACTAGTTGGTAGCATCTTAACACGAACATTGGATAGTCCGCGTAAAGGAGGAAATTATTTCGGTCTCTGTCCAACATGGGCTCATTGAGAGTACGGATGTACGCGTTAAGCAGATCGCCATTCATTCATTCCTTTTTAAGTGATGGGTAGTGGAAATTTAGAGCACTTGGCGACTGGCCACCTAACAGCGTGGGCGTGCAGCAGTACGAACAAAAAAGGGGTCGAAGGCGTCAGAGCCGTCTGTGTTTGTGGTAAGTGCGATCGTAAATCGTTCCTTTGACTTCTTTGTTCCAGACAAACGACTTCGTGTTTGGGACCAGTGCGGTGACACGCGGTAAAAACGACGTCTCATCCATGTTGTAGACCTCATTTGCATTGTAGCCGCTTGTGACGTTCAGAATTTCCTTCCGACTACTCTCGACGGCCTCGGGTGATGGGGACGCTGCCTCACCTGTCATCGTTGGAATCTGCAGCCAACCCTTTGATAATTCAATTCGGCGCTCCGCGGATAATTGTACAGTAGGTCGTTGAACACATTCGTTTCTTTATTTCGTATGAGCTCACCAGTACAGTGAGCGACGAATACATGTCCCTTAGTGGTACCTCACCACAAATCCGTCATATTAATATTGTTGACGTTCAATCTGGAAGAAGAAATTGTGTAGTTAACCAATGGGTGACAAATGCTACTACGACCTAGTACATGATATCATGCGCAGTGAATAGTTGGATGTACTATCACATCAATGTACTGCTCACTTCATCTTCGTCGCACCAAATATTCGCTATCATGCAATTTACTAGTAACAATGATTTGTAATGCGCCGACACAATGCGATACGAAAGCGGTAGCAACCACTGAGTAAAACACAAACAGATCATTATCTTCCTTATCAACGCGATCCTGAGAGATCCGCGATCCTTGAAGATACTGCGATCTTCTAGGATATGCAACCGCCCAAGATACGCATATGCAGGTATGCAGGTCGGACCATCATTCCGACTCCATATGCAAATACAGAGGGCAGCGGTCGATGTCACCGCATCAACACCCTCCAAGCCCAACGCTACCCTCGGCTGGCAACCAAGCCATGCACATCGTCCATCCGCTGCATGTTTTTCGACCCCGCAACACACTTAGCAACGTAGCTGCGCACAGCATAAGGCACGTCTTTCAACAAAGACGTCACAGACTCACAAGTCTTTTCGACCTCGTCGAGACCTCGCCATTTTACCAGAAGCATCCACTGCTTCAAATTCCGATCGAACTCGTAGTCGACCAGTGCCTCGACCTCAAGACCACCATTCACGTACGCAATGTGGTCAAGCAGGTCTTGCTTGATTGTGGCGTCCTTGGCTGCGTAATGCTTCATCCGACTAGCATGATGCTGCGAGATCTTGCCATCCGCAAGTCTTCAACATCGAAAACCCAATCTGAATGCGTGCGTATGATCCGCTTTGGACCGAGCCACGAAATCGCCAACTTGGACCCGTGTCCCCAAGAGATTTTGCCAATCAGCACGTAATCTCCAACGTCAAAATGCATACGACGCACCACCGATTTCTTGTTCCGACGCTGCCGCTCATTGTCACGTTTGTTGCGACTAGTCGTCGCCATCTGACGATGTAATTGATCGCGAGTCACCGCGAGCTGTTTCCAAATTGTAGAACGCCACAACTTGAGCGTCTCCTCGCTCACTTCCTGCACAGTTCCATCACGCTTGAACGCATTCAAACAGCGTTTCTCGAAGGCAATTGTGTCATCGCAGTGACTGGGTCCAGCCCACCGTTCCTTTCAGAAGGAGTTTGGTTCAGTGCATGCTGTACAAGTGGAAGCAAGTTCCTTGCATCTTCCGGTCTGAGCTGTAACTCTGTCAACATAGTCTTCATCGTCTTTCGGATGCTTCGCATCATGACTTCGACTGTTCTGTTGACCCAGGGACAGTATGCAGGTGAGAAATTGTGCGCCATACAAGCGATGGAGTTCACGCAACATCTCATTTTTGTAATGAGGTCCTTGGTCTGACATCCATGTCGGCACGATGCCGAAAGTTGCAAACCACATTTGCACGGCATCGACCGTATCAAAGGCCTTGCAACCATCGTGTCACGTCAACTGACAGAATCTTGATGCATCGTCCACAATGACGTGAACCTAGCCGCCTTGTAAGGCCATAAAATCGAAGTGAATGAGCTGGTTGGGCTCCGCCGCATGCAAAGTCTCGCCGACAGGTCTCGGCACTACTACGCCGCCGACACTGAGACACTGCAGACAGTTTGCTACAAACGTCTTGCAGTCTTGTTCGAGCCCACGCCACACAAAAACGTCACTCAGGGCTCTTTGCTGTCGCACGGCCACCCCTATGATCCATCGTGCCCGCGTGTGAGATCACCAACAGTGAGAGCTGCAGATCTAGGCTCCAGTCGGAATCCAGATCTTGCCGTCGACACGGCCAACGCCGTCTTCAAAGACCAACTTCTCTTTCATCTTGGCCAGCTCACGCGGCCATTCTTGTTTCACCATCTTTATGGCTTCTAGCGTCGGCCACTCGAACGTATCCGCCAACGGGGATGCAACAGGCAATGGAAGCTTTACCAACCCCTTCACACGAGATCCGTTCTGGGCCTCGTCTTCACACCAAACAGCCGCATCAGCTGTGCTCTGCCTATTGCCCCAACGTGACAACAAGTCACCCGAGACTTTGTCATCGCCGTTGACATGGTGAATCTTGTAGTTGAAACGGGACAACGTCATGGCCCATCTAGCCAGCTTGTCGGCCAAATATCGAGGCTGTGATCCTTGCGGATCGGTACCGAAAATGAAACTCAGGTTTCTGTGGTCTGTGTAGATCACGAATCCACCTGGTCGGTGGAGAAGATAATCGAGACGCTTGCATGCTTGCACAATTGCGTACGCCTTCTTCTCCACGGTCGACCACCGTGCACTGGCACCCTTGAAGGTTCCACTGAGGAACGCTAACGGTTGATGATCTTGTACACCCACCAGGAGATTCACTTGATCCTTGGGGACTTGTGTCAATACTGCCCCCCCAATGTTCCTGACTAGTATCTGTGTACAAACAGAACTGCTTCGCCGCATTCCGGGTGCTCTAGCGTCACCATACACTTGAGCGCGTTTTTGCACGCATCAAAGGCGTGAGTATGGGCCTCACCCCATCCATACGCTACCAAACTCGTAGCACCAACTTCGTCTTCTTCCGAGTGCCTGCCAGTTTGCCGACGTCGTCTAACAGCTTGACCAAAGGGCCCACCAAAGCTGTAAAGTTCGGAATAGACTGCCGCATCCAATTCAACGCACAGACGAACTGTTGAAGTTCCTGCGCTGTCTTGGGAGGCTGTAGCTCAATCAACCCCGCTAAACGGAGCGGGTCATATGAGATACTAACGGCAGAGATTCTCTTGCCGCACCACACCACATTTTGCGCGTAAAACTCGCACTTCAATGGGTTGAATTTTAGGCCAAACGTCTGCGCACGCTGCAGGAGCCACTCCAAGAGGTCTAGGAGCTCGGGCTCCGCTGCTGCACTACCCAACACATCATTGAGCCACGCCTCGATCCCTTTGCCATAACGATCTCCATAGATCGTCTGTGCAACCGACTGGCAGTACGCCACGGCGTCAGACTGTCCCATCAAAACACGATTGGGCTCCACCATTTCGTCAACCCCCATGATTGTGTATGCCTCTCCACTGGCGGCCTCCAAAGCGAGCTGCCAATAGCCATTGAACCAATCCAGGGCAAAGAAACACTTCGTCCCGGCCAAACGAACCATCACAACTTCGAGAACTGGCATAGGCCAGTGCATCGGTTCGGTTTGCGAGTTGGGGCCGCGTGTGTCCACAGTCATACGCATAGAGCCATCCTTTTTGGCAACAATCCGAGGCGGTGAACACCATCGCGAGCGATTTGTGCGTCGAGCTAGACCAGCATCGACTATTGCACCAAGATGAGCGCGCAGAAATTCAGTCTGCAAAGGCGAATAACGTCTTGCCTTGCAGGTTGTCGGCACTGAGTCTACCTTTAACCGCACTTTCAGCGGTTCCACTCCACCGCAATTGGAGGATCCAGCTTGAACTCCAAGCGGAAAACATCTTCATACCTGTCCAAAATCGTAGCCAAACGTGCGCCACACTTTTTATAGACAAGCCATTGGCGATTACTTCGACCACCTTGGCTCTCAATACACCACTGACCGACTGCCCCACGCAGTCATCGTCATCACTGTTGGCATCCTTATCACCTTCAGTATCGAGCTGAGCCTTCCTTGCCTTCAGAGCGCGACAAATGGCCGATATATCGTTGTCTTAGACAGAGAGCTCGCTCAAATCGAAGCTCGTTGGGGATCTTGACAAACTCCATAAACTGCAACACAGGGTTGCGGAGATGCTTGTGATCCAACTCCAAGTGGTTTTTGACCACGGCCTTCAATGCTGGCGGCCGAATTCCTTCAATTAACGCTTTCACGGCGTTCTTAGGATGCTTGACGTGGAAAGACATCATGTTGTTCTTGTCCAGCAGTGCCCAATACGAGTGCATCCACTTGTCAAAACACTTGTCTGGGTCCAATTCCTTGTCATCCATGACAACCGTCGTGCGGATCTTGGCCTCCAAGTCGCCAAAATCAGGGCCATGGTAGTTCAGAGCGTACTGAAAATACTGAGCCCAATCAGCGTTCGTAATCAACGCCACATCCTTTCCAAAGTGCATCATAGCGGCAAAGCTCTTCGCCTTCGCTTCGATACACGTTCCAATCGGTCGGATGCCAATCTTTGTACCAAGCGACACGGCAACTTGAGCACATTCATTGCAGTACTCGTAATACTACTTTGCAAATATGCGCCGCGCCTCCAGCGAGTATCCCGTGTATCGCGGAGCCTTGGGCGTCTCCATATGCAAATACATAGAGCAGCGGTTGATGTCACCGCATCAAGTATCTATATTGACTGGCTCCTCTAGTATCATTGGCTGGTTCGAGTCGTGCAAAACGGCGTCGTTCAAATTAACGTCGTACCAAACCTACACCAGGGCCACAACAAATTCGATTGTGCCTGCAGCCGAAAACGCATGGCTATGGTTATGTTAAGCCTGGGAGGACTTGCCATCTGAAATCATCACTCGCTCATTTGAAAATTCGCTGCCACTGACCCGGCTGTATTGTAATCTTGTCACTTGAAAATATATTACAACCTCGAGATATTTGTTGTTTTCAATAGCATTGTAGTATTATTGTCAAGGCCGGTTGGGATAGGTCACCATTTCAGACCTCATAACTCTTCAAGGAGATTCCCGATTTCGACGAAACGATGATATAAAGAAACGTCAAACAATTTCTGATGCGACTAAATCGCCAACAAGTCGCTTTCAGAATGGTAAGGAATATTAATACACCGTTCAAAAACGGCAGGTGAAAAACGTCTCCAGTTGGAGTATAGGGTTATTTTTAGGACAATTGATTGGACAAAACTAACCAGGCTTAGGTCAAGTATAGGCAATATGGAAGGTTTTATATAAAAGCGCATCAGGTTAAACAACGTTTTAATCACTGCCAATGGAAGACCCACCGAAGCTATCCTCTTCCTTACAGCTCGAGACAAGGAAACGTCTTCATCAAGTGCCTCGTATCTATCCTCGTAGTTCTGCGCCTTGCGGTAGAACGACACCCAGTCATGACTGTTCACCTCTCCAAACAACGTCCATAGACATTCCTCGAGCTCCGCGGCGTTCTTCGATGGACGCAGTGCCGCGCGGTTCTTCACCATCCCCCAAACGAGCTCGATCGGCTGGAGCTCATGATGGTAAGGCGGCGTGAAATACAGAATGTGACCGTACTTTGTAGTGATCAACTGCGACGAATAGACCGGCTTACCCCGGTTGCGCGCGACCAACTCCAACAGCTCGGCCTTCACCATGTGAGCTTCATACGCGATGCCCTTGCCGCGTAGCCACTCCTGGATGTCCGCTTTTTGCTTCTGCTTTGTCGGTACGTACTGTACACCGTATTCCGCTAGTGGTACTTTGCCCCATCCATGTGGATATGACAGG
>NW_008580150.1:932548-965048 GCF_000520115.1 Aphanomyces invadans
CAAGGGTCATGAGTGACGTGCACAGAGAAGCAGATCGCACCATGTCCATCGATGCGATCGGCGTCGGAAAGTGCAGCGTGTGGTGTTGGTTGGTGCTGCTCTGACTCGAGTATAGATGCATGTTGCGCTTCAGCTCGTCCTTGGACGAGAAGGACCCCATCGGGTGCCGGGTAAACAGACACTGGTAAAAGATGACGCCGAGAGCCCACATATCCGCCTTGTCGTACGATGTCCTGGCCATGCAGCTTTCCTCCGTCGACTGCATGAGGTACCACTCAGGCGGTGCGTACGACGGAGACGCGTTCACACCGACGACAATTGCGTCCGATTTGGACCGCGCCAGGTGGAAATCCGTCAGTTGCACCGTCATGGCGGTGGTATCTCGCACCAGCACGTTGCCAGGCTTTAGGTCGCCATGGGCCATGTTATGCTACATATCGACGTAAGACATGGACGTGGAATTGAATCAAGCCGTGCCTTGTGCATGAATGCCATTGCAAGGGCAAGCTGGTGCAGAATGTGTCGTGCCAAGAGTGGGGAACAAGGGCCATGAGTCTAACGGCACGGCGTGAGATGATGAGATCCAGCATCTCGTGCCTCAAGGAAATGTGCCAAATCGCACTGCAAGCATTCCATCGTCATCATCGCGTACGTCTTGTGCTCGAACGTGGTGAACGCAAATGAGTACACGGGAACTGCATATCGACTGGAATTCGCCGTCACGAGCTAAAACATGGACAGGTTGATGGCATTACATGTAGTGATCATTCGTACCTTGTGGTTGTCATACTCATTCGCCGCATATTCGATGTTGCTGCCGAGCTTCACTGCAAGAAGCGTCTGGGTAGACAAGCAGTAGGCCTGCCACACCTCCGACGAGGCCCCGCGGCCCAAGAGACGTCTTAGTTGCAGCGTACCATTCAGACAAGGAAGGTTGGCAAACTGTGATTCTACACCAGCTCGGTTACACGATGGACAATCACGTTCGTGTGACGTACGTTGCTGCAACATCACTGATCGCTTGAGCTGGAGGAAACGAATCCGCGCTGTCTACCCAGACCATGAGCTTTCGGAGCACTGCCACATGACACCTACCTTATGCGTTCTCCGTTTGTTGTCCAGGCGCTGTTGAAGGGCCCGGACAGACTCTTCGTGTTCGTTGTATTTGACAGGTTGCCGCCGTACCTGATCCATGTACAGTTCCTCGATGTCCATGTCGCGTCGCTGTCGATCCACTTCATGACCCAATGCATTCATTTCGCCCACCAACTTTTGATGTTCCTCAAGGTAGACAACGCGAAGTTGGGCAGCGTCCGGATGCACTGTCCACGTTGGGGTGTTGGACAGGTGCTTGGACGTCGACGAGCATTCATCGGCAGGTAGCGTCTTGATGATGTCAAAGACAATCTTGTCTTTTCCCTCGCCCGTCCACATCTCGACAATGTCGTCGTCCATCTCCATCGCTGTTCCTGCTACGCTGATGCGTTTCCGCCAGTTTTCTCTGAAAAGATCTCATGCCCTTCTCGATCCGGATAAAATGGCCTCCGTACTTTGCGTTTTAAGTTCTGATTGGTGCTAAACAATCCATCGAATGGACATATGCATGTACGATTGGGTTAAATTGCTTACCAAAAATTCAATACACCTTTTGCTTCGCCCCAGGAAAAAGATTGTTGGACAAGATTTGAGTGTTGCACGCCAAATATATTCCCATTGATAGCAATACAAACTTTAAGATATTTTGTAGTACCACGGGGTGAATTTTTCCGAGGTCCTCTGTAACGTTAACACGATTATATAGGAATCTCCAAAACGCTAGCTAGCGTATCCGGATGTCCACCCTTTCAAATACTGTCAAGGACGAAACAACGCCTCCGACGCACCAGAACAGGAAGCACACGGGCATTCGACGACTTGCGCTATTCTCCATGAAGCCCAACTCGATATCACCTCCAGGCTGCATGAAATGCGAGCCAATCGAAATTCACACCAAACTTGTGTTTGAGACGCAGCGACGCCAATCGTTTACACAACACACACGGATCTGCTGAAGGAGACCATCTTCCATCGGATGAGTCTGGTGTTACAACTTACTCTTTCCAAGCCCGGCGTGGAATATCGCGTCACGAATCGAGCGCACTGCGGCTGACATGGACGGTAGCGGATTGTGTCCGCCCGCCTTGAGAATATCGGACGTCATGTTGTACGTGAGACCCCACAACACGAAATCGTGCACAGGTCGAACTGCCGCAGCCGCGGCTGCATCATCGGCATACTCATGCACATGCCCATCGGGTCGGTTCAAGTAGATGCAGGGAAAGTCGATGTGCGTCATGTTCTCGAGCGTGGTTCGCTTGCTCTGTTGCCAACAGCGTGAAAACCAACAGCTATATAGTAGAGTTACCTGGCCAATGGTGTCAGGGATGTCTGTCATTTTTGGGAAGATGTACTTGGTCGGAATTTGAAGCGTTTGAATGGGCGTGCTCAGGAGAAAGTCCACGTCGACCCAGAGCACGTCGGACACTTCCTTCGCTTGCAGCACGGGGTTGAATGCTTCGTTGTGACCCAGTAGGAACACTACGCGCCTTGTGTCACCAACTAATAAGCGCAGGGTCTAGCGCACCATGAGAAGTCGCCACCGTGCGTCCATAGTACACCGGGCGGTCATCAATTCTTCCGACAACATGTGATTCGTTCAGGGTGAGGCCGATTTCTTCATGGGTTTCTCGGATTGCCGCGGCCAGTTCTGTTTCGCCATCGTTCATTCGCCCACCGGGAAACGCCATGTGGCCGCTCCATGTATCGTGTGGATTTACCTTGCGCCGAATGTATAAAAGCTGTACCTTATCTAATCGATGGTGTCACCTCGATTCATCCCACCAGGAGTAGAAGATGAACCTGGTTGTACAGGGGAATGGCGGAATATCGCAGCGACGCTGGCGCGCTACAGATCATGGAGGCGTTTCTACGTGTGCATCGAGCATATGTCGAGGAATCCAATCTACCTTGGGCGATGCAATGACCTTGCCTGGATGCCGCTGCAGCGACGACCGAAGGGTGCCGAGGAATCCCATCGACGTCGAAAGCGATGAATTCCGGATAAATTTCCCGTACATACACAACGGTTTCATGTTCAAATTGAGAGGCTTTGGTGCGAACTACTTTTCACTTGAAGTTTGTATTGATGCAAACAACCAATGAAAACCTTAACCCCTGTGTTTTTAATATGACCTGCATTCCGCTATCCATGGAAGACAGAGACGATTTCTCTTGCAGATTGGATTGCTAATGTTGGTTTCTGGGGTGCTGACGCGATCGAGACCCCCGTCATCAATGGGAAAGTGTTTGGAAAAACCATCATTCCTGGATAAAAGGATTCTTAAAAAAAAATCCTCAAGAATCGATGAAATGACACGTTCCGCATTTTCACATTTCGCCCGGCTGTGGAACATTCGCTGTCATGCACGTGTACGCTTCGTTGGTGCCGACCACTGTGCGCAGCAAAGTCGACGGGGAAGGACAAGTCCTTCTCCATGACATTCAGGTACGCAGCGACAGGCAACTATGCGAGAAGAATCGCCAGTGACGACACGTCTTCCCATAGGAACTCGAGGCGTTGCTACAAGAAGGTCGATTCGACAAGGTCGCGGGACACCAATTTCGCGCGGTGGAAACGTATTTCAGACTCAAGTACACGCTTTCACATCCATTGTCTGTGAACATTAGCCATGGCCTCGTGAAGTACGTGTTCCAATTTCGTCCTGCGCTAGAAAAGCGCGTGAAAGCGCTCAATACTGTCATGTTGGTGCTCAAGAAAACACGCAAAGCGCACCCTGAAGCACCCATACAAACTCAAATCAGTTGGGAAACTCCGTTGGACGAATGGGAAGCCAACTTCTACGCGTCCCCGCTGCCCATCCAACACTCGGCGGACGAATACGTCACCCAGTACAAGTGTACACTCGTCAAGTTTCTCGCAAAAGCTCGCACGTATTATCCCCAGGATGCGTCCCTCTGGTTCCGCCTTGCTGCTGACTTTTCTCAAACCAACGAAGAAGTGAGTTTGAAGGCCGCCGCGCAATTGTCACTTCTTTGGCCTGCGGGCGGCGACGCGGCATCCCTCGTCGGTTCAACCTGGATAGATCTCTGGGGGAACATGAATGCTCAGCCTGAGTGGGATTTCCACTGGCTTCGGCTTTTTGCGCGCGTCGTCAAGCACCAGCAGCTCTGTCAGACGTTCGACATCACCCACTGGGCCCCCCATCTACCCTTCATCTTCTCCAAGATTCAACAAGCGTTCCATCTTCCCTCCGACTTGGGTGCGACGCCTGCCAAGGGAAAGTACCCATCCGTTTTAAGTGGGTGGCACGGTGACAAAACGGCCTTGTACTACGCGTCCAAGCTGTCAGTCGAGTTGCTCGAGAACTCCCAGTGCACGCTCTCGTTGCTCCAGCGATTGCTGAGTCTCATTACGCCGTTCTATCACCCATCAAGCGCGGGAAACGCGGCGAATGGGATATCGGACTTTGTGTACTACGTGTCGGCATTTCTGTCACTACGACTCGGTCGAGAAAAAGCGCGCGGTCAAAAGCTAGTTGGCCACGACGAGCTAGTTGCCAAGCTCGTGGACCTGAGCTTCCTCGGTTTGTACTCGAAAAGCCAGAGCGTCTCGTCGAAGGCAAGCTTCACCTTTCGAAACGCCATCACGATCGTGCCGTCGCTCGCACCATCCATCGTGGAAAAGATTCTACGGGGTCTCGACCCGTCGGCGCTCAACCAAACTCACCAAGCGCCGAGCGCTATCTCAGCACTCACGGTATGTGGGCCAGCACTCCTCCGCGGAGATCTTTCGTGGACAGAACAGCACTTGCCGCTGGTGCTGCAGTGGACGTTGCCGGGTATCGACCCAAACGACGATGGCAAGACAAGCCGAACACTGCAGCTGTACAGCTCGTGGCTCATGTACCTTCCCTTGGCCGACGATACGCTCCGCTCACGCGCCTCGCCAAGCGCCGTGGCGACATCGCTAACTGCCGCCTTGGATCAGTCACAGGTGTTTGAGCCCCGCGTGATGTCTTCCGACACGTCGGACGCGCTCTGGCGCGCCGGACCCGTACTCGAGTCGTGGGTTCTCGTACTTTTGGACAGGTTATTCTTGCTGTTTCGCAACCACGACAAGCCGGCGGCGGCATCGTCGTCTGACTCGAAGAAGGGCAGTGACGCGTTTCAAGTTGCGCTGCACACACAACTCGTTTTACACCAGTTGTTTGTTCAGTTGTCGCCGCCGCTGTACAAACTCGCCCTACAGCGCGTTGTCACATTTCTCCAATCGTCATTTCTGCCTCATGCAGGCAAAGCAATCGCCGGTCTCGTCCGCGCCGCAACAAGTCCATCGCCTGAATTGGCCATTCAAAAGATTCTCCTCCCTGCGGTTGACGTCATCACCAAATCGACTTTTGGTGATCAAGAACTACTCATGCAACTGCGCCACGTCGACGGAGTCGTCGCGCGCGCGTCTGGTACCCACTTGATGCCACACAGCGCCGCGATTCGCAAAGTCCTGTCCGTCACAAGCGCCCATGCAAATGCGAAAGTTGTAAAGTTGGGGTGCAAGATTCTCCGCCACTTGCTTGGCCGACTCACGGGTACATACCAGCCCGACCACTCGAGGTCGTTGCCTCCTGCAGCTTGGACGGACGGAGTCGACAACGGCGGGCTCTCAACCGTGTATGTGGGCTTGACCACATCGTGGGGCAACGTTGACATTGTGTGGCACGAGCCGTCCGAATCAGAGCTCGTGTTTGCGGCCGAATTGCTCCAGACTTATGTCGTGGACGCTTTGACTGTTTTATCCGACTTAATGGCGGGCGGTTCAGCCAAAGATAACGCCAGGGCTTGGCGCGGGGCACTTCGAGGGATTTTGCACGCCGTGCGAGGGGCCAAGAACGTGTTGCTGGATCGATTAAGTACCGTCGACGGCCCATCGCCGATGCTACGCCAGCCGATCGAATTCATCGAGTCGACTCTGGCAAGCCATCCGGACGTTGCCGACGTCTTCTTGTCTCTGCGAGTGACGCTGCTACAGACACTCCATCACGTTCAAGCATACTGGACGGCGAAGGAGCTCCAGGCGGGTGATCCCATCCGCACTCAGAGTCTTCGCTATGTCATACGCATCCTGACCCGGCTGCTCCACCCAAGCGACGCGACCCAGCCCTCCAACAGCCAAATTCATGCCAAATGGCGCAAACTGAGCGCGCGAGATGTTGCATCGGCGGGTCTTCACTGGAAGAAACCCAAGACGGCGTCGTCGATTCCCCTCTGGCCTCGACGAATGATGCAAGACCGTGTCCTAGCCCTGTATTCGGAATTCTTGTCCTACCGCAGCTTCCAGTGGAGCCGCGCGATTCGAACTCACCCCGAGTGGTTTGTCACCCCCGGCTTGTACACGGAGGTGGTCTCAACGAGCTTAACCGATCTGCTCCAGTTGAGCCTCGTCAACGACTCAAAAACGCGCCAGGCAGCGCAGGCCAGCTTGGACGGCATGCTCAAGCGATACAGCCCATGGCTTGAGACGCAACTCCCGTTCCTCGTGGGTGTCGTGCGCACATCGACCGAGAAAGACCACGTGACTGGCGCGCTGCATGTGCTCCAGCTCGGCCGGTCGCTGCATACTGTGTGGAAGAAGTGGACGACTGTTCAAGCGCTCATGGTTGCACTGTGTCACGCGAGCGAGCCGAAGGCGCGACTGTCCAGTCCCGACGATCAAATCAAAACCCAGACGCGGGCGTTGAAGGTGTTTTTCCTGTTACTCCACACGCTCCGGGACACCAAAGGGATCGAAGGCGTCAGTTTGGACCCGTTGCTTGCGCTGGAACCGCAAATGCAGTCGCATTGGCGTCATCAACTCATGTTTCTTGCATGCTTTTTGCCATGGATTCGTACAGACACCACATTGCCGACGCCAGTTTGGCATGTCGTCCTGCGCGGAATCAGCAGCGACGTCCCCCAATTGCAACACTTTGGTCGGATCCTGCTCTCCCGCCTGTTGAAAGCCCATGCGGCGCTGTCCACCAACGGACCAGTGCCAGACTTGGTATTTGCCCCTGAGACGCTCCAAACCCTCGCGAAAGATATGGTCGCAAACCATAAGAGCTCTGCACGGTCCGCTGACGGCCAAAGTACCGACAATTCCCCCGCGCGATGGTCCCTCGGCGTGGGCGAGCTGTTCCAACTTGTGGAACAAGAGCGATTTCCCCCGTTTGCCTTGTCATTTGGACAGCTGTCGAGTGAAAACATCAACTTACATCATGTTGCACTCGTCCAGCGCTTGGCACGACAAGCTGCTGGCCGAAACATCGACCTTGCAGCGCGGTGGACACCTGGAATCGACACGTTATTGGCGGATGCGACCGATGAACGCCGCGCGTCGCTGTGCACCGTCGGAGAGATCCTTGTAGGCATTGCAACGACGACCCCGTCGTTTGCAGTCCTCCCGTGGTTGCAGACCATCTTGCCCAAGCTAAGCGTGCCGTATGCCCAAGACTGGTACGACGTCGTGCTGATTCTCACACGCCACGGCGCATCCCTCGAAGGCCTCGTCGAGTACGTCGTGAGCCAATTGGAGCTGGCGTTCCAAGATGCTGCGTCGGCGAACCACGACGGATTGAACCAAGTTCGGTGGCTAGTGTTGGTGCAGCCATTGCTGTTGAACCCGTTGCTCGCGACAGGTTCCATTGTGGCTCGCGTCCACACCGTTGCCCGCCTTGGACTCTCGCATCCGTACGAATCAGTTCGCGAGCAAGTGGGTGCCGTTCTGTACAAGCTGTCTCTTCTCGCGCAACCGACCGAGGCTGCATTGCGCCATCTCGTAGAAGGTATTTCCTTTGACGCGACGGTCGTTGTCGAAGCAGAATTGAACGCTCGCAAATCGCTGCTCAACCTGATCGCCACGTACATTCACAAGGGCGATTCGATGCACTTCTCGCCTCTCTTGGCGCTCTTTCCCGTCGTGTTTGACACGCAATCGTACCCAGAACCGGACGTGGCGCGATCGGCCCGCGCCGTCGTGGATACGCTTTCGAACAAGCTCCGGCTGTCAGATGAAGACACGTATACACGCGTCGTGGACGTGCTGGAAGCGGCGCTCTCGTCGCCGTCGTGGCGGTCCCGTGGCGCCGCGCTGCGTTTCGTCACGGTGCTCAACTTTCACCATGGGTTGCTGCAGTGGTCCAAGCCGCGGATTCAAGCAATGCTAATCTCGCGCTTCATGGACGACAAGCGTGACGTTCAAGAAATCGCCCAGTACGCGCTACGAAGTTTTGTGCGAACTCTCGACGACAGCGCCGTTGCCGCCCTCGCCACTTCCTTCCTGAACGCGGCCGCCACCGCCCGGAAGGCGCGCGTGAAGAAGGAGAAGCAGGTCAAGCGCCACCGCATCCTCATCGAACGCAACGGACCCGAGCGAGACGACTCAATCAAGAAGCTTCACGCACTTCAGGAAGAAGACGACTCTACGCGCGATGTTCAAACCGTCCAGGGATGCTTTGGCATGGGCGCGGTCGTGTTGGCGTACCCGTACTCTGTGCCGCCGTTTGTGCCGGCAGTTCTCGAGGAGCTGTCATTCCACTTGCACTTGACCGGCCGTGGGGTGTCGTACATGTCAGAAATCGTCAAGTCCGTCCTGCTCGAGTTCAAGCGGACCCATCAAGACAGCTGGCATCAAGACAAGGCCGCGTTTACGCCGACGCAGCTGGAAGCGATTCAGGATATCTTGATCTCTCCTCATTACTACTCGTAGACGCACAAGGTAGACTATGCTTGAAAATGCAATATTGGCATTGCATGTGTCGGCCGAACCAACGAATGGTCGCACGGGACTGTTCGACGCATGCAATGTGCACCGCGTGGGTCGGTCGTACGAGCCAACGCACATGGATGGCTGGTAGAAGTGTCCAAGCAACACAGTTTGATATTTTCCAACGTGGTCGACACATGTAAGGAGGACTACACTCGATCGTGGCGACACCATCATCATCCTTCTTGCGAGCACAGCACTTTGAAGGAGCACGTGAGCTTGTCGTCGACGACGAGCATGCCGCCGGCGTTGTCGAATTCGTTGCAGTAGTTGGGGGCGGAAAAAATCGTGACGAGTTTCCGACCAGCAAAGAACTCGTACCCGTCCGACACGACCTGTGCACGCACATGCGATCAAAGCGCGTTCCTATCGATGCATCGGTGGACGAGGATGCGTACTTGATGCGCGCGGCAAACAAGGTCCAAATCGTGCGTTTCCAGGAATTGCTCGACGACGTCCGCACCAAATATGTACGACACGCCGCGATCGCTCTCTGTCCACCCGTGGCTCTCGGCGTCAGGGTCGGCCCACAAGAGGTCGCAGAGTAGCCCTTCGTCCGGGATGTCTGTGGGCCGGCGAATGTTCTTGATTTGGTCCATCTTGTACAAGTCAGGGGAGAGCCCACCATGCATGCAAAAGATCTATCGCCGCCGGTTCAGCGTGTCGCCACGGGGCAGCGACGAAATCCAATGTACCTTATCGGCCACGATGGCCGCCACGGGCATGCAATTGAAGCAGTCGGCGAATGTGCGCCACAGCTTGACATTGTACCGGCGCTTGCATTCGTCGTAAAACCCTGCGGTGTTCATGACATGCACCGGTCTCTCGACATGGATCGAGGGTGTACCATATATCCGGTTGATCGACGCGCACTCGTGGTTGCCGCGCAGGAGAGACATCCGCGTGGGGTACTTGACCTTGTACGCAAAGAGGAGGCAGATGGTCTCAATGCTTTGCATGGCGCGGTCGACGTAGTCGCCGAGAAAGAGGTAGTTCTTGTCGTCGGGGAACCCGCCAATTTCAAACAACCGGAGGAGGTCTGCGTACTGACCGTGCGTGTCGCCGCAGATGATGATCGGCGCATTCAGTTCCAGCAGCATGGGCTGGCACAGAAAGATCTAGTCCCATCGATCCACGTGACAGACGTGGTGCGGGATGCCGTTGCGGCCGGCCAACGTACCGAACGGCAGCACCGGCACAGCGCGTTGATCTCGTCAATGTCGAGGTCCGTCACTTCGGTCTGAGCCGGCTTGTCCTGGACGCGCAGGAGCTTGGTGATGACCGTGTCAACCCACTTGATGTCTTCGTCCATGATCCCCCCTGCCTCGTGCAGTCCCGAACGCACACACCGAAACCACCTTTCCATGCCATCGCTATATATAGGTACATGGATAACGCACACAACCGTCGACGAGATGGACCGCCGTCGACGACCATGAGGCCACCTACATGACCTGCGTAGTCATTCGAGGTGGATATGGGACCCTCGCGGTCCCTCTGTCGCTTTATACCCTCTGTTGCGCCGTGAGCAACCTACCCGAGCAGACGTGATTACTCGCCCCCGAGGGCTCAGTTCCCTGACGCACAGCACCAGCTCTGCGCTCATCTTCAGCATGTTCCAAAGTGTGCCGATCCTTTGCTGCCGCATGCCATCCATGAAGCTGGGCGCTACCAACATGTCAACGTGTCTTCGCAGGTTGACCAGATATCGTTTCGTCAACCGAACACCATGCGACGACTGTCTCATCCTTGCGCGCTTCGCGCCGCCTTCGGAAGGCTAGCTCGTGACGCGCAGCATGTTTTCGTGAGCACCATCCTCCTTGTGAAATCCCCGCAGGATACCATGCGGACTCTTGCTCGTGGTTGGCACCCCGGATCGATCTCTGGCACAACCATTCCATCAACCAAGAAACATTTTGAACCTTATTATGGCATTTTTTATCCGGAGTACTCCGGATACCAAGTCGATCTTTTCGCAGCGTCTTACAGTATGAGGAAATTCCTCACACTTTCAAACTTCTGCCGGTCGGTGCATCCAAGACGTTCCCTTGACGCGGCGCACGCTGACTCCGTTAATATGTTTGGCTTGAACGATCTCCATCATCAGGTCATTGCGATCGTGCTCATGATCATGCTCTCCATGGACGTTGTCAAGTACGTGTGATTGCGACCCTGTCGTGATAATCGTGCTTGCGTTGTAGCCCGGTGAAAGCTGTGTGTTCCGTCGTGGGTATTGACCCATCGGTTGTGGGTTGGCTTCACGTCTTGCTTCTCCTCGGACTACTCTACAACAATATGTCGGATGTCCTCTACTTTGGCATCCGCGTGTTTTTGACGAGCATCATCTCGATCTTCTTCAAGAGCATCGAAATCGTTGGGAAAGACAACATTCCCCTCGATGGACCTGTCATTTTCACGGGCAATCATTCCAATCAATTCGTCGACGGCATGATTGTGCTCATGAACTGCTACCGAAAGGTATCGTGTCACCCTTTTCACGGCGCCTTGTTTAACTTGGGCACGCCAAGGTGGGGTTCATCATTGCTGAAAAGTCCATGCATCGCCCAGTCATTGGCACACTCGCCAAGGCTGTGGGTTGCATTCCGTTCACTCGCCCCCAAGACGAAGTTATCAAGGGGAAAGGAGTTGTGTCGATGGAACCGACGCCTGGCAACCGAAATGTGCTCGTGGGTCTTGACACGCATTTCACAGTGCAGCTTGGTCCAGGCGATCAAGTCCGCGCGAGCGGCAAGACCGTGAAAGAGTCAAGCGAACCGGTCAAAGTAGAAAAGGTGATTGACGATACGCACGTCGTTCTGTCGTCGCCCTTGCTCGACGTCTACGGAGAACCCATTGTGGTCCCCGTGTCATTCGGCATCTTCAAAAAGATCGACCAAAAGGCATCGTTCTCAGAGGTCAATACTGCGTTGCAGCATGGCCAGTGCGTTGGGATCTTCCCTGAGGGCGGGTCCCACGACCGCACTGACCTCTTGCCACTCAAGGCTGGCGTTGCGCTCATGGCGTTTGCCGCGAAGGAAAGCCACAACTTGACCGTGCCCATTGTCCCCGTCGGGCTCAATTACTTTCGTGGCCACAAGTTTCGCGGCCGCGTGGTCGTCGAGTTTGGCGCTCCAATCTCGGTCACCGCCGAGAAGCTCGACGCTTACCACCAGGACAAGCGCAAGGCGTGCAATTCGCTCCTAAACGAAGTCCAAGACGGCATGCGCAGTGTGATTGTGACGACACCTGACCACAACGTCCTCCAGGGCGTGTATGCCGCGCGTCGGCTGTTCCAGCAATCTGGCATCAAGTACAGCCCCAAGGCGACACAAGACTTGAACCGACGCTTCGCCCATGGCTATCGGATCCTCAACGCACTCCCCGAAGCGAAGGAAGACGTAGCAGATTTGAACGCTAAAATCACCGACTACCGCCGCACACTCAAGCAGCTCGGGCTGGCGGACCACCAGGTGCCCTACGTGGCCTTCCTCACACTCCACGACGTCTTAGCGTCGGCCACATACGGTCTCATCATCTTTGCACTCGCGTCAATTCCGTCGTTTGTGTTGAACGCCCCGGTCGGGCTCCTTGCGCGATATGTAGCCGCCGCTGAACAATCCAAGGCCCTGGCTGGATCGAGTGTCAAAATTGCTGCGCGCGACGTCGTCCTGTCCAAGAAGATCTCGTTCTCGGTCGTTGCCGTCCCAGTCCTCTGGCTCTTTTACACGTTCCTCCTGTTCGTGCTCACTGACTGGAAAACGTCGACGATTCTCCGCCTCACGATGTCATTCCCGCTCTTTTCATACTTTGGCGTGCGCAGCGTGGAAGCTGGCATCATCGAACTGCGAACTCTTCGTCCTCTGCTCAATCGATTGCGACCCGAGTACAAGCGTATCCAGGACGAACTGCCCGTCCGCCGCATGCAGCTCCAGAAGGACGTTCGAAAGTTTGTCAAAAAATATGCAGCGCAGCTCGGACCCCTCGCAGACCCCGCCCCCGTCGATTGGGCTGAATTCATGCATACCCACGTCAAGCACGACGATGAACACGACGCACCAGCGGTGAGGCAGCGCACGCCGAGCCAGGATGCCAAAGATGGCAAGAAAACGGTCTAAGCTGTACTAAAGACCAACTGAATGTATAAGGGCGATAGACATGGACGTGCCGAGCAAGCGCATGCGCAGTTCTATCATCGTGGCGCCGCGACGCGACATGGGTGAGGGCAGGATGCTGGATGCCGACCACTGTTTTGTCAACATGTTCCTGTCCGTTGTGTCGAAGGAAGCAAGTCAAACTCATCGAGCGTACAGACACATCGATCGTCAACAGCGCGAATCGAAATTCTGTGGCATGAGATTCGCTTAAGGCAAAGAAGCGTGCTTGTAACACCATATTGCGTGTTTCGCTGCGATGGATGTTGGATGTGGTGTGGACGGCGCCGCCGCCGCCGCTGCCCTCCGTGCAGATCGTGCTGGACGCGGCTTTTTGTGCCCTTCTTCAACGCGATTTTGATTGGTAGTTGGGAGATAGGGTTGGGGAATTTTCATTCCACTGGGAAACTTCCTAACCATTTTGGAAATGTGGAATGGGTCACGATTGTTTCCCCACTCTAGGGCCAGGAAATTTCATACATTTGACAACGATGTCAACAAAAATGGGAAGGGATTTTAGATTCTTTCGTGATTTCAGAAAATTTCCATGGAGCTGAATTCCTGGAAACGAGGAATCTTCCCTGCGCTGCGGGAATTGAAATAGGGTGGCGTCACTTCAAACTTCTCCGTGGAAGGTCCAAAGCCATCGGTGACGGCGACGGAAGAATGGGTGGGTTGAACGACTTCTCTGTTCAAGTGACAGTCCTATGGCTCCTCATGATGCTCTCCGTGGACGCCCTCAAGTACGTCGTCCCTCGTGAAACTTTGACCGCGTCAACAATATGCTGATCAAAATGTACTGCAGTCCTGTCAAGGCGATCTCGAGCTTCCTCGATTTGGACAGCAACTTGTTCGGGCTACTCAACTTTGTTGTCCTGTTGGGAGTGCTATACCACAACCTGTCGGACGTGATCTACTTTTGCGTGCGCATTTTCCTCAACAGCGTGCTCTCGATCTTCTTCAAAAGCATTGAAATTGTCGGCAAGGACAATATCCCCCGCGATGGTCCTGTCATCTTCACGGGGAACCACACCAATCAGTTCGTCGACGGTATTGTGGTCATGATGAACTCATTCCGCAAGGTGAGTTCCTTTCCTCATCTGCATCGGTGTCTGTTCTCCATCAACGTTCGTCCATTCCTAGGTTGGGTTTCTCACCGCTGAAAAATCCATGAGACTTCCTGTAGTCGGCCACATCGCCAAAGCGATGGGATGTCTTCCTATTGTTCGGCCACAGGACGCTGTCGTGGTAGGCGTTGGTCGAGTCTACATGGAGTCGTCCTCCGCCGACGACAACTCGTTTGTCCTTGTCGGTGAAGGCACTTCGTTCACTCGCGACGTCGCTCCCGGCGATCAAGTCCGTGCAAATGGCAAGATTGTCAAAGAGTCGGGGGCTCCCGTCAAGGTCGAAAACGTAGTGGACGACACCCACGCCGTGTTAGCTTCGCCGCTTCTAGACCGCTCCGGCGCCGTCGTCACGTCGGCCAAACCGACCGAATTCGGCGTGTTCAAGAAGATTGACCAGAGCACGACGTTTACCGAAGTGTACACGGCTCTCAAGCGTGGTGAATGCGTCGGCATTTTCCCGGAAGGCGGGTCGCACGACCGCACGGACCTGTTGCCGCTCAAAGCGGGCGTGGCGCTCATGGCGTTTGGGGCCAAGGATCGATACCACATCACGGTACCAGTCGTGCCGGTGGGCCTCAACTACTTCCGTGGCCACCGCTTTCGCGGTCGCGTCGTCATCGAGTTTGGTGAACCGATCGCTGTCACGAACGAAGCCATGGACGAGTACAAGGCCGACAAGCGAAAGGCGTGCAACGCGTTCCTGACTGCCGTCGAAGAAGGCATGCGCAGCGTGATCGTGACCGCGCCCGACTACAACGTGCTTCAGCTCGTGTACACGGCGCGCCGTCTGTGGCAGCCATCGGGAGTCAAGCTCACACCCAAGGACACGCAGGACCTGAATCGACGGTTCGCGGAAGCGTACAAGATTCTAAAGGACGCACAGACCGCTCAGGAGGACTTGACTCAACTGGCGCTCAAGCTGGACGAGTACCGCAAGAGCCTCAACCTGATGGGCCTGAAGGACCACCAGGTGCCTCACATTGCGTGGTGGAGCGTCCACGATGTGCTCGCGTCGGCCATCTACGGCGTCGTCATATTTGGCTTGGCATCGATTCCGTCGTTTGTGCTGAACGCGCCGGTCGGTCTCGTTGCGCGATACGTTGCGCGCGCCGAGCAGACCAAGGCGTTGGCGGGGTCGAATGTCAAGATTGCCGCGCGGGACGTGATTCTGTCCAAGAAGATCTCGTTCTCGATGGTGGCTGTCCCGACCCTCTGGCTCTTCTACACACTCCTGGCAATTCTCCTGACGAACTGGCGCTGGAGCAGCATCTTCCTTCTCACGGCGTCGTTCCCGCTCTTTTCGTACTTTGGCGTGCGCTCGGTACGTCATTCTTGCGATCTGGCATCGTTCACGACGACGGTAGGTCGAAGCCGGCATCATCGAGCTCAAGACGTTGCGCCCACTGTTTTACCGCCTGCAGCCCAAATACCGCAAGATTCAGGACGAACTGCCGCAACGGCGCGCACGGTTGCAAATGGAAGTGCGCATGTTTGTCAAAAAGTACGCCCCGATCCTCGGTCCGTTGACGGATCCGTCGCCAATCGACTGGTCGGCGTACATGCATGCGCGTCGAGCCAAGGGCGATGTCGAGGAGGAAGAGCCAGTCCCGGAAACACCAACGATCACGACAGAACAAGAATTTAACGGATTCCTCCGAGCGCACAAGACGCCGTCCATGATCAACCTCGGCAGCTTGGACACGGAGGCCGGTGCTCCATCGTTGTCGACATCTCCTGCGACCACATTGCGTCCCGAAGACAAAAAGTCCGTCTAGCACATCAAGTTGAATATGAAAAGCAGTAGTGTACTTTGTCGGAGTCGGTTGCATGGGCAGTGCTACCGCGCGGACCCGACTCCATGGGCAGAACATGTCGCCGAAAAAGCCTCATAGGCGACAGTAGAATGGCTCGAGGGATCTCTGTGGAGGCCTTGTCGCTGTGTTCGCGAGGTGGGCACACGGCAGCCAGCTCGCTGAAGTGTCTACACAGCACCTGCACAGAGCCTCCACTGCGATGACACTGCAGGAATGGCGGAATCGCCGTTGCGCAGAGCGCCAGTCCACGGCGAAATCAATCCGGATATACACATTTGAAACGTTGTATGAACGTTTCAAATGAGTTTTAAATACTATGTACGACCTCTTGGCTCAGAACCCGATGGCCAGATCTCGCGCACGTCACAAGGTTGCGAGCGCGTACCACGGCCAACTCGACTCTACGTTGCGATGCCTACATGTATACATCTGCATTCTATCGAGGATGTATGGTGCTTCATAGGCTGTGTTTGGAATATTTTAAAAACATTTTGAAACACAACGTGATAAAGAACGTTCGAAGCACGACAGGACATTTCCAGAACGTGACAATGTTTATCCGGACAACGGAAGAAGGATGCCATTTTGCGACTTGTGCGTGCGACAGCATGGAGGAGGGAGTGCACGCAATGGCCGACGAGGGCGCAGAAACGTCCGCTGTGATGCGAGTGAACCTCAAGTTCATCGACGAGGTTGCAATCGGGATGACGGTGGAGCGCGGCATCCGCATTGATGCATTGAAGGCTCAAATATGTGAAGTTAAAGGCACCGCCGCCGCGACGCAGCGACTGATTTACAAAGGCAAGGTCCTCAGAGATAACATGCATCTTCACGACTACAACTTCAAGGACGGCGACACGGTACACGTGGTGGTAACTCCGCCACGACCGATCACCATAACAACACTCGCCACCCCAACAAACAGTGTTCCCGACCCAACCGCGAGCAACGCCACCGAGGACGCCCAGCCCGGCACCTCTCTCGTCGTGGTACCCTCAGCGCCCGTCGATATGCTTGCAATGGAGGAATCTGCCCCGATATCAACAATTGTGTGGTCCCGGCCCGGTATTCGTCGATTACCCCGCCACCGTATCGATGAGCTACTCGTTCAAGCCACGGGTCTCCGTCAAGCTGCCGAACGCCTCTCCGAGGCCACAACTTCGCTATCCCATTCACCACTGGCGTCAAGTTTGAGTGCATTTAGCAATGCTCTTCTGGTTCTAGCACGCCAGGTGTCGATGCTCGTGCAAACTATCGAAGCAGGGCGCGGCGTTGGCGACGATTCGGCCTTGACGCAAAGTATCACTGACGCCGTGGACCTACTTCGTCAACTTGAAACGATTGCTCCGTCGGTCCGCGACGTGCTATCCACGGCCTTGGCTCCACCGGAAGACGCCACCACCACCATATCCTTGATACAACTCGTCCCCTCCTCGGCCGGCGGATCTACCCAAGGGAATATATCGGGCATCAACATCATGATGGCGTTGCTACAAGCTCTGGGCAACACTTTGAGAGGGTCGGCGCAACCAAATTCCGTCGCAAATGCTCCACGTGTCAGTGACGCCGCCATCACTCCTACCATCACGGTAGGCCCTAGCCAAGTCCAGCCACAACCAGAACCGTCCCCATCCTTCAGTGATGCCCGGACGCCGATGCTGGGAGCAGACACTCCGCTCTCTGCCCTGCTCGATTTGGTAGGAGTAATCTATGTTGATCTGGTGCGACATCGTCGTGACTCGTGGCTGTGAAGGTATTTTCCCACATCCAGTCCGTGTTCAGCTCGCATCTTTTGGAGCGTCATCGGTTGCATGAGCTACCGACTGAATGCCTGGAAACGCTTCATGTACCTCTTCGGCGGGTGTTACGGAGGGCATTGGGCTTTGTCGACGACGTAAGTTCGCTGATCCAAAGAGAGGTCTCAAACGTGCTCTGTGCAGACCGCGCCATCGCATTTGCCCAAGCGCTGCAAAGTTTGGGCCCGAGCCGCGGCGCGACAGTTCCAGTTGTGGCTGGTGCGTGTTTTGAAACGAGAGCGAGGCGGCGCTAAGTCGTTGGATGGTGTGATGGCGTAGAGTGAGGCCACGATGAACATTCGGCGGGGTCCCGTCCGTCGAGAATTCACGGATGGGTCCATGCACATCCCGCTGTTTCAGGCGCTGGTGATCGTCGTGTTGTCAAGCAGGTCGTCGGCGGATTTTGCGACCGATCTGCGGTTCGTAGCCTTTGTCGTGGAACTGAAAGTTGACGATGAAACTAGACGATGGGGCTGGCGCAGTGTGTCGAATCTCCTGCACGCGTTGGTGGTTCAGCTCGACATGGTCGACGAGCCGCACGCTTCCACCGATGGGCTGGCGATGACGGTGATCGAGCGTATCGTGCGGAAGGTACGAAGCATTGGTTTTGCCCTGGATGGAAAGCAGCAGAATGCTGACGGGTTGTTGGGTAGCTGACGGACGTGGCGCGCGACAACGGCGTGTTGGGCGATTCCGGCCTCGGAGTCGTTCGCCACGTAATTGTGTCGGTCGCTCGCGAGTGTTTGGAGGCGCAAGCACACCACGTGTCGGCGCTTGTTGAGCCGCATGTGTAAACCAACTGAAGCATCACCCCGTTAGTCTGCTGTAGTACGTATTGGAAATCGAGTCGACTTGTATCTGCCTGAGTGTTCCATGACGGTGGTATGCCATGCGATGGTTCTAGTTCTTGAAGGAGCCGACGACGCCAGCGGTACGTGCACTCGCAGCACATTGTCGACGTGGGCCACTCGTGGGTTTGTGGCACATACCAGCCATGAAATCGACATGGAGTTTCAACGACAGCGCCGACGAGTCTGCAGTGATGTCGAGGTGGCCAGCCTCTCCCCCTAGCTACGAGAATCGTGATGAGGTCACCATCTGCAAGCAGGGACAAAAAGTTGGCACCGAGATGCGCGTTCCAACTTCGTGTCCCAGCTTGCTGATCGCCGCGCCGCCATCGTCTTGCGCGTCATGCGCTTGAGTCCGTTCGTCAAGTCGACCTGTTACATGGTTTCAATTCAACGCAAGCGTTCACCACCATGGCAAATCGGGCGTAGCCAGTCCGTTGGACAACGCAATGGAGGTTCCAGCCGTGTGCCCCGCAAGCGTGTCGTCGGCGGCCCAGGGGTGCACTCGAATTGAATGCATGCAAATCGCCACGCTGTCGGCCATCCGTCGCCACCGAAAACCGCTGCTTCACGCACAAGAATCCTTGCGGCATGGTGCCGAGGCTTTCAGAGTCATGTGACGTAGGGTGCTTTGATGCTAGGCGCAATTGCCCAACGCGGCCAGGTTTATTGCACGAACCAAGTCAAGCCATTAGTCGCCCCCATGCGCCAAACTAGCGTCCGACGTCAAGTGTGCCGCCGATACTTCGCCAGAGTGCTGCGGTCGCAGCGCTTCCACGGCACGAACTCCCAGCTCCGTAAAAACCGGGCATCCCCATGCGGCCATCGAACAGAACAGGCCACGCAAACGTTGGCCCATCGAATGGTCGAATCTGTGCTTGGCAATCGCGAGGACCGCGTTTCATGCAGCGATGGCATCAAGCTGCCATGAGTGGTGCATTCGTCGCCCATGTCCGACGACCTGCAGGCGGTTATCATCAACGGCATGGAGAGTGTCTTGGCTATCGATCCCGATCTTTTGAAACTCTACTGCAATCGTCGAGGACGAGTTGGAAGCGCCAGCCATGGCACTCGAAAGGTTGGATTCGTTTTCAAACTGCAGCGCCACGTGCTGCTGTACGTCATGGAGTCCACGACGGCCCCTCGAGTTCATGCCATGCACATCGAATGGAACGACGGGCGGGAGTTCGAGTAGCAAGGCCAAGTCCGCGCCTGTCGGTGTGGTGTGCACTTGGTAAACGGTGCTATCATGGGAGAAGTTCAACATGGTGTAATGCATGCTCGCACTTGGAGTCCTACATGCGCCTGCAGCCACCCAGGCGAATGACATCGCAAGCTACGACGACAAACGAATGGATGCTGGCACACAAGGCGTTGTGCGTCGTCCCCTTCGAGTGCTCTCAAACGCTTCGACCTTGACGCTGTGGGATTTTAACCCCACACAAAATCGACAGCCGTGAAAGAATCTTCGATTCTTCAACAAGCCCCTGCGAATACCTACCTCCAAGTGGTTCGTCGCGTGGCGAACGATGTGCAGTTGCATGCGCTGCGTGGACGTCTTGCGTTGCGATGACTCGAGTTTGTGTCGAAAGCGCCAAGAAGGAAAGATGCCCTCGAGCTTGGAAATGTCATTGCCGCTGGTCACGCTGCTCTCGTACTCGTCGCAGCACCCCAACCCGATCGTTTCGTGGCCCGTGCTACGTGCAGGGCAACCCTATCCATCAACTACTGATTTCTCTCGAATTTTTCCACTCACCCGACATCGACAAAATACTCGCCGGCACTTCGCGAGTCCATGAGCCAGCTCAGCAAGGACAAGTCGAACGGGAGAATGACCTCTCCTTCGGCAAGATGGAAGGGCGACCCACAATTCGACTGGGCTTTCTGGGCTTGGTACACCTACGAATCATGGAAAACAACGGATCCCGAAACAAGCAAGCACACGCTGGTCACGTACGTCAAAGTGCATGATAGCACTCAAGGCGTCCAGCATCAGCGGTTCGTGCGCACACCACTTCCAGCACTGGGCGGACCCGTTGGACAAGTCAGTAGCGAATGGATTATGGATGGTCTCAAAATGTGGTGGTGGCACCTTGTACTTGTCGAGATCGGGAAACTGCGAGTTTTGCTGCAGGAAGCCACCCATGGTCGTGGTCCAGAGGAAACGACAGTTCATGCACGACTATTGCCAGAGACTACTTCGAGGGGACAAGATTATGACGGGGGCGTTTACAAGAGTACTTGTTGGCGTATGCCGGTAGCTCGGTCATGAGTTGGTGAACCAAGTTGAGGACGTAGCGTCTGCCGTTTTGCGACTCCTCGCCTTCATGGGAGGCCAAGTGGAACGAGACAACTTCTGGTCGGTTCTGAATAATGTGTGCGGCCAGCGCTGTGAGGGGCCATAGCGTCGAATTCGTTTTACGAGCGTCGGTCGACGGTTTGCTTACTCGTGAAGCCCCCATTCTTGTCCGCAGGAGCCTTGCGTCGCCGTGCTACCATGCGAGCCATTCAATCGACGAAAGCAATTGAACAGACGACGATGGAGATATATACCTGTGACTGGAATGAAAACCGCGAGAGCAAACTGCATCAACCATGTCCATGACCAAGAACATGGCTCCGACAGAGTTCTGAATCCACGTGAAGAGCCTCGCTTGTTGGCCTTCTTGGTCGAGACCAACACGGCCGTTTAGCACCGCAATGAGCTGTTCCTGTCGAGTGGCATCTCGCGCTTCATGGATGGTCCATGGAGTAGTGTGGAACGAGCTCACACCCGTCATATCGAGCCACTGGATGCGGCAAATGCTCAGCGGGATTTCGCATTGCCGGATCGAGGTATGACGACGACCCCGTACACTTTGCACACAGTCTGGGTCCAAATCTGGGCGGTCCACGTCGAAAACCCCACGATTTGGACCGAAATTTGGTCCAAATCGCGGTTTCAAAGCCAAAAAGTGCACGATTTGGACTCGAAATCGGCCCCAAGTGGGGGCAATGTCCGTGACAATGTTACTTGTTGCGATTAGGAGGCGTCGAGCACACCATCAGGGGCGCAAAGCTGAGGCCGATGGTCATGGCGAGCGAAATCTTGTTGAGACACACAACGTGCGGTCGACCGATCCTGCTTGGCGTGATGAAGAGCACTGACTTGCCAGAGTAGAGCTCGTCGGTCCAGTGCAGAGCTTCGAGTTGGTCGTCCTCTTCGGCCTCAATCTGCGCCTTCGTCCGGGGGTGCTGCGACTGCTGGTACCCTAGGAAGCCTTGCGCCACCAGGTCTCGGTAAAGCGCTTGGCCTAGCGTCGCATACATTTCACCGTAACTAAGAATGTATCACGATGGCCCCACGCTGTTGAAGGACGCGTTCCATACGTCCGGCGAGAACGCAGTGACATCAGCGCTGTAACCCTTCAAGGTAGACACTGGATTCGGGCCGCCGCTTTCCCTGCCGTGTTGAAAAATGCAGTCGCGGAGATCGAATAAGGGCAAGTTTGCAATGGATGCTCGCAATCCACGACGAGCACGGGAAAGATGCGGAGCCCGAGCTGACCCGCAAAACAGCGACCGATCGGCTGCGTGCGCGATCGGGTTCGATGTACCTCTGGCGACTTCGTCGAGGCAGTCCCCGCCATTGCGTCGTACAACGCGTGGTGACATCAGCAGCGTCCGAACTCCATGGCTTCTATTGCGTACTGGAGGTCCTCGGAAATATCCGTTTCCCAGTCGCATCCTGTACAAGACGTCCTATGGACCAA
This sequence comes from Aphanomyces invadans, assembly GCF_000520115.1. NCBI lineage: Eukaryota > Oomycota > Saprolegniomycetes > Saprolegniales > Verrucalvaceae > Aphanomyces > Aphanomyces invadans. Next base: position 954,894 of record NW_008580150.1, read on the forward strand.
GGTGTCAGGGAATCCGCCACCTGCAGCAAGCTGCTCCGTACTCGGCCCACATGTAATGCCCTCGGCACTACCCACGCACACGCGATCTAGTTTGGCTGCACTTTGCACACCAAGATGCATCAAAATAGGTCGTACGTTCTTCCTTGAGCGTCATAGCCATGAGTTGGTAAGAGTCATGATCGTCTACATCAAACAGGTTCGTCATGCCGAAGCAGTTTGTGTACGCGAGACGAATACGGACAATTCTGGACGGTTGTTGCCAGCGAGCGACATCAACGCAGAGCCAGGATGATAGACACCGGCACCGAGCTCTGGGAAGACGTGTTCACAGCTTCCGCAGAGCCACATCCTTCGGAGCTCGAGATACACGGCCGTCGCCTTTCACAGCGGTCGCTGGTCGTCCGCTGCTCCAACATGACTGCCAACCCATGTGCCCAAATCGTGCTTTATTCAATTTATACTCCATAATGAGATACAAAAAGTGAAAACTAAGTTACTTTCAATTTATATATCCTACACCTCACATATTAAGCGGATGATTCAGCAATTATCCGGAAAAGGCGCCTTTTAACCAATCAGAGTTCAAAATCGAAAGAATTCCGACCATATCCAACGTCCGGAGGCTTCCAAGACGATGGAGCTAAAGTCGTCCGCGGATGCGACGGACTTTGTGCTCAACTTTGTCGGCGGCCCCATCAAGTTCCGCGCCGAAGAAGGCGTCTTGTTTGCAAAATTGTTTCACATTGTACGGTGATATGACATGCGCCGGGATCTTTCCGGGATATCCATGCGCGACGTGTAGGTGGACATCGACGGCGATGGATTTGTTGGCGGGACCGAGGGTGCTGCATTCATTCGCCGCGCTGCGCTACCCAACGATGCCAATCGAGAGGTGCAACGGAGGATGAATTCCCTGTGGATCTGATGTAATTCTCATGAAGGTATGGCGGTTGGCGAGTGGCGGTAAGTCACAGGATCGGCTCGGCAAGGATTGCTGGTTCGTCGCAATGAAACTCGTCGCGCTCGTTCAAAGCACGGGCAAATGCAAGATGCAATATCTCTACGAAGTGAATCCCATGAACACCCTCCCGCTCCCCGACTTTCACTTGGAAGGGCCACCGGACAACGTGGTGAGCTGATCACCTCGCTGTCCTAGACTACTCTAAAAGGCTCTTAGATTCCAAACGACATCGATGCCGCCGCGCTATCCATGCAGGAGAAGCAATTCAAGGTAGCTGTGAGCAGTCCGATTGTTGTCGGCAGCAGCTACAACCGGTTCACGCAATATGTTGTGTCAACAACGGTGTGCATCCCTCCATTTCTCATTCTTGTATGATTCCTCACGGCTGCACGGAGCGCAGGCCAATAGCCCGTCGTTCCCTGTCAAGTTCTGTCAAGTTCGCCGTCGATTCAGCGACTTCGAATGGCTGCACCAGCGACTGACGGACCGCTTCCGTGGTGCGATTCCAGCACATCTTGGCCGACGTCGCTTACCTTGTAATGACTTGCTCAGGCACTATCATTCCTCCGATACCTGAGAAACGATGGACGGGTTACGTGATTGAGTACTTGTGTCTCTCTGGCACTTAACCGCGATGGGCAGGCAACATGGACGCGACGTTTGTCGAAGAGAGGCGGCAAGGCCTCGAGCATTTTATTGTACGGGTCACAGTCCATCCTTTGTGTGCTCGAGGCATTGCGGATTCTTATACGGCTGTCGTAGAACGAAGTGTGCAATCATGACAAGTTGTCCATTGCGTTCGAGGTGCAAATCATTCTCACCGCCAACAACGAAGTGCGTCGTGCTTTGTCATGCTGTCTTGATAATTTATTTGCGTGCTATGTAGGGCCTCGTGGCCGGCAGAGAACTTCTGGCGATTGCCCCCGCCGTCGCTGCGTACGTCCCAAAGGCGTCGACGATGTCGGGCTTGTGGAGTTCGATGAAGGACTCGCTCTTTGTCAGCTCGGTGCAGCAGGTGGTGGAGATCAAGACGGACGAAGATTACACAAAAGTACCCCATCTCTCTCTCTGTCAATGTCCAAGAAAGGGCCGTCAACGCATGGAGAATGACCTCGATTTGTAGATCGGAGAGCACATTGACGAGTATCGCAGTCGCATCGAAGAACTCGTGCGCTGTTCGGACGTGGTGTACACTGCAGGACGATCCCAGGGGTACGAAATGTCTCGGTGCGGCACATTTTTGTCGGCGCTGGCCGTCCACGAAAGAGAAGACCAGCCGATGAGTCACTTGGTCGGCAACGCGGGTGAAGTATTTGAGGCCGTCTCCAACTTGTACCAGGACGAGCTCGACAAGCTCCTGGCGCTGTATGTGTCCAACATTCGGTACCTGGCTGGCAAAGTCGGCGCGGTCAAGACAGTGCTAACGAATCGAGAGCAAGCGATCCAGGAAGTCCATCAAGCGAGTGCGACGATGCATCGAAATAAGGAACGGTTCGCGGCAGCGCGTGCGAGCAGCGGTGCTGCCGCGTCGGCCATGATTGCTGAGCAAAAGATGGTGTCGGTGGGTGCTCGTCGATCCGTCTCGCGATAATATCGGTCATGTGGTTTGCTGGATGCAGGCGGAAGACCGCATGAACTTGGCCAAAGAACAAGTCGACTTTATCGCGACCAGTTTGAAAGTGGAAGCCAAGAGACTGTACTTGGGTAAAACCGAAGAGCTCAAGCAATCCCTGCTGGCACTGGCGACCACCAACAGCGAGTACCATGCCAGGGTACGTCCATCCCCATCTCTCATCCAAGCTGACGCGCTGACAGGCGCGAGAGGCATGGAATGGGTTGGTCGCGTTGATGGATGTGACAAGTGAAGAAATTGACCACAGCCTCGATCGCGTGCGTCGTCCCGTATCATATCGAAAACCTGGCGACAAACCCGCCGACCAGATGAGTTCCAGTGCGTTAACGTACGGAATTATGAGTTAACTTCCCACTCTTCCAAATCCTCGGGACCGTCCTTTCCATCTGGAGCGTCGATTTGGACAACGTCGTGGCCATCGCCTTCATCGTCATCTTCTTCGTCGTCATCGTCAAGAACGTCCTCGACATCGACTGCATCCTCCATGGAGGCGCTGGTGGGGCCGCTCGGTTGGGACAAGTCAATCACTTCCCCATCGGCAAACTTGAGCCCGTCAAAGATGGACAGATCGTTCATGGTGAGGGCCGTATTTGCGATAGGAGTGTCGTGCCGCCCGCTTTCGCGCGAGTACCGGGCCCATCCTTTCGACGTAACGCGATGGACGCCCGCCGTCGTCGCTGAGCCTTCATGCTTTTGGTGCTTGGTCCGGCTAGACAAGTACACTTGGACCGCTGCCTTGAGTGGATTCGACTCGATGTCTGCCGTCACGACTTGCGCCTGTTCAAACCAAGCATGAGCAACACCACTAAGGTCACGTAGAAAGGTTCATATGTACTCGGTAGAGATCGCGGAGGTTGCCGAAGCGCCGCGACGACGTAGTGATCTCGCAGGGGATGGCCTTGTGACGTGCCCATTCTTGCAAATACGCCCAGAAATCCACGTGACATGGGCCGAAACCCACCGGTCGCCTTGGAATCAACGCTCTGCATGACGTACAAGTCAATTCGTTGGAGCCACCTTATGAAAATCATGACGTACTTTAAGCACGACACTGTCGTTTTGTAGCGCAAAATGTCCACCAGGGGAAGGAATTCGGCTTGAACGACCCAACATCCGAGCGACGGGTCCTGTTTGTGCACGAGGGCGTCTTGCCACACTTCGACAACAGAAGTGAGGTTTGGCGAAGGGGGAAAGAGCGAGAGCGAGTACAGGGCGAGGCCAAAGATATCGACGTTGCCGTACTCCAGCCATCGCTCGAGTTGGTCGACATTGCAGAGAATGTTGAATTCGGGCTCGAGCAGCTGCAAGGGAAGGCGGCGGGTCCCGTAGGCACTCAGGATGTCGAGCGCCGTACAAATCATCTTCCACTGATCACAGTACACGGCTTGGTCGAACATCGAGATCGGTCGCTTGAGGTAGAGTTCGCGAAGGCGGCCCCAGTGCGCAAACACTTCGAGAAGCGTGCACCCGATCGGCACGCCGACAAGTTCGGCATGGCATGCCACGACCAGCGAAGATCGAAAGCGTTCGAAAACGGATGGAAACGTGACCGGCCGATTGCAACATCTCGAGGCATTTCGTGCAGGGCGAAGGCCGCAGGCCCCGCACAAGGCCGCGAACTTGGCTTTCTCCGGGACTTCTGTCTTGGGGTCCCACCCCAAGAAGTCGACGACGGTGTACTTGAGTGCTTGATCTCGCAATGCGCCGACAACGCCATTCGACATGTGCGCATTTTGCAGTCTAACGAAAGGCCATGAAACAAATCCAGAAAAACCTTGAGTCCCACGCACCCGACCAAACCAGCTATGATAGTCACGATGTCTTTAGGTTTCAGCATGTCCGATTGGACTTGGATGAGAGTCGCCGTGAGCCATTGCTATGCTGCAGGATGAGTTCGCGCCATCGATGCCAAGAGATACAGCACCCGGGAATATGTTGGAATTAACTGTTCCACGAGTTGCTTGACGTAAGGCGATGCGCTCTAGGATGACGACGAGTTATGTTACAAGGCTTGATACTGGCGCCTCACCGCTGCTAGCTCGTGAAGGTGGAGGGCCGCCACGTGGCCCACAAGCTTGAATTTGTCCGAGTTGGAAGTAATCGAGATCAAGAAGGCTATGCCCCGCGCAATCTACCGCCACCACAACGAAGTCACAACCGCATGGAGTGGGTTTGAGAAAGTACCGCGGCAGCCCGAGGCTCGTTGTCTGAAAGGGTGCGATCCACCTGGCGACTCGTGAGGGCGATGGTGCAACTGCCGCAATACTTGTTGCCTGGAAATATATCCACGAAGTAAATGAGTTGATGGTGACAAGTGGCGAAGAAAGCGGGGACCTTGTATGCATGCCGTGTGCACAGGGATCCAGCAGCCAACACACAGCACGACTGACCCTTTCTTCGATCGGCATATGAGGCATTGCTTCGAACTTCTCTGGAGGGTCGACGACTGCTCGTTCTCGCTGTTGGTGGGGATAACTGTAGTGCTGGAGATGTTTCGTTCGGGGTCTTGTGACGGAGATGAACCAACCGCGACAGGTGATGCGGTCATCGAAATGTCCTCGTTATGCACATCCTTATGGACGATGTTTTCACTCCGCGACCCGATGTTTGCCATGAAGACAGTTTCTGGAGAAGATTCGGGAGGTAATGATGTAATCGCAAGTGGCGACAGCTTTTGGACAAGCGGCACAGTCTCCATACGAGGCGAGGCTCGGGCGAGTGAAGAACTACCAGTTTGTGGCATTCCACCACTGATTGACTCTTGGTCACCGACCTTCACCCGCTTCGTAGCCGACGTGTCGTGGGGTGCATCTTGTGAACGCTTTTTTGGAGGGTCGTCGTTTGTGTCTGTTGGGAGCGTGAGATCCACATCAACTCGTTCATGATGGATCTCTGGAATATATGGCTCCATATTTTCTCCATGTGATGATTCAAAGACATCGAATTGGGCCATGACCTCTTGCGGAGGAAACAAGTCATCGAGTCCGTCGCCTTCCATGGCCGACTTCGCCGCAAACTCGGTACTTCCCGTCCAAACTCAGCGCATCCGGATAATTTCATCCCAATATTTTCGACGTTTTGACCTGTTGGAACATATTATCCATCAATTTCCTTGAATGATTTTAAAAGTCAAGCATACATATACATCCCTGGAGTACATGGGAAAGCAAATAAAGTTAGGATCTCAGTTCAGCAGACTGCTACGAATATATTTCCGAAATTCAATTTTGAACCAAAAACGGTCATCGCCAAAATCATCCGGATGAAATGGACCAATCGCACATCGCCAAATGCAATCTCCACCTTGGACCGCTCGATTGAGGCATCGTTCTGACCAATGGGATGCCAGTGTTCTGGCCAATCCAATGCCGCTGTACGATTCCATCGTGGCATGGAAACAAACCTTTCGATGACCCGTCACGACGATAATGCGTCGAACGGCTCCGACTCGTCGGATTCTGATGATGACTTCTTGCGTCTTGCCCCTGAGGCGGCGAGACGAAAAGCTGGATTGACCAAGGCTACGTCTCTTCGAGGAGGAGGTGAACCATCGTCTATCGCGGAACGCAACACAGCTTCAATCGAGAAAGCTGCTCGAAAGACAACCTTTGTTGTGGCGGGACAGACTGCGGCCCAGCGACGTCTGGACGCAACAAAGGAGGCGCTTCATGCCAAGGCGAGAAGTCTGGCGCTGAATGCAACCCACCACACAAGGTCAATTTTCGATCTCCCTGCCCATGGTGACTCCGACGTCAACTTGCCAGAACTTTCGTTTCAGTTTGCCCCCTCGCACGTGCAGGAACTGTATGAGGAAGGGTACACCCATGCCGCGCGAAAGCATTGGAAGCCAGCCGTCGAAGCATGGGAGAAGATCGTCGTCATGGATGCTGCACATCCCGGCAAAGCTGGCGCCGCGATCCTCGACTGGCTCCTTCCCCTCCATGCGCACATGGCGATTGCGTACAAAAAACTCGGCCTGCTTCGTCGAGCATTGGTGTCGTACGGTCGCGTCCGTCAAGCCATTGAAGCGGCCGTCGATATTCCAGATGCGAATCGTGTTGGTCAGGCGCTGACACCCTTGCCGAATCGCCATGATTTTATCGCCGACGCGTTACATCAAATGAGTAAAATCTACCACGAGCTCGGCGACATTGTACGTATATTAAACCTTCATGCTTGCTGCATGGTTGTCAAGTACCATCGCTGCTATCGGAATATGTAAGCTTACTCAATTTGCATTAGGAAAGCGCACTTCACTGCACGGACAAGGCCAACGCGCTCCTTCTCGAGTTCCTTAGCGCATGTTCGGACTCTCCTGAGGAAACTGAACGCATTCGAACGCTCCATCGCGACCGCCTGCTCGCAAAAATGCTCAAGGACACAGCATCTGGCGACTTTGGCCCTGTCGACGATTTGCTGGCCACGTTGGAGAACTACGAGTCGAGTGACGTAACACTCGAGCACTTGGGACACTTCATCGACCCGACGACCGGAGCGACGTTCGTCATGGCTGCTGCCGGGTGCGGACACATGCCGTTGCTCACTAAATTGTGCAAGGAAGGTCTGCGGGCAAAGGCGCATCTGGAAGTGCAAGACGCGTGCGGCAACACAGCGTTGTCGTGGGCCTGCAAGTTTGGCCAAGTACTGGCGATCCAGTTCCTCCTCGACGAAGGTGCGTCCTTCCAGGCGCTGCACACAGACGAACTGAAGACGTGGCCGAAATCGAGTTTGCAAGCGCTGCACGAACACATTCAAGCACGCAAGCGCGAGAAGAAGGAGGTTACTCCAGCACCGCCAGCGCCGAAAACAGTAAAAGTGGTGCATGTTCCGCTGCCACCACCATTGCCGACCTCCCCTCCGCCTCAGAAGAAACCGTTATATCAACCGTTGGTGCCCGTGGTTACGGACAAATCAACCAAGGGCGGTCCAACGGCACAGGGCAAGAGAACTTCGGCGGCCACACGTACTGCGAATCCCGATGCCTCAACAAAGCCAACGCCAGCACAGCCATCGAGTAGGTTCAATGCAGCCCCCCCGAGCGCCGCGGCGGCCAGCGGCGAGCTAATCGGAAGAGCATTACAAGCATGGTGTCCTGAATCTGAGGACGGCGACGACGGATGCGCTTTGGAAAATGAGTCGAGCAAAACTGGGTCCACCAAGAAGTGGGACCAGTTCGAAGCAAACCGCCGTCTCTTTGGGGTGGAGTCTGCGTTTGACGAAAACTTGTACACGACAGCACGTCCATGTGGCACCGCCGACCAAGAATTGGCGGCGGCGACGTTGGCGGCGGAAATCGAAGGCAAACGAAGCGTGTTCAAACATGTCAACGAAGAGCGCGGAGTGGACGATGACGAAGACCATGATCCGGAAGCCAAGTATGGCGCCGTGCTTGGTAGTGGCGCGTACGGACAACGGGCGGCCGAAAGCACCGACGGATTCACTGATCGCGGGGTTCTGTCGAAGCGTCACAAATAAGTCGAATACTGCGCCACGATTGTGATCTCTTTTTCTTATGGGTTTTATGATCGCCACGTCGACCGGGGTAGCTGTGTCCTGTGAGAAGCCAGCATTCTTTCCCTCTGCTCAAAGACTGTTCGTGCGATGGACAGGGAATGGATTCTTGAAAGCCCTCGAATGACGACCACAGATACGATTCAAGGTGGATGAGCGTGCTGCCACCAAGTTCATGAACCTGTCCAAGAACAATCAATCCACATGACCTCCGTGCACAAGACTGACTTGTGTGTGTACAGTGAACACATCAGGGAGTTACGGCGACGCCACGGTGTACACCGCTTCTTGGCTTCAAGTCCGATGAAGCGCTATGCCCTGTGCGGCCATGGAGATTGTGTTCCATCCTAAACCACTAAACAAAGCAGGTATCATGTGAGCCTTGTCGACTGAAGCAAACCGGGTCAAGAACTCTACGAACTCGATGTAGCACGAAAAATTTCTTTTTCCTATATGTACCACTGTAAGACCTCCGACTCAAATTCCGTATTTGTCGTACTGTTGCACCATGAAAAATGTCGGATTTAAGATCAGGTTTTTGGTGCAAGACAACGACAAAACCAATTCTGGGATGTCATGGGTGGCACTCTGTGATTGGATAGAAATACAACTAAAGTTTTAAACTTCCCGCTCAGTCTTTGTTTGGTCACGTCGTGCGAGCTTGTGGATGCCTCGCACCAGCAGCAAAAGACTGCACCTCACCGTCACGAAAAATCTCGACGTGGTGAATCAGCACCTTCGCGACGGCACCAGCGTCTACATGATCGCTAAAAAGTACGGCGTGCAAGGCAACCAAGTACTCCGCTAGGTCTGCGACCACGAGAAACTGAAGGTTGCCGTGGCGCGGTCGCCCGGTCTCAGTTCCACGCAAATTGGCCGTGCAGTTACCCGCTCTGACGTGGAAGCACAAGTTCTTGAGTATTTTGAGTATCTACGTGAACACGACGTTGTCATCAGTACGATGATGCTGGTGCTCAAGGCTCGAAACATTGACCCTGATTTTCATGGCTGCAAAACCAAGGCACTCACATCTTGGGTGTACAAGTTCTTGCGCCAAAACAAGTTGAGCCTCCGCCGTCCAACGCACGAAGGGTAGAAGCTGTCTTCCACCTTGAAACAACTTTTTGGCCTCGGTGTGCGAACGTTTTGTGCCATTTGGTACATTGGAAGGCCTCAATTGGGACCATGTCGTCGACATAGACGAGACACCTGTCTATTTTGAACCAAAGATTCACACCACTGTCGCCCGTAGAGGCTCCAAGACGGTGGCCGTGCGTACCTGCTCGTCAACAACCCGCGTATCACCGTATGTTTGGCCGTGACGGCTTCGGGACGAAAGCTGCCACCGTTTGTTGTGTTCAAGGGAGTCTTCAGTGCTCGCATTGAGGCCACGTTGCCGGCTATTTTTCCTGACGGTGTGTTTGCAACATGCCAAAAAACTGCATGGATGGACGAAAAAAACACCGAGTTGTGAGTGAAGAAAGTTTGGAAGCAATTTGCCCGGGCTCCGACTCGTCGTTATTTATTCTGGACGACTGCAAGTTCCTCAAGCAATCGTATTTCACGAATATGATCTCGGATCAAGGAACAGAACTCGAAATTATTCCTGGTAATTTGCTATTATTTGTTTTGAATAAATCTCTGACGATGTGAAACTGTCCTAACTGATAGGTGGTTTCACCTGTGTCTTGCAGCCACTTGATGTTGGGATTAACAAACTTTTTAAGGACCAAGTTCGTCAATTATACATGATGTGGACCTCGGAAAACATGCCAGGTAACACTGTTGCTCCATCTCCATCACGTGAAATTTGTGTTGGAGTGTGTCATCACAGCCTGGAACGAAATTTCGGAAGAAAAAATCATGAATGCATGGCGCAAATGTGGCTATGTTACTGTAGTGTAAAGATGCAAATGCACCAACGTTCCATTAATGACTTATTGTCCCTGATGAAATGCCTCAATATGATCTACCAGCACACATTTAACTAACCCTATTACTCTCGATGAGCGATCGCGCTTTGCTTTACTTGTCGATGTCCTGTAGTCCT
>NW_008580150.1:986457-1006685 GCF_000520115.1 Aphanomyces invadans
CATTAATTATCATGAGCCGACGTTGAGCGGGTGGTGTGAATCAGCCTAGCAGCCCTGAAGGCTCGTATGCGTCGTGGTCAAGTAGGGACATCTCGACAGAACCACCAAGTGACAGCGAGTCCGCGTCGAGATCACCACCCACGTCCCCCGAAATTTTCTGCAACCAAATCCCTACTGACCGGAAGCCACATTGGACGACCGTGGATGTGTTGTTGCGGCGAAGATGTTTTTGCACCACAGGCCATTCCGCTACAAGCACACTCGAAATTACAATTCTGACTCTACCAATCATATGTACGTATATACTTGCACTGTCATGTGCGTTGCCGCTACCAATTCAATCAAAATCATGGTGCACTTCGGCGCCGAATCGCAGCTGCTGGATAGCAACATCCAGCACAGCCTGGATGTTGCTATCCAGTACGGTATACACCCAACACTACTGCTGGAGATCGATGAATGCCTTCGACATGGTCTCACTCCAAAAAAACTAGTGGTATGTCAAGTCAATATTTTGGTTAACAAAAGGTGTTGTGGTTCACAAAATGTGGCGTGCATGTCGGCGGTGACATGTATGCATTCAAGTCGATGTAATCCTCACTAAAATAGGTGGATTTGTACACACGATAAGCAAAAAATTCAGCCTACCTGGCGCTTCTTCCCACGTTGCGACAACTGACAAATCACAAGCAGCATCTAGTCCGAAAGCGCGGCGATGGATAGGAAATAAAGAACTTGGCCGGACTTGCTGACTGGGCAGCGGCGCACACATGCAATACGTCAAGCGATTTTTTTGCCCTTGAGGAAAGCGCCGTGACTTACGACAACTTCTGCGTTGCATTCGTTCTTCGGATTTACCCTCGTTCCAAAGGTTCGGGCACTGCATAAGAGTCCTTAGCTGATGTGGGAGCAGGTGTGCTGTATAGATCACGTCACATACATAGCGGTAACACACGACGGAAGTGGCCCGAAGTCCACACTTACATCGTGCTACGTGAAGCGGAACGTACAGTACACCGCAACCGATACCATCTGGTTGACCCGGCCAACTACATCAAAGTCACGGCTGGCATCCACAAGATGTGGTGTGCACATACGTGGCCGCAATTCCAGCAGATTGTACGTATAGTGCTCTTGGAATGGCAAGTTCTCCTTGGCGAAGACCATTTCGCCGATTAGTTCCACGAAACATATTTGATCTCACCATGGGACTTCTGGTTTGTGACAGCTTCTGGCGTTGCTGGTGTGACGTCGCATGAACAGCCCATTTGAAAGTCAACACAAGTGGATCAAGCAGATCTGCGCCAATGAGCTACGTGCTGTGACGTCAGTGGTGCTGAGTCATACGCTTTCTCGAATTCTTGTTGCCGACGCGATTTCGTTCGAAAGCGGGTCGAAGCCATGGGGTGTTGCACCGTTTAATACCGACACCCTCGACTAAGCCCTGCTCTTAACTCTACCCGTACACCACAAAGTTCTTGCTGGTGGGCTCGTTGTGTTCAACTCGTCAGCGTTTTTGGGTTGCAGAATCACACCAAAACGATTGTCTACGTACGTGCTATAACTGATATCTCCTGTCTCACGAATAAATTCCAGATTTTTAGAGTCCTTCGACGGGTTAAACGGTTTCAGCTGCATTGGTACTGAAATTGAGTCGCACATGATCTGCATGGACTGTGTCCGTGTGGACGAAAGGATCAACCTGGGCGATGCTGTCAGCAAGATCACGCAGCTCAATGCATTGGAGGTATGTGCCCCCAAGTGCCCCAATGATGACATCGTGATGACGAATAGTGCGAATCAATTCGCGTCAAATTTATGTGCGACTGCGCGGCTTACATGCGTTCTGGGTGGTTGTGTTCGCATACCGTTGCCTGCATGTTGCTCGATGACGGGTTCGACATTCGGATGAGGTTGCGGGTATTGCCCATTCGAAAATCTTCTGGCCGCCCAAGCAAAGCGTCTAAGGCCCTGAAGGCCGAGACTTGAGAACGCCAGTTCACACTCACATCGCTTGTAAATCAAGCAACAAAGCACCATCTCTCAATAGTCGGGTACAGGTGTTGCAAAAGGTTTCGAACTACAGCAGCACTGTCCAACGGCGAATCGCTGAAGGAGTTACTTAAAAACGTTGGCGAGGTCGACAGCTTTGTTGCCTCGAGAAGTGCATGGCTTGTGCGGTTCACCGTCAATGGCGAAATCGAACAAATGCTTATGAACACCAAGAAAGTTGCAACGGCAATTCACATTGCCTATCACAACGGCGTTGATGTCAGATCCAAAATGTCCATTGTAGTATTAGCGCAGATATCCATCCAAATAGACTTCTAAATGCGGGAGTCTGCTGACCACTCGTTTCGACGGGTTCTGTGAGGGGCACAGGCGCGGGCGGCACTGCTGTCGTACCATGGGGACCCTTCAACCAGACCACACACAAAAACCTGGGACTCTACGCATTCAGACTTGCCTCTGCTTGTCTGTGTTTGTAATACACGCGTTAGTTATCCTGATGAACGTCCTAGTCATCCCGTCACACGTGCATGCCATCCCACCCCACGCGCAAGTCATCGTTTCCGCGTGTCAATTTTGTCGACACGCGTACAGTCTGATGCGAAACGTTAGGACATAACACGTTTCGTTGCAGAACTCATGATTTATTCGGAATTGTAAGCTCCTGAAAGTATCGTTTTATTCGTGCTACAATCAGGAATGTATCAAATCCAATTGTGTAGAATTCCGCATACAGATTCAAAAGAAAATGCAAAAATACTTGTTTTGAACATGTGCAAAACAATAGGACACATTTGAAAATTCCCGCCCATCATCGATTTCAAGGGCTCCACGTGGCCGAAAACATACTCTACACTTAACAAGTGTCAGCCTCGGAAGCTGATCAACACAGCCGCATGGGACGCTCGTCTCAGCTCACAGAGTTCGAGCGTGGCCAAATTGATGTGTGCGTCGAGTTTGGGCTCAGCCTGAACCAGACTGCCCAGTTCGTGAAACGGAGCCGCCACGCTGAGCAAAACTACCTTGCGGACCCCATGCCGTACGGCCAACGCTTCAGAGGAGGCCGCCCTTCAAAGTTGAGCCAAAGAGACGAGCGCCAAATTATTCTTGCCATGGCAAAAGATCCCAAAAGCTGCGCAAAAGTTAAGCATGACCTTGAACTCCACGTCCACCGTACGACCATATCAAGGCTAATGAACTCGTCTAGAGAGTTCGACTACATCAAGATGAACAAAAAGCACAAGCTCACAGAAACACACATGGAGAACCGTTGTCGTTGGGCCGAAAAGCACGTAGACTTGGAGTGGCAAGGGTGGGCCGAAATTTTGTTTTCCAAATGAAAAAGTGGAACCTGGATGGCCCCGACGGCCTAAAGTACTATTGGCACTGCGTTGGGCGCGAAAAGAAGACTGCATTTAGCCGACAAATTGGTGGGGGCTCTGTGTTGTTCTGGGGCGCAATCCGGGCGGACGGCAAGAGCGAGCTTGCCTTTCTCGAGGGGCGCCAGAATTCCGGCGACTACATCGATACACTGTCCAACTACATGCTTCCATCGGCTCACGAGCATTTTGGCTACAACTTCGATACACTGTCCAACTACATGTTTCTATCGGCTCACGAGCATTTTGGCTACAACTTCGTTTTTCAGCATGACAATGCTTCGATTCACGCGTCGAAAGAATCAAAGGCGTTTCTTGACGACAACGACATCAGGGTCTTGGACTGGTCTGCACTGTCACCAGACCTCAACCCCATTAGAATGTCTGGGGATACCTTGTCCTGAAGGTGTGTGCGAATGGGAAACAATACAACTCAACGCATGAGTTAAAAGAAGCAATTTTGTTTCATTGGAACGCTTTGTCACCTTGCTACCTCGAAGGGCTCGTTCGAAGCATGAAATCCCGCTGCATTGGTGTTTTGAAGTCCTCAGGAAAGCCCATTAATTCTTAATACAATCCTTTTTGTTCTTGTATTGCATCATTTGTGCATTTTTAGGATTCGAGCAACCTGTCCTATCGTTTTACCACTGATCATTTTGATTGTCATGCAATCCCGACCCAATTCGTCCGTGAATTGCTCTCAATTCATGTCAACTGCATTCAGAAGGCTATTACGATCATGTTGCTATGTTTGTGCTAAAAAAACTCGCAAAATTGACCGAGGTATCGGCCGAAAGGTGGGTTGTCCTAACCTTTTGCAACGGACTGTAGAATATGCAAAAACACTGCATTTGAGCTTTTCCCCGCGGCAAAATGAGCGACGCAGCCATCGCGTGAGCCCAATGAAGATGCACATGTACATGTTATGGACGTTAGGAGGCACGACACACAATGGCCGTGGCGAGAAGTGGTCGATGGTGGGGCAGGTTGACTGTACCTGGTTGCACTAATAACTCATCTTTTGCGGCGCGGAGCACCACCCGCACGACCCGAACTGCTTGATCCACTTGTTCCAACTCTCTCTGTCCGCGATGACCTTGCAATTGGTACAATGCACCGTCGTCTTGGCACCGACAGGGAACCCTGTGATGATGCACGACTCGAACTTGGTCTTGCATTCAGCGCACTGCAAGTTGCCTTCGTAGATGGAGGCTTGGCAGTTGGGGCACGGCTTCTCCGGCAGCTTCTCCTGCACTTGCTGGTCCATCGAGATGGTCAATACCCAGTCTCGGATCTCTTCGCGGGCGCTTTCCTCCGGGAGATACTGGTCCTCCGGCACGCTGAAATCGCGCGGCGATGGAATATCCGTGCCCAAAAAGTCCGAGTTGTCCAGGTTGCTGGTCGTGCCATCATCGATGGCTTCCGTCAAGTCCAAGTACCGGTTGAAGAAGACAAACGCTGGACTGAGCCACTTTTTTTCACGACAAGCTGCTCCGGCCAAGAAGAACATCTTGTCGGCGGGCAACGTCCCGATGAATCGTAGCAGCGACATGGAGATCTTGCATGCAATGTCCGTGAGACCCGCCGCCTGCGCCGCATACTTGAATGAACAATAATGCGCAATCAGCAAGTACTGCTCCATTTTCGCGACAGTCGCCATGTCCTTGGCCGCCTTGAGCTCCTTGATCAATTTGCGGAGACACTTGACGATTGTCGCGACGGCCGTGGCATGTTCTGGGGATGACTCGACAGTGACCTTGCAACCAAGGCTCTTCTTCACGACAACTTGGACCATTTCGAGCGCGTCTGCTTCCAGGGGAATTCCGTACTGGTTGATCGTGTTCACAGCCGTGTCCGGGTCGTCGTGCTCCACAAGGCGCGTGCACCTTACAACGAGGTATTTGGCCAGCGACTTTGGGCCGTGCTTGGCGGCGGACGTGAGGACTTTGTCCCACTCACCACGCTGCATCCAGACTTCGAGGGCATTCCCGTTCTCCTTGGCCTCGGACGATGACGAACTGCTTCCACTCGTCGCTTTCTCGCTGCGGTGGTGGTCGCTCCCCTTAGCACCCTTCGCATCGTCATCGCGGTCGCTCGTTATGCTGCTCGAGGACGTCCCCATGCTCGATAGTTTGTCTTCCTTCTTTGCGTCACTCGACGATCCAAATGCCGACGCCTGTTGCGCGCGCTCCAGTCGAGGCAACAACTCTGGGGCATGCTGCTCGCACATCTTTTGCGCATCGACCCAGTTGTTTGTCCGGAGGTAGCAATCCAGCGCTTCGCTCATCTTGTCAATGGACTTGAAATAATTGGCAGCCGCATCGAACATGGACATCGACAGCAACCGGGACGCAACTTCCTCAACGACCGACTTGTACCGGCCGCGGTCGTGCTTGGACGCGAGCTCGACGGCGAGTCCCCAAATTTCTTCGAGTCCCGTCGGGTTCTACGAGCCACGGCAGTCAATACACGAAGTCTGTGTGGTTTGTTCATCGCTTGGTCGTACATCCAGCTGCTCGTTCGTGATGGACAAGTAAGCGTCGATGGCTTGCACGTACTGCTGGCACGACACCCAAATCTCACACGCTTCGAGCAACTCTTCTTTGGATTTGGGCCCACCGGAAAAGATTGCGCGTTGGTGAGCCATGTTGACTTCGCTCAACTTATGCGGCAAGTGCCGCTTCGCGAGTCGCATTGCGTCGTTCCACATGAGTGCTTCAGTGTACGCCGCAAGGGCAAGCTCGGGCTTGCCAGCGTTCAAGAAGAAGCCCTCTACACAAGTATCGTGAGTACTGCCCTGGGAAGGAGCTGTCTGCACTTCCGTAGCACCGCGTGCATCAGACGAATCACAATGGATATACCAGCACGCGCAAATTCCTTTCGTTCAACCCACAGACGAGCTTGCGCAATGAACACATCGGAGACGCTGGCGGGATCGTTCGTCTCCGCCACACGCATGGCGTTTTGCCAATCCTGCTGGTGGATGTACATGTCGACGGCTTCGCGGGGCTTGACGGCCTTGACAAACTCTTCTTCGGCCTCCTTGAACCGCTCTTCGTCTTCCAAGAAGAGGGCATGTTTTAAATGGACTTCGGGCACTTTCTTGGGGGCGCAGTTCCGCGCGAGCTCAAACGCGTGTTCGAACGCGCCGCTCTCGATCGCGTAATCGATGGCAGGTTCAATCAAACCCAGTCGCGTCAGCAGCTTCGACCCCGCCTCGCCACCCAAACTCATGGCCCATGCATACGCCACGCGCTTCGATGCGTTGATGCCTACAAGGGGCGTTAAATCGAGATGCTCCCAACTTGCCACACGACGTACCGCCATGGTACTTGGCCACACGTATCGCTTCGTCCCACATGTCGTTTGTACGATACATGTTGACTGCAGCTTGCCACTCGCCCGCTTCGGCAAAGTGATGTTCGGCCTCTTTGAAATTTCCTTCGTGTTCGAGCTGCTGCGCCAGGTACAAGTGCGTGTCCTTGAGTAAATCCTTGCGATACTTGGTCACAAGTCGAATCATTTGCTCGTAATTCTTGTGGTTCTTGTACATGTTGATGGCTAAGTCGGGCTCGTTCACGGTCAAAAACAGCTTCTCGGCCTCTTTTAACTTGCCTATGCAACACGCGAGAGTGACTTCTCCCTGTTACGCCGAGTGTGCTGAAGACGTACCTTGACGCTCCATGCGGTGCGCTTGCTCGACATACAACCGCTCCGTCTCGTACTTGTCCATGTGGTTCAGTGCCACCTGATACGCTGCATCCCACTTGTTTGCGCGCGTGTACATTTCGACTGCGTCCTTTGCTGCGTCCGCCTTGATAAAGCACCGTTCCGCCTGTTCGTACTGTTGGGCATCTTGGTAATGTCGCGCAAGGCGGCGGTAGTACGGCAGAGCAATGTCATCGTCAAGAGTTTCGACCATTTGGCCAGCTTTGGCCCACTGGCGCGAATTAAGCGCCGCCTCCACAGCTTTGGTCGGGACGTTGCCTTCGATGTAATGGTTGATAGCCATGTCCATCTATCGGAGCACACCACCCTTAAATGCTCCATCCTGGTCCATAGCTCATGTTCACGTACTTGTTTCTGCGATACGAGGTAGTCGCCCCAGCTTTCTTCGAGCTTCATGACACGATCTGGGAACACGCGGCGGCTGAGTTCGACCGCCTTGCGGTACGCATTTGCCTTGATGAACGCTGCCAACGCCCGATCTTCTTGATCCATCTTTTCGAACTGGTCACCGGCTTTTTCGAACATGCCCGCCGTGTACAACGCATCGGCGACGCTTTCCATGAGCCCCTTGTGATCGCGGCCAAGGTTGCGCTCGTTCAATAGTTGCGCCGCTTTCGCAGGTAACCCGCCCTTGAGGTACAAGTGAACGGCGGCAGGGAAGTCGCCTTCCTTGACCTTGAGCACGGCAGCTTTTTCTTCCTGACGAGAACTGAGCAGGTACTCGGCGTACTGGCGCTTCATGGTGTCGATCGCGCTGTGGTTCTTGGCCTCCGCAACGCGAATCGCGTCTTCCCACTTGTGCAGGATTTGATACATTTCAATTGCTTCATCCACCTGACCTTGACTCAGGAGAATATGCTCGGCACTGCGGTAGTCGTTCTTGAGTTGCGCAAGCTTGGACCGAACCTTCCAATGGACCATTCCTGCTCACGGCCCAACTCATTATCAATGTCTACATCGGACTTCTTCCTCAGAGATTCAATCGCCCTACCTTCGCCCATTCGACCCTTCTCCATCCAGTCGACTTTGTTCACCTTGCGCAGGTACCGGCACCGGCACACGTCGCCCAGCGCCGCCACGCATCTCTCGGCAATGCGATGGTCGTTGCATTTCAATGCTTCGGCACTCAATTGCATCCACATCGCTTCTGTCTCTGGCGTCAGTTCAAGCGGCTCCAAGATGCTCATGGCACGTAAGAGTTGCATGTCGTCGATGGCCGTCCCAAAGTTAATGAGCGACTCGTCCAGCTGGTAGCTCGCCGTGTTCATGCCTTCATCCACGATTACCTCGGTGCGATTATTGCCTCTTTCAATTTGCTCGACATCCCCTATCATGTCACCAAGTGAATCGTGCGCTCAGTTACAACGAGATTTCTTCTCCAAGGTAGGAAGCGCCCATGGAACAAATCGTTCTCCGCCTTGATCCGCGCGGGAATGCATGGGCTATAACATGGAGCTCCACCCACCTTTAATTTGATAAATCGTGGCCTTGTCCGGGCTGCGAATGTTGTACCACACGTACAAGCTCGTCCGATTCTGGGCCACAACCACGTCCGAGTCGGGCACCCACTGGACGTAGTTGCAATAGTTGAGCAGGGTACTGCGTGTCTGGGTGTCCATGTCAAAGAGGTGCAGTTGGCGGCGCTTGTCGCGGAAGAGGAGCAAGTTTGCGTGCGCGTTGAGCTCGAGCCAGTCGACCCGTGAGTCATGATTGATGGTGGTCGACGTGTGGTTGTGCATGTCCTTGACCGAGATCGTTTGCAAGTCGAGCAGGAACGCCATCTTCTTGTTATCTTCCATGGGCTTTCCGTCCGTGAGGACAGGACGCTCGTTGATGCGGACGCTGAGTAAGTGCAAGTTCAAGTGCTCCGTGCGCACACTGCCAAGGATCTCGCTCTGTCCGTACTCGATCAGAGACAGCTCGCCCGCTTGGTAGATGATGCACACGGTCGGGTTCTCAAACATGTACTTCTCCGACCCCAACGACTGCCACTGGACTTCGCTCAGTTTCGCCGTGTCGAGGTCGCCAACGAGCAGCGTGCTGCTCGTGTTGGCAATGAGAAACCGATCTTGGAACACGTTGATCTTGGTGATTTCACACCCGAAAGACGATCGAACAATGACACGGGCCCCCGTCGCGATACGCTTCACAATCACTTGGCTAAGGCTCACGTAGGTGAACTCAAACTTGCCTTTGTACCGATAGCGCCGCACGCACGCGTCGTACAAGTCGAGCGCGCCGCAGACCGAGCCCACCGCAAGGCGCGATCCGTCGAACTTCCACCCCAAACTCGTGACCGAGTAGAGGTTTTCGACCGTCTTGACGCCGACAGCTTCCCACGAATCGGTCTTGACGAGGTAGTTGAATACATAGAAGGAGTTGAAGTTGCCGACAACGCAACTGTCGCCCGTCGGATTGAAAACGGATGTCGTGAATTCGCCGCACTTGTCCTCGGACGCGTAGTCAAAGGATCGCACCATCCCACCGTCCTTGTCGTAGAACGTGACTTTCCGGTCGTTCCCGGCCGCGACGATCGCTTCGCCCCACGACAGCGCGTACGGGACGCACGAATGGATCGCGATCTTGGTCTGCGTCGATCCGCCGTTCACGTCATCGAAGATGAACCGGTAAATACTCTGGTCGTAGTGCGACGACAAAATCGCTGTTCCCTCGACGTTCGTGCATAGCGTGCTCACGTACGACCCCGTCGCATACAACGTGGCAGGCTTGTTGCTGCGCAACTGGCCGAGTTTGACTTTTCCGTCGCTCAGCCCAAATACGATTTCGTTCGGATGCGATGTGGGCCATACCATACTCGTGACGCTCGCTGTTTGCAAAAACTTGTTGCAGATCGACTTTTTGTCGCCCCATTCGAGGCCAAGCTTGTAAATGAACACAATGTTGTCGCTTTGTGCAACGGCCAACTTGGACGAGTCTGGCGAGAACGCGAGCGCCTTGACTACGTAGTTCTTGTCACCCTACGGTGGAGCACATCGCTTGCTGAGAAAATCGCTGGTTCTTGTGGATGATGGGGTACCTTTTCCGCTGGTTTGGTCGAGAATTTGTCTTTTCGTTCCCCGGTTGACGCGTCAAACATGTGGACGACACGCTCCACGGTCACGACTGCAAGGCGGCGATTGTTTGGAGACCACGCAATGGCAGTAACCTTGCACATGCCCTCCGTGGGCGGGAGTACTGTCGAGAGATGCCGCAGCTGCATGGTGCGCCCGTTCGCTCCCTCGCTGTTCCTCACAAAACCAAGTCTTGTGACCTTTCGAAAAACACCTGAACCTGGATAAATAAATACCCTTCGAGATCGTATTTTCAATGACTTTGGACACTGCAACCACATATGAAGTTTCAAAGGTAGACATCACGTCCGCTCACCCAAGGGTCGCCACCGAACCGTCGCGATGGTCGTCCACGAAGTGGATGCGATGATCGGTGCGGCTGCGGCGCAATAGCCAACATGCATTACGACAAAGCAGGACTTTATTCGCATGTTATATGAGCGCTGCCGCGCAAGTGGCACCAAGGAGGGATTTTTCGGAGTGTTCCGCCCTTCCATTTTCACCAACAGCAACGGTCGCGTGAATGCCCATGGACGCTGGACCGTGCAACCTTGAGCGACGTTTTTGATCCGCGGGCGAGACATATTCTTCGCACGCACTTGGTGAGCGTTTACCAGGGAATGCCATGATATTGTGCGCATCCATTTCATCGCCACGACGGAGTGGAGGGAGTCGCTGTGCATTAACGTAATTACTTCGACAGACCAAATCGCTCCAGGCGTTGCTTCTTTTTTGCATCCACCTACATCATCGAGACAATGCACAGGTCAGATTACCGGAGACAGTGGAGGCGGGAGGACTCGGACCGTCTCTGGCGTTTCCAAGTTGAATCGCATGGCGCGTTTCAGCTTCTTCTCGGCTTCGGCATTCATTCCAAACCGGCTTGCACGCGCGGCTTTCTTCTCTTCCAGCTAAATGCATCGCCATGTTAACATCGGTGTGATTCTTGGTGAAATAACTCGTACCATACTGGCGTCCAAAGCAACAGGAAGCCCAAAGCGCTTGGCCCGGTCCTGCTTTTTCGCGTCATCAAGAACTTTGTCTACATGAACCCCCGGGTTGTCCGTGAGCAGAGCACTAAAGTCGTCACTCTTCATACTCGGCAGCTGGAAGCGCTTAGCACGTTCCAAAATTTTCTGTTCCTCTGAGAGTGGAATGCCAAATTTTTCAGCGCGACGACGTTTCTTCTCCTCCTCTGAGATCGCCTTGGGCGTGTTTGCCACGATGGTTGCGCTGGGCGGGGACACATCAGTCTTTTTCACAGTAGGTTTGGCAGTAGGAGCCACCGTCGAAGTCGCAGATGGCTTGCCAACAGCAGCCTTCGCAAGCGCCGTGGCAGCAGGTTCCGCGGAAGGAGTATCGTCGTTGAGAAGGCTTCGAATCGAGTCGGTTTTCTTCATGACAACGGTGGGAGCAACCTCATTCTCCACGACAGCAACGGCAGTGGAAACTGGGGATGATTCTGGGACATCCAAGCCGCCAAACTCCTCTTCATCGAGAGCGAGTTCAAGACGCTGGATGAGCTCGGGCTTAAGACCCGTTTGGCTCAATCCCCGTTTTGCAAGCTCATCTTTGATCTCGTTTACCTTCATCTTCTTCGGGTTGAGGATCGCCATGTTGGTCCGTTGCCGTGTGTGCGGGGGACCGATGTACGGATGGGATGGAATCGAATGTGAAACTTTGTATGCGATTTTTTCAAACTTTCGATTTTTTGTAGTAGACCAACCCTACTAGTGAAAATCCAATCCCTGTCCATACAATAACTAGATTTTTCAACACAAGTCACTAATTAGTGACTCGAGTTGTAGTAATCAAACAGTATTGTCCAACTTACTACTGGACGATCGAATGGCCGTTCATGGGGGCGTTCGCGCATCCACGTCGTCTTGTGTCTACAGATCGATACTGTCATGATGAGCCAATGGCTCCTGCGCCGTCATGGCGCGCTGTTTCGGCGGCGACATGCTTCGCCGTGTCTTGGACCGCGGGCTTCCCCGTGGACTACTGCGCGGGCTGCTGGACTTGCTCGGTGAGTTCAACGACCGCGGGCTTCCGACTTTTTTCCTTTGGGGAATCACAATCGGAGGCGGCGCGGTAATGTTGCGCACGGGTTTCTTTTCGCTCCATGACGTCCAGCTGGACGCTTGCTTCGTGCTCGAATGAACTTCGTCCATATCTTCCGGAGTGAATTGCAACAACGTCGACAGCACTGGGATCAACTTGAGTTGCTGCGACGAACCAGGTCGGAAGCTCATGTACTGCACGACGACGTTCTTCAAGTATTCCATATTGACGCCTTCCCGGCGTTCGGTACGCACGAGATGTGCAATGTCCTCCTCTAACGCCACTTTGTCGTTGGTCAACTGAACGTTTTCGGCTCGGAGTTGCTCCAGTGCTGTCATGACCTCGGCCAACTCCTGCTCTCGTGACCGTGCTGCCGCGTCACGATTCGCTTGCATCGACGCCAACTCGAAAATTCGCCTGTGATCGGCATCCCCCGACCGCACGTCTTCTTCCAGCTTAGCCAGTTTCGCGGTTAAGCTGGCAATCAACTCTTCCTTCTCCAACACCACTTGTCTCGCCAACTTGGACTTGGCACGTCCGTCAGCTTCGAGTTTTTCCAGTTCGATCGCAAACTTTTGGTTCAATTTGGCTTCCCGTTCCGCCGCCGTCAACTCAACAAGGCGGAGCTTCTCGTGCCAGTCTTCTTTCCATCGTGCATGTGAAGCCGTGGCTTCTGCCAGCTCTGTTTCCACACGAGTTACGTCTGATGCTCGGGATGCCGCCACATTGGTCATTTCCTTGGCCAAGCCTTCCGACTTCCGCAATGCTTCAGCGTGCTCGGTCAGTTGCTGTCGTAATTGAGCCGCTTCAGCAGTAATTCCGGCGCTGGTTTCGCTTAAAAGAACATTTTCAGCATGCAGCCGCGCCGCCAGTGCGTTCTTTTCCGACCACGTCTTGTGCAACGTGTGCATTTCCTTCGCCAGACGACCGTTTTCGGACTTCTGCGCCGTCCACGCCGCCTCCATCTCTTTCCATTTCAACGTCAGCCGTTCAACTTCTGCCTCGAGCGTCTTGGTTGCCGTCAGTCGGGTGTCATGCAATTCCGCTTCAACGTTGGCTTTTGCGGCTCTGGCAGCTTCCGTCGCTTCGTTCGCTGCGCGTAACTCGGTCGTTCGAGACTTCAGTTCAGCCTGTACCGTCGTTAGCTCTGCTCGAAGACTCGTTGCTGTGGCGTTTACAGCAGACAACTGAGCTGCCAGTGCACTCGCCTCCGCTTCGACGTGATGTAAACGCTGGCCTAAGGTCGCCTGTGCGAGATGCAATTCTTGTTTGAGGGTAGCCATGTAGTCTTCGCGCTCGCGGGCAGCATTCACTTGGTTTTTGATATCTTGAGCATAAGTATCGGCCATCGATTGCGCCGCCGCCAGTTGGGCCTGAGCTGTCTCGAGCTCTGCTTGGAGTTTGGCTGCAGTCGCTTCAGCCTCCCGAAGTTGCTTTTCCCACGATTCTCGTTCCTTCGACCTCTCGTTGTGATAGCTTTGCAGTTGCGCGTGCGCATCGTGCAGGTCGGCAGTCTTGGCTTCAATCTGGGCACGCAACGTTTCCATAACCTGCAATTCGCCTTCCAACGAAGCCTTCATTGTCGCTGCCGTCTCGGCCGCTGCTTGCACGGACGCCAAGTCTGTCTGGTGTGTGGTCACTTGCTGCTGCAATGCGTCGATCGCAGCGACATGAGCGGCGGCTTGCTGTTCGACTGAATGAAGCTTGGCTTGAAGTTGCGATACCTCTTCGTCTTTTCGATGGCAGTCGGCCAGTCGAGCGTTTTGGGCATCCAGATTTTCCTGCAGTGCAAGCAAACGCGCCTCCTTTTCTTTGATCGTTTCTGCGTGAGCCTCAAGGTCAGCAGCGTATGCCTGAATTGTGGTCGTCGCCACTCCCAGCTGCGCTTGTACTTGAATCAACTCGTCCCGGCTTTGCACCAAGTGCTTCTGGCTTTCTTCGACTTGAGCAGCATGCTTTGCGCGTTCAAGTTCGCGTTCTTGCGCCTCCGCGTCAAGTTGAGCTTGCAATGCCACCACCCGTTTGCGCTCTGCAGCTGCGTCTTGTCGCAAACACTCGATTTGCGCGTCGACGTTGGCTTTGTTCGTCTCGGCAAGCGCTAGAGCTCCGGCTCGCGCATCGTCCAGCTCACATTGGAGACGAGTTACCTCAGCAACTTTGTCTTCCTCTGCTTGTGTGGCTCGAGCCATCGCAGCTGCCATTGCCTCTTCCAACTGTACAACTTGAGCTTCGATCGATGCTTTTGCGGCCAACGCATCGGAAGTGGTTTGATGGAGTGATGCTTCTTGCCGCTCGTGAGCCACCACAGCCTCCTGCAAAACAGCCACATCTCGCTGGCGCGCCGCCAAATCCGACTGGACTGCTTCCTTCAGCTGTCCCAGTTCCGACTCCACGGCGATCTTTACAGCTGTAACTGAAGCGAAGTCCGCTTGAAGATGCTCGAGTGACTTTTGCAGGCTGATCACACGTTCGGTTTCACAGGAATGCGCAGTGATCACATCGGTCAAGCGCGCGGCCGCCTCTGCTTTCTCCACCTCGGCTTGTCGCAGCGCCTCATTTACGTGAATATGGACACGTTCGAGGTCACCGAGCCGCGCTTCTAATTCGCTCACTTGGGTGTCCTTGGCATGGAGTGCCGCGGTGATTTCTTCCACTTTTTTTTGCTCGAGAGTCACTTCTTGCTGCAGCATGGCCACCTTCTCACTCGCGTCCGCCGCCACGGCTTGCTGCGCCGCAACCAGTTGGCTCTTGACACTGTCTAAGTCATCTTGGCGCTGTGACAACACCACGTTGACTTGATGCACTTGGTGGCGCAAACTTGCAACTTCACTCTGCCATTGCATCGATACGTCCTCCGCTTTAGCTAAAGCTTCCGCCAGCGCCGCAGTCTGGCGCTGCACAGAAGTTTCGAGGTCCACCACTTGTCGTTCCTTCGACTCGATGGCCGCAGTCAATTCCCGAACTTTATACTCCAAAGACTTGATCTCGCTCAAACCGGCCTCGCGCTCGGTTCGCAAGTTCGAAGCAGTCGCTTCCACGACATGAAGCTGGGCTTGGATGGCGTCTAGTGCATTTTGCCGCTCGAGTAAAAGCGCTTGATCGTGGGCTTCTTGGGCCAGTCGTGATTCGTGAGCTGCTGCAAGGGTGGTCTGGTGCTCAGCTAAAGCACTTTGCGCCTGGGAAAGCTGTATTGCTTGCGCATCAGCCGTCGCTCGCAACATGGAAATTTCAACTGCATATGCATCCAACGCGGCTTTGACCGCTCGGTCTGCCGCTTCCTTGGCTTCCCACGCCTCGACGTCGCTGGCATGGGTAGCTATGGTCGCTTGCATTTGGTGGATGTCCTTGACATGCGCAGCATTTTCCTGCTCTAACAACTGCACACGTTGGCTCATCGAACCCAACTCCCTCGTTTTATCTTGCAGCTTCAGAATGATTTGTTGCTGTTGCGCCAATTCGTGCTTGAGACCGGCGATGATGTCGTCCTTGCTCTGAAGCGCCGCCTTTTGGGCAGCCATGTCCGAGGCGTGGGCGTTCATGCTGGTCGTTGTGGTCATGAGCAGACCTTGGATTTCTGCGAGTTGGGACTTCAACAACTGTTGAGCTCGTTCGGACTCAGCGACTGTCGCGCGTTCTGCATCGAGCGCAGTACGTAGGGTCTCTAATTCATGCAGGAGAGGTTCTACTGCAGAATCGGGGGCTGTCGAAGTTTTGTGAACCGGAGAATCCAAGTTGATCAAATCGCCGCCACCTTTCTCGGACAATTTGGCCACTTCCGCTCGCAGTTCGATGATTTCCTGGGCGTACTTATCTTCCATGTCCCGCACCTGTAGTTCACGCGCGCTGTCTCGGGCATGATATAGCTGCCGCATGGCGTTCGCGTCCAAAAGTTTCTCAACCGGACAACTCGTACTGTCGCTCCCTGCTCCATCTTCGTCGGAAGTCATCGGCGGCACCTTGAGTTCCGTGTAAACAAGGTCCACTCCAACGTCTTCGGATACGAACTGGACGAGTGACGCATAAT
Organism: Aphanomyces invadans; assembly: GCF_000520115.1. Lineage (NCBI taxonomy): Eukaryota > Oomycota > Saprolegniomycetes > Saprolegniales > Verrucalvaceae > Aphanomyces > Aphanomyces invadans. Next base: position 1,002,735 of record NW_008580150.1, read on the forward strand.
TTGCCTCGATCTCCCCGGCTTGGAACAACTTGTCTGAGGCTTGGGTCAGCTGCGCCTTGTAGGCTTTGTTCTGCTTGGTCAACTTCATACTGAGATTCAATAGCTCATCGTACGACATCTTGGGCTTTTCAACACCGCTGCTACCGTTAAACGAGCTTGCACGAGCAGATGACGTTGGTGCAACTGCAGGTTTTTCCTCGTCGCTCGGCGCCATCGCAGTCTGGGACGCCGTCCGTAGAAAGTTCAAGCCTTTGCTCAAACCTCCGATTCCGATTTCCTTCATGTCTGCGAGGCCCTTCTCTAGGTTTTCCTTCTTGACGTTCTTCATCCCGAACGCCGACTTCATCGTCCTGAGGCGGCGAGGTAGGGTGACGTCGCCTCGGTGAAAATCGCACTTAGCGCTCCTCCGCACATTATTGAATAACGTTTATCAAACGTTGTCGAAAACGGTACGAAAAGCAGATAAAAATGCGAAATTCCTCAGTTCGTTGACCTCATCCATCCATCAAGTGCTGATGGCACAACAGGTTATGCGTTGACCTTCACAATCGCCAACTCCATTGCTTCTCGACATCCGTAGCCGCGTTCATCTTACGTTTCCAGCTGTGACCCGCCCCTGTCACCCCCGACACATCGCATCTTCCGAAAGTGATTGAACGATTTATCCCGATCGCACGAGGACGCCGTGACTTCAGATCAAAAAAGTACTGTCGAGTGCATACAATAGTCAAACATTTTGTTCACGCCACGCTTGGACGCCAAGATTATTCATTCATGTGGAGACTCTATAAGGCCATTAGTATTGTTTAAAATTGTGCAGCTAGCAGTTGACGGAACACCGGACGCGAAAAATTGGCTGAAAAACCTTGAACACGAATTGTCCATCTCATACGAAATTATAACATATTGCGCCAAACTGTATCTACTTCAACTACGAAGCGGTTAATCACAACTTGTTTTGCGTCTCCAGCACCATTGATACACTGCTTGCAACGTGGCACAAGTATCCGACGTTCCAACGATGGGTGAGAAAGCAGCACTAACAGGACCTGCGAGAACTGGTGGTTTCAAACCATACAGAAGAGTTTTCCATTGGGAAGATGGGCCTATCGAAGGCGACTATACAATCAATCGTAAACAGGTTCAAAATACACGGAACTTTGCCCCCCCCGCGTTCAGCTTTGGGCCAACAAGTTGCAACTAGCCAGCCATGAAGATCGAAACGACGTCCGCACTGTAATAAATCGACGCTAGAGTACCCAATCGTTGCGTGAAACGTTTCAAATATTTCATTACAAAGTTGTGTCAACTTCCCCTGTACGATACCGTTTCAAGGAAAATCGTTTAAATGGTCGAGCATCTCGACGCAAGCCCTCCCTGTCAAAGAGGAATTTTAAGTTGCGTTTGGATTGTACCTTCAAACATAAAAACAAGTATGTTGACGACTGGAAGCGTGTAATTTGGACTGACGAGACTTCATTGCAAAAGTCGGGATCGAGTTCATTCCAACCTTTTTTTGTCCGTCGAAGGATTGCGAATCGTGAGCGGGAGATTTAGGAGAATGCGCCTGACTCGCATGTGCAAAACATTATCTCTGTTTACATTCCCACCTGACGTTCCATGTGAACACCGCTTCAACGGGCAAATCACAAGGTAAATACCCTCAGATTCGAGACATTAGAGCAACTGGACGTTGCGCACTTGCCCGAACAAGAGCCGAAGTAATTGGTCAAGATATTGACGGCGGAGATTCGACCTCCGCAGCTGAAGGTAACTGCCCAGCGATAGTTAACGCGCAAGGCGACCAAGCCGTTCAAGTCGGACGTGCGTGCGTTTCGCACTTCGCTTATGACGTTTATGGACAACTTTACGCTGTCGAGTCGAAACTATATGAAGAAGAAATCGGAGAAGAGTCTGCCACGCAAAATGGCGACAGGACACTGTGACATATGCCGTCGAAGAGACACGATGTCGAGGCGCCTACCAAGTCGGTCGCCCCGATCGCCAAGAGCTGTTTGAAGTGCGGCAGCGTGGTACACAAGGTGTTCAGGGGCCCAAGGTGCACCCAGGCAAAGCACAACGGTTGATGGTACTGTGGTACCAGAAAACGCTTGTCACTGCCATGGCAGCACGGCAGTACCTGACAAAAAGGACGAGGCTCAGTGCAAGGTTATTGGTGCGGCCGTGGAAATCCACGAAAAAATCGCTGTGGTAAGCCCAGTTACGGTTTCGTGCGACGTCAAGCGTCAAGGCTGTGGCCCTGTTGGGCAGTGAGGCCGGTCATGTCGTCGACGTTTCTATCGAGATCAGAGGGCGTTAACCGTGGCACGTTAGCAGTGCAGCATCTGGACAGTTTCATCGAACTGGGTGGATTCGTCAAAGACACGAAGCTTAAGTTGAACCGTTGGGTCAAGCTACATTTGACGTTTGACATGACTGGAGGCTCTCTCGTGCAGACCAATTTCAAGTGCTGGGTGCCGGCGACGCCACAGCAAGGTAGCCATGCGAAAAGTGTCTACGATCTTGACCAGTTGTATGGTCAAGAGACACCGCTGATGGCGGCGATGAAGGCGGTTGAAACGTTTGTGCAACCTACGACACCTCCCGAAAAAGAAGCTTCGATATACCCTGAAGAAGAGCGAACACACAGAACATGACAGCTGTCTGGGCGACTCTTCATCCAGGCGTTGCGTCATGGCACTTTGCTGCGCAAGGAACTGTGCCAACTGATCGTCAGTCATCTGATTTAAATGGCTTGATGTCGCATCAGCTCGCTCCACGTTCTGCATTTGTAGCGTGTCCATGGTAGCCTAGTTCGGCGGAGGTAAACGCACGGTCAACACTGTCTCCATCGACCTTGTGTGTGTCACACGAGCCAACGAGCTTGTAAACTGTAGACGTTCTTGCCCCATTCTTGACCTCAAGTTGCAGGCTGCTACTAAAGAATTCTTTGTTGCATCTCCACCTGACGGACCTTACGAAGTCCGATTGAGAGGGCAAATCACAAAGGAAATTCCCCCAGTGACTGTCGTCGCGAGTCTTATCCCTACATCTGGTGTCCGCCTGTCATCTAGACAGTCACGCAACAGCGCTACCAAAGAGAACTGAACCCTTTGTCCAGGGTTACTGCGAATTTGCCATTCGCAGAAAACCTAGCATGTCCAAGCGATTGAGCATTGACATTGCGAACAACGGTAGCGTAACGAGAATTAATCGTTGAAAACTATAGTGAAATGGTATGAATGCTTTTGATTCAGGAAATTCAGGGTGCTTAAAGCCAATCCACCACAACTTTCGCATTACAGAGAACCGGGGATGAATTCGCCCACAGTTGTATTTAACATTATCTTGGCTATTGTATGAGAGGCCGAGACAGTTGGACAATTAATATTGCTGCAAAACAAGGACAGTTTGAGGATTTTAGCCAATCAGTCACAAGGTGTTGTAACATGATACTAAAATGTCGCATAAAATCAAAAATCAACGAATTTGGACTCTCGGCATGCGCAACGGATTCAGGAGGGGGTTTATGCCCGGGAAACCTCCAACAACGAAAACACAACCGACAAAGTATATTACGACTCCTCACGAGGACTAGCTTTCTCGATCGAGCGAATAATCATCCCAGGTGCTATAGAATCCCATACTTACAAAATTCGCTTCACCATCGCCAACCGTTTCTCTGCTGCTGTTGTAACCTTAACCTCATGCAGCCACTCAGTGCGACACTTGGCCTTAAACGGCCTCATCACACCGACATCAAGCGGCTGAACGGTACTTATTGCGTTTGCCGGCAATTCTTCCAGCACGCCACAGGTGTGACATGCGCCGACAGATTATCAACCACCACGACAGACGGTGCTTCGATCTCGAACTGCAAAAGTTCACGCAGGTAGATGTCCCATACTCGCTCATCCATCCATGCATTCTCCTGGAGAGCGTAGATTGCGT
>NW_008580150.1:1006810-1010195 GCF_000520115.1 Aphanomyces invadans
TCATCCTGTTCTACCGGGCCACCAGGCAGACCACGCACGATAATGCAAGGCGGCAACTTCCGCCCTAGACGACACGTAAGTACGGGTGATGTGTTCCATTTCACCATCTGCGCGTACTGCGAGGACTGCGGTTACCCTGTCAGAGTGCTTCTGCTGGCTGTCAACTTTGGCCGTCTCCCCAACCCGAGCCCATGTACGACGTGGTGGCATGTCATAATGAACTCTGGTTTCGTCGATATTAATGATGTTCCCCAGGTCGTAGGCACTGAATCTTGCCCAGAATGAGCGAGCGTAGTCAACACGCGTGGCTTGCAAGTCGACTTGTGTCCTTTTGGACGCGCAGGGTACGCGCTGCGAGAAACCACGACGGTGTGCAAAAGGCACCACCCCAGGAGAGCTTTGTACGCACGTGATGGATCCGATTTTTCTTCGAGGTACGCGGCAAGCCATCCAGGCTGATACGTCCTCAGCCATGTCACAAGGTGCGCTGTTGTCAGGAACTTTTCGCGGTCGCGGACTCTATCCATGAAGTTGGCCAGTTCGGCCCCGAAGTCCACGGCCTCACTGTGACCATGGCCACTCAGTGTGGCGTTACTGGTGTGTTCTTTGGATTCGAGATACTCCTCCTTTCGAGTTAAACAACCTCGTAGAGTAGTGGCTATGGGAACGTTCTCCTGTCGTGCGAACTCGCGGTCACTGCTGCATGGCCCGAGCGTTGAGTGTTTCTGCAGGAGAGCCTTTATTGTCCCTATAGTGTATCGCTGTTGTTTTCGATTTGCAAGCAGTGTTGAGCGACGATACGGTTTTAACAGCGGCTTGCGTCGGGGTGGCGCACGCCGTCGAGACTGTGTGCCCTTTGTGACATGGATGGACTTTTGAAATTCTTGCTTCGGATTATTTGAATAACCCAATGAAAAGTGTTCGATAGGAATATTTCCTCCAATAAAAGTGAGTCGAACACTAGAGCTGTGATTGGCTTAATATTTCCCCACCATTTGAATAAAATTTCTGTGGTACAACAGTGGGGGAGTTCATCCCCGGTTCTCTGTACTCCACAAAACAAGCTGAGAAAACGTCACTGCACATGTAGCATGGCAATGACGCAACTCAGTTTGAAGAATGACTCAGTAAGCGAAGATATTGAGCCAACAAGATCATTATTCTTCATTCTGTAAACGTTTGACTCCCACTTGAACAAGTCCGAGGTCATAATGTTCTCGACGCGGCTGGCCGCACGTACTAACGGTGTCGCACTTGACGTATCAACATTAAGTGCGGTATCGAAGAGAAGCCGCCAATCTTCCTAGCGCACGCGATTGAAATGCCGCATCGAAGCACTACATCTACATGTAACGACGGAAAAATGTCCCCAATGGTACTTATCCACAATTTCGTCATGTTGATATTGTCACAGCTTTCAATCTACAAGAAGCAACTGTAGTATTTTTTGCCAATTGGTGACAAATACAGTACTCTACTCTAACCACCTTATATATGATATCATGCATGATTTACCTTGGACATACTATCATATTGATGCTGGTAAGAAGGACTATGTATCACGCGGAGGTCTCGCTCATGAGTACTAGTAGTTTAATGCATTAAACTACTTTCACTCGTCCTCGTTAAAACAATACTTCCTCTGATCGAGTTTACTGGCAACATTACTTTTCCAAGTGACCCCAAAACTCCATTTTTGCGCCAAACTTGATGAGCTGTATCATGTTCAAAAGAGCATAAAAAACTTGAGGTATCCTCTATCGCGCTCAAAACGACTAGTTCAAATTTCTTTCAAACCTCGCGAGGGTCGACACGAAGCGGGTCTAGAAACTCCCCGTCGACTTGGCTTCGATTTGGATTGTCCCGTGCTTGATCTTGTTGCCGTGCGGGTAGCTGTGGTGTGAGATCGGCATCTCCTGATTGTGCTGTACATACTGTTGACATTGCATTTGCGCACACACATGAACGTCGATACAAAAGCGTGTGAAGAAGCACAAGGATGCCCGCCCAAAGCTGTCCAAACAACGCGTTCGAGCGGCATGAAGGTCGCGAAAAGCCAGGCGTGCCAAGATACATTTGTCGATGTGATCCAGACCACACGTGTGGCGGAATTGCCCCAAATCCTGCCGTTCCTTTGAACGCGTGCGTTGTCGTCGGCGCTCAAACGACCTTCCCGTCCTCGTCACGAATACGTCCATTGGAATTTTCGTGTTCCTTGGCAGCGCCACCTAGGCACTGGGCTGGCGACGCTAGCCCACTTTAACCTTCTCGGCCTTCGGCTCTTGAAAATGCCCGACATAGTCAACAACATTGTCGAAGCCTCGACCGGTTGCCGAGATTTGTTGGACGATGAACTGTCCATTGGCGGCGCTGGGCCCTTGACGTCGGGCGGGATTCGCAGGCAATTGTCAGCAGTATCGTGACTGAACGACGTCGTATACGAGCGCGCGCGCTGCCGACACAATCAACTTGATGGACGAAGCCACGGCGCGCGATCGGCAGACTGCCTGGTCCAAGCACGTTGTCGCTACGTACGTGCGACGTGCACAGTTATCACGATTGCCCATCCTTGTCATGGACCAAGGCCGCGTCGCAAGACAGGTCCTGAACTACCCAGAGGGGCTGTTTTACCAACAGTGTAAGGTAGTTGATAACGCAGAGGATATTTGGAAGTGATTCGATTGGCATCATTTAAATGTACTAACTAAAGAACACTATGCAATACCCAAGCTCAAATGTAGAGCGGCCAAATGCAGAAGGAACTTCTCAACGTTGAAGTCCCTGGGCCATTGATGGCCTACGTGCCAATCGTGTGGGTGTCGAGTGTGCGGCTAGCGGCCGTCTCATGCCGGCCACGCACACTCGACGTTGCGACATCATTAGGTAACTCCGGGTCGTCACTACATTCTCCCCCTGATGTCGCCTTGGTCGCTCGCGTCTTCTCGCGCAGGTCTTGGACAAGCTTCTTGAAATGCGCAACATGCTTGCTTGTTCGCTCCAACTCCCATGTTGCTTCGTGCTCTGGCAAGCCATGCCACTTGACGAGGTATTCCTTCTTGCGATTGAACTGCCGTTGCTTCAGCAACGCTTCAACGATGAATAGTTCATTGCCTTTGTCGTCCAGTACATGTGGAATAGCCTTCGGGATCGGACGGTAGTTGAATCGAGATGGGTTTGGCACATGGCGCTTCAACCGGTCAACGTTGAAGACATTGTGCAGGCGCCGCATTGACGCAGGCAAAGCCAAACGCATCGCAATTGAGTTTATGACTTCCATCACTTTGAAGGGACCAATGAATCTTGGCACGAGCTTTGGCTTTTCTCGCTTGTCGAGAAGCTGTGCATGCGTTAAAGGAATGTCGCGTGTAGCAAGCATTACGTTGTC
>NW_008580150.1:1012030-1067191 GCF_000520115.1 Aphanomyces invadans
GGTCGTCACTACAAACAGGCATCGAATTTGCTCAACCGACTTTGCGCTGAAGAAAGCGTCCTGGCAGTCACACGAAGGGGAATGAAAGCACGTCGATCGCTTTATTCAGTATCTTGCGATGGCAACATCATTGACACCGCTCGGATGTGCGTGAGCAGAGGAAACTCGCGGTCGAGGTAGACGTTGCCTTCCACTTGGATCTTTGGCTGCTTGGGCGCTTCATTGTATCCAGAGTACACGTCGTTCACGAGGACGTCGAGGCCGGACGTGACAACGGCAAACGGCGTAAATCCAAGGGCGTCGAGGCGCGAGTTGTCTCGAAAGTTGACAAAAATTTGCGTCGTCCGGGTGTCCTTGCCCGACTTGGCAAACGACATGGTCCCGACAGTGTTGGAGATGCCCGCGACAGCAAGGTCATCTCGAATCGGAGCGTACGTGTTGCGGTTGGGGTCGCTGGGAAGCCCCCACTGAACGACAAAATTGGGGACGTATCGGAACAGCGCTGCATTCGTGTAAAACCCATCGTGAACGAGCTGCGTGAACCGTTCGGCACCGACCGGCGCCCACGCAGGATGCACCTATGCAACGCCATCGTGGACTCGACAACAGGGTACAAACCACACCTCCAACGTCACATTGCCTGCAGAAGTTTGGATTAACACAGAGTACACGTCCGATGGGTTGATGGCCGCGGCCGTCGCCACCGCCGCTGCTGCGACCGTTCGTTTCATGGCGGTTCCAATTCAACTGTATCCGTTTTTCAAGGCAGGTTGTGGTGCCCGTTCGACATCGCGAGGTGGAGGTATGGGCACATTGGCGGTGGAGTCGACATCGTCAACAAGAGTGCCCGTTGTGGTGTGTCCTTGGACACAAGACCCTATTGCCACCAGCCAGCACGCAGACGACGTCGGCACCACGAGCACTAGTTCCCATTGCATTTGGTTTCAAGTGAGCATGCATCCAAACCGTGCAGGGGTCGATGCCCCGCGTTGGATAAGCTCTCTATCGTCGCCACCGCTGACATGCGGTGACCTGTCCTATGGATAAGCGCTGATTCGACTGCTGATGGAGATCTTGATTTGTGTCCATGGAAATAGGCGCGAGTACCATTCGGTCGAGCGCCAACTTTGAGAACTCGTTTGTTCGACGAGTGCGTGATTCACCCACGATGCTCGGTTCCGTCTCGCACACGACCGGACACGTTGACTTGGAACACCGCGACGACACCGGCCGCAATGACAAAACACGAGCACTGAGTGCAAAATCGGGAATGTTATCAATAGCGCCTGCAATGTGGAGTCGAATCCCTTGGCTCACACTGTTTGCCAAGTCCGGCGGCACCGTATCCAACATCGAGGCTGTTGGGGTGCACCATGTATTGAGTAAGTTAGTTCGTGAAGCAGCGATCACGTCGAAGCCTGCATCAAACGGCACGCTGCATGAGGACAGCGAAGAAATTTTGCTCGGCAGGGAGGGGGTGGGCATGCTAACGACCCCCACGAAACGCCGTATCTTTGGCTCCTTTTTGAAGTCTTTCGGCACAAGGCTGGTGGAGGACACGGACCGATTGGCTGAAGCGTGATATCACCCCGAGTCGTCGTGTAGGAAGTTTCACGACAGTCGAAAGATTGCACCAGGGAGAACTCGCCCGGGGCTACGACCTCAGACCCACGGTGCTTCAGTCAGCCAGCACAACAGACAGTAGACTCCTTATTCACGATGCTGCCCCAAAGAGTTCTCATCGTTGAAACACTTCCACGATGCCTTTCTGTTTTGCGTCATGTCAAGCCAAGTTGACAAGGAACGATGCGCACGCACGACGACGGACGCGAAGTTCACCAAGCATCCACGCAGGGGAGTCGACGAAAATCAATTGGTTCGAGTCGTGCTAACGACACAACGACCATCCATGTGGCTTGGGCGCCCATGTATCTGTCTGCAAGTGAACTTGAGGATGGCTTTGTTGGATGGTTTTCAGTCGAGGCACCGCTAGTTTCTCTAGCACACGCAATGTATACGCACTGTGTCGCACACGCTGTTCAACACGTGGCCAATGCCAAACGCGAAAGGCACCTGTAGTTCAGGTAAGGGGGGCACTGCGAGGCAGTGTATCAAGAGTCCAACGAAACTGCTCGAATCGTTTCACAGAGTTCAGAAATAGCAGCGCCGTGGTTCGCTCCGCAGCGCCACGGCCACCATATCCGTCGCACCTTCATCGCCTCCGCGTCATCGGATTCATGGCCCCCCTATGGCCTCAATAGGTCAACCCCCACCACACACCCCTTCCGCAACAACATCGGACCAGAGTGATCAACATGCAAAAGTTCACCCGGCACCAGGAGGGCTCGAACGATTGCCGACGAAAAGTGAGCTCACTGACGCCGCCGTGGACGGCGGAGGGCTCCGTCCGGCTTCGCTCTCGATTCCGCAGCCGATCGAGACACCCCCACTTCTGCCGCAACCGTCTGGGTCGATTCGATCGGGTCGGGGACTTATCCCAGTTGGCCACCAGGGGTCATCCTCTTTTCTCAAGTCCATCATGGTCAAGGGTTTCGCACAAGCTGGATCGTCCGGTCATGTTCGCGGTGCATTCACGTCGATGCGAGAAAGCATGAGCCGAAAGAGAGAGTCCATCGGGCGGCACCAACCACTGGAAGCTGATAATCCGTTCTCCATGCCGCCTACGCTGGTACGGAAGCCTTCGTCGAATGAGAAACATGAAGGCAGCATTCGCCGCCACATCGTGAGGATGTCCACTATGCGCAATGCAGTATCGCACGCCCTAGTTGGTGGTGACAGCAGCTCGTCCAACTTGAAGAGCCAGAACGAAGGGAATCATTCGTCGCGCCGCCTACCGCTTCGCCGCCCGAGCCATGGCGTGGTGCGCCAGGAGTCGTTTCCATATGCCCACAAAGGCCCGGTAGTTGTTCCAGATGCCCCCGACCGCGTCGACATCGCTGCCGCGGCAAAGAGTTCGGCCACTCGAACGAGTACGACTGCTCGAGCAGTCGTGCTTCCCCAGGTACTGCGCGTTGTAGAAACCTCACACCCAATGCTCAAGACGTTGCCGTGTGCAGATCGTGGGCCACAACATGGACTCGGCAGCGAAATCGTTTATGATAAGCTCCAAGCTCAAGCGAAAAGCGCAGCTCATTCGCAAGGCAAGGCGGGAGACGTGGCACAACAAACAGCTCGAGGTGCAGGGAATTCTCCAGCGTCACAAAAAAGTCTTGCAGCAGTACAACATCCGCACCGTCAAGGCCGAGGAAGTCGACGAAATCACGCCGGTGCTGGTGGGGTGGTCGCAGCGGCTCCTCATCCTACCCACGTACGGCTGGTACAAGGTGTGGCAACTGGTACGCAGTCGATACAACTCGGCACACGTCGCTCATCCTGCTCCCACGTAGATGACACTCGTGATCGTGCTGCACCAAAGCGTGTACATCCCGTACTCGCTGTCGTTCGAAGCGTCCAACGACACGCCAGCGACGGGCACACCGCTCACGAATTTCGTCATGATTGTGTTTTGCCTCGACATGATGTTCAACTTTAACACGGCGATCGCGGACACGGAAAACCCTGACATCCTCATCACGAATCGATGGACGATTGCCAAGGCATACCTGAAAGGATGGTACGCCGGCTGTCGTTTGGTCCAGCGCGATCGCGCTGACGACTGACTGTAGGTTCTTGCTCGACTTGCTCGCGTGTTTGCCCATCGACTTGATTGTGGACTTGGTGCTGCGCAACAAGTCAGAAGGGTCGACGTCGTCGTCGTCGTTTACAAACAACCTCAACATTTTTGCTCTGCTCAAGGTCGTGCGGCTCCCGAGACTGTTTCGGCTCGCTCGATTTGTCCGCATCCTTCGCCTCTTGCGCATCCCACCAGAGCTCAAGCGGTGGCTGCTCTACTCTCGCTACGCGCACTTGATTCGCGTCGTCCAGCTCATCGTGTCGTTTTTATATTGCACCCACATCCTCAACTGTGTCTGGAACTCGCTCAACCCGGAGTGGGTCGACGATGTATTTCCCGAGAGCATCGTCACCAATACGTATGTGCTCGGGTTTTACTACACCCTGACGACGCTCATGGGGCAAAGCGTCCCCCTCCGCACGGAAATGGAGTACACGTTTTCGTGTCTTGTCGTGGTTGTTGGCGCGCTGCTCATGGCCATGGTGTTCGGGAACGTATCCGATTTAATCTCCAACTTTAACGAGAGCCCCAACAACTACAGGAAGAAGGTAGTGTCCATGGATGTGGCCATCCAGTGGGGGGCTAACACTCGTCGTGCGCTGTAGATGGAACAGCTCCTGTCGAGCATGAACTTGATGCGATTGCCATTGGATCTGCAGAACCGCATCAACGAGTACTACCAAGTCATGTGGGAGCGCCACGGCACGCTCGACGGCCAGCCCCTTATGTTTACGAACGAACTGTCCAAGAACTTGGCCGTCGAAGTCGAGCTGTTTGTCCGCATGGACATGATCAACCGCGTCCCAGTGTTCCAAAAGTGCTCCAAGAAGGTTGTGCAAGACCTCGTCATGAATTTGGAGCTCCAAGTGTACTTACCTGGCGACTACATCGTCGTCAAGGGCGAGGTCGGCATGGACATGTACTTTGTCCAAAACGGCGAGTGCGAAGTCACCAAGCCGTCGACGACTGGTTTCGGAAATGACGAAATCCTCAAGAAACTCACACAGGGCGACTACTTTGGCGAGATTGCACTCCTCATGAACTGCAAACGCACGGCAAACGTCCGCGCGGTCACGTTTGCCGAGTTGTGCGTGCTCAGCCGGACCGTATTCGAGCAAATCACCGACAAATATGCCGAAGACCGCGAAAAGATTGAAACATTTATCACGGAAATGTATGACCCGAAGGTCCTGGACGCGATCATGAAGCAGCAGGCACTGGACAACCCCGAAAAGTCATTCCACGCCAGAATGTCCAAGCAAGTTGCCGACATCATCGACTTCATGGAGGACTCGGCGGCGCGCATGGAACGGCTCGAGTTGATGATGGAGACGCTGTTGGGGTTGTCGAACCCATCCCATCTCGCCTCTAGCGCGTCACAGCACGCAATGCAGAGAGAACTGACGGAATCGACGTCGTCGCTGATGTCGACCACATCTCAACGACGACGCAGCTCGTTTGAGACGAACAAAGACATGCGGAAAACCATCCAAGAAGTGTCCACTGTGCTGGAGGACCAAGAGCGATTGCACAACAAGGACACGACCTCGTGATGGACACCTCGCACCACCACGCCTACCACTGCCGCACCCTCGACCTCTATGAACGGACTGACGTCCCATCGTATAATCGTTAACGTTAAGTTATTTTGATTGGATTGCAGGTGTCGGTTACAAATGCGCCTGTAAGCGTTTCACAAAGTGTAACTGCAGACATTGTGTCCGTTGTCCATCCGTGCATGGTTGAATGGGAACGTCCACCAAGCAAGATAGCGTCGGCGCGGACGGGTCGGGAAAACAGGATGGGAGTGGCAAGGTGGTCAAAAGCTCTTCGTCCCAGCGACTCCTCCATGCGGCCACTGACGGACCCATCAAAGTCCTTCGCAGCATGGCGGAGAGACCGTCGATGATCCTTCGCCGCGTCGGGAGCGACAAGAAGCTGCCTTCGACAAGTGCTGCTCCAGCGTCCACCAGTAGCCACGATCGGAAAAAGTCGGGACGAGGGAACACCCGAGTGTTGCCGTTTGCCCCCGAACGACTGAGTATCATCAACAGCATGCACAACCTCGAGACCGCCCAATCCTTTCCCCAAACCGGAACCTCCATGAAACAAGTACATTTCTCAACTCTCAGCCCCTCGTGGATTCGACCGATCTCCGTGTAGGGCACGACCGCCACGGCGGGAGTCCTCGTGGCGTCGGCGAAGTTACACAGTCAGCTCGCACGAGTTCGCGAGCGCGAGGCCGAGTCCAGTTTTCGCAAGCACATGGAAGCTCAATTGCACGCAAAAGCTGCTGCCAGGCATCAAAATGTCCTGACGCAATACAAGATACGAGAGCTGCACAAACCCAAGGCGGAAGACGACGACATGACGAACTCATGTGGCGTCAAGTCAACCTACTTGATCAAGCCCTCGTCCACGTGGTTCAAGTCGTGGCAGCTTGTACGGCAGTGGTCGACGCCCCTCCTTGTTTTGACTTGACACGGTTAGATTGGCCTCGTCATTGCCGTTGTCGAAGCGTACTGGATCCCGTTTTCCCTCGCGTTTGTCAGCGCCAAGGACAGAGCGAGTCCGACTCACGACATGTTTTCCATTGCGTCGAGCGTGTTCTTCGCCGTCGACATCCTGTTTCGATGCAATACGATCACGCGGGACCCGCACGACCCGTCCAAGTACGTCATGAAGCGGTCGCGGCTCGTCAAACAGTACCTCACGGGATGGTGCGTGCGCGACGTCCACCCTGACATCTCTTCACGGAATGCCCGCTGCGGCGTGTGCTGAGTAGGTTTATCGTCGACATGGTGTCGACGGTCCCGTTCGACCTCGTCGTGTACAACTTGGTCGGCCCGGACAAGTACCAAGACTTTCACGTGCTGGGACTGCTGCGTGAAGGGCGGTTGCCGCGGCTCCTGCGCCTCATCCACATGAGCACGATCCTTCGATTGCTGCGTGTGAGTCCCGAGTGGCTCGAGTGGCTGAACTACTCGCGGTACTCGCACTTGATTCGGCTCGTGTCTCTGATTGTGTTTTACCTGACCCTCACGCATCTTGTCGCGTGTGTGTGGGGCGGGTTCATCGCCAAGCCAGACTGGCTCATGGAGATCGTTCCCGAGTCAGACGCCACGACCGTGTACGACCTGTACGTGATCAGCGTGTACATTTCGCTCATGGCGATGCTCGGGCAAAGCCTTCCGATCCGATCGACGCGGTACTTTTTGTTTTCGTCCGTGGCAACTATTCTCGGGCAGCTCGTCCTCGCGATCGTGTTTGGGAACGTTGCCGACTTGCTCGCCAACTTTTACGAAAACAACAACACGTACAAGCGCAAGGTGTGTTTCGGTCATCTCTGTGCGATCGACAGCGGTCTCACACGATGCAATGGCATTAGATCGAGTCCCTCTTTACCAGCATGGACTTGATGAAGCTACCGCCGCAGCTCCAGCACCGCATCAACGAGTACTACCAAGCGATGTGGACCAAGTACGGGACGCTCGACGGCACGACAAACCAGTTTATGCGCGAGCTGTCCACGAATCTTGCAAAAGAAGTCGAACTCTTCCTTCGCATGGACATGATCAACCGCGCGCCGTTCTTCTACGGGTGCTCGAAAAAGTTTGTCGAAGCGATCGTGATGTGTTTGGAATTGAACGTGTATTTGGCGGGCGACTACATTGTCGTGCGGGGCGAGGTCGGCCACGACATGTACTTTGTCCAGAGCGGCACATGCGAAGTGACGAAAGGAATCGACTGCGACCGCGTGGGGTCGTCGGTCACTACAGAGTCGGCCGCCGACGGCCTCCATCCTGACGAGATCGTGCTCAAGACGCTCACCCAAGGCGACTACTTTGGTACGCCTCTCTCTCTCGGCAATGGCCTCTGACGACCACGGCGACCGCTTGCAGGCGAACTCTCGCTGCTCATGAACTGCAAACGCACGGCGAATGTCCGTGCCCGGTCGTTTGCTGAGCTGTGCGTGCTGTCTCGCACCATCTTTGACCAGATCTCCGACATGTACGTGGAGGACCGCGTGTCGATTGAATCGTTCATCTTCGGCAAGTACGACCCCGCGTTGGTGCACGAAGTCCTGCGGCAGCAAGCGGCTCACGAGGCAGCGGCCGCCGCCAAAGAGAATCAAGACCGCATCACATCCAACTTTCAAAAGGTGTTTGATCACCTCGGCGCCATGGAGGCCCGGTTGATGGCCATGCACAACTGGCAAGTTGAGATGTCCTCCACGATGCCCAAGCCGTCGCAGGGCGACAGCAGCGCTGCGACGACGACAACAAGCACGGCGTTCCTGCCACGATCGTCCATGACGCGACCCACGCCATATGCACTCGCCGACGAATCGTTGATGTTTCTGTCCGGTGTCCAAGAAGAGTGAGGCAAACGTCCGTGAGCAGACAATATTTAAGCAGAAGGGTCTGGCGTGAATCGAAGGTACCCCTTGCCGGACGGCAAGGCGACCGTGTTGAATCCCTTCGGAAACGTTTCCACGGCCTCTTGGTCCGACACTGTCGGGACGATGCATGCCTTCTCGCCCTTGACCCAGTTCACGGGAGTCGCAAGGGATTGGTACGACGTGAGCTGGAGGGAGTCGACGACACGAAGGATCTCGACAAAGTTGCGGCCAGTCGAGGCAGGGTAGGTCAACGTGAGCTTGATTGCGAGATCGGGGCCGAGCACAAAGACGGAGCGAACAGTCAGAGGCAGACCGGTCTTGTCCAGATCGTCGGAGGACAGCATGCCGAGCTCGACAGCGATCGCACGATTCTTATCGGCGATGATGGGATACTTCACATCTTCGCCAGAGTACGCCTTGATGTCTTCGATCCAGCGCTTGTGGCTGTCGACGTCGTTGCAAGACAATCCAATGACCTTGACATTGCGGCGGCTAAATTCTCCCATGTTGTCTATGCGTGCCAACTCGCCGAGCTCCGTTGTGCAAATTGGGGTAAAGTCGTCGGGGTGCGAGAACAGGATGCCCCAGCTGCCGTTGAAGTACTCCTTGAGGGAGAGCGCGCCGTGGGTGGACTCAAAGTGGAAGTCTTCGATCTTGTCGCCAAGCGTGATGCCACGTTTGTTGGTGATGATCCGAGCTGCTGCCATCGTGACGGGAAGTGGAATTGTACGTCCGGAGATCGGCGGCGATGGAACATAACGATATTCAATTGGGTGTTAAGTTCTCATGGCATTCAGCCATTGGTGCCAACACAATAATTTAAGCCAATGGCATTGGAGTATCTTGGGCATGTACCCTTCCACGGAAGTCCATTTCGTTCGAAACAAGTCTCTTATATTCTCGAAGGACACAGCTGCATATTTCCGATTCAAGACGTCTGCAATACCGTTGGCAAATCCCGAAACCTGTCTTCGTCCCAGTCTGGAGCCGCACTCGGTCGCCACGCTGGCCCACCCTCCTCGGTAACACTCTTCAGATCACGCCGAGCTAGAGCCTTGCTACACCGCACTTTAATTCATCGACATCATGTGAGGAATGCAATGATCCCGACCTACGATTGTTACAGGTAACCCTAGATTTGCTACCCGCCGTTCAGCATGGCACAGCCAGTCCACTTGAGCTTTGGAGGTTGTGGGTTTCTCTTGGCGTTCCACATTGGTGTCGCCAAGTACATGCGTCGTCATGGCGTGCTCACCGCTGCCAGCCGCTTCGCTGGAGCCTCGGGAGGCTCACTCGTCGCCGCTAGCTTGGCATATGGTATACCGTTGGCCGTCGTATTGGAAGAGACCAAAGCCACGGCGACATTGTTGCATGAGGACATCCGTGCATCCAAGCGAGGTCTCCTGGGTGCCAAGAACCTCGCAGGGTATGTATATCGCCACATCGATGCTTTGTTCCCGGATCCGCTCCCCGTCCTGCATCCGAGCACGTCCGACCCGCTCCCACGCCTTGTGGTCGCCACCACGGAGGTGTTTCCCCGCTTGCGCACCGTGCACTGGTCGTCGTTTGCAACCAAGAACGATTTGGCCAACACGCTTCTGATCTCGTGTCACGTGCCGTGGTACTTCGACGGCACGCCCGCCCGACAAATCGCCGGAACGAAGCAATGGCATACCGACGGTGGACTCCTCCAGTTCGTCCCGGACGTTCCAGACCACATACCGGTCAACGTGTTTCCGTTGCCGTGGATGAATAAGCGCCGGACGATTAGTCCACTGTGGATCCATGGATTTCCGATCTCGTTGGCGCAGCTGTCACGTTGGGCGCTGCTGCCACCACCCAACGACGTGCTGGATCAGTTTGTTGTGTGGGGAGAGGAAGCTGCTCACGCGTATGTCACATCGAGTGCAGAGTGGAATGGTTAACATTGTTTTCCATGCTTCTGCGCTCTCGTCGTTTGTACGGGTCATCGCATGTCGAGCATCGCGCTGTGCTCGTGAATGTCGTGGTGGTGGTCGTAGTGCGTCGCATCGACGTTGCTGCCGCACGTTTCAAGGCGAATGAGGCGAGCTTCGACAAACTCGAGGCGCTCGGCCAGGTCGTTGAGGCAGCTGATGATGGCTTTTCGTTTGGCTTTCAGTGGATCGATCTGCATCTCGAGCGCCGCGTTCAGGACGTGGGGGTCGTACTTTTCCCGGATAAACGACTCGATCACTTTGTGATCGTCGACGTATTTGGCCGTGATGTCGTGGAAGAGGTCGCGCGTGAGGACGCAGATCTCGGTGAACATGGTTGCTTTCAACGTCACGGTCTGCTTGCAGTTCATGAGGAGCGCGATCTCACCAAAAAAGTCGCCTTCGAGCAGCGTGCGGACCAGTGTCCCCGTCGCCTGGTGGATGGGCTTGTTTTTTTTGCGCGTGTGATCGTCAAACATGATTTGGTGCTGGATCAAGTCGCACGACCCGGACTGAATAAAGTACATTTCGTACCCGATTTCGCCGCGCGCTACGACAAAGTCGTCCGCCATGAACACTTGAAAGCCGAGCTGCATGACGAGTTCCTGGACAAATTCGGGGCTGCATAGCCGAAACATCGGGCACCGCGTAATCATGCCCATCCGCAGGTACAGCTCGACTTCTGTGCTCAAGTTCTTGGACAGTTCCTTCGTAAACAGGACCGTGTCCCCGTTAAGCGTGCCGTACCGCGCGTACATGGTTTCGTAGTAGTCGCAGATGCGCGTTTGCAAGTCGGACGGGATGCGCATGAGTGCCATGCTCGCGAGGAGCGACTCCATCTTTTGGTGGTAGTTGTTTTGGTCCTCGTAATAGTTGGAGATCAAGTCGCCGACGTCGCCAAACACCACGGCCATGAGGAGGCAGCCCTGAATCATGCAGCAGCACGAAAACGCGTACTCGGTGTTCGTGTACAGGTTATTGCTTTGGCCCATCGTGGTCGTGAGCATGCAAAAGTAGCTCAGCACGTACGCGTTGCTGCCGGTCTTGAGTTTGTAGTTGGTTTCGATCCAGTCGAGCCATTGCGGCGACGCGACCGCGCCGTACCACAAACACGCCATGATGTGGATGATGTATGCAAACGCTGTGATCGTCGTGCAGAGCCGAATTAAGTGGGCATATCGGGAGTACAGCAGCCAGTGTTTCCACTCGTACGGGATCCGGAGGAACTGGAGGATGCGAGCCAAGCTCAGCACCCGCACCAACCGCGGCAACCGGGACGTCTTGAGCACGCCGATAAATTTGAACGTGCCGCTGCGGTCGGACGATAAAAAGTACACGATCGCTTCGATCGGGATGGCCGACAACATGTCGATGACAAACCTGGCGGGGTTGACGAGCGACGACGTGTGAGGCGAAAACAGCATGAAACAACTCGTCGACACGTACCAACCACGCAGGTACGACAGCGCAATTTGCTTGTGGTTCGTGACGATGGCGCCGCCCGCCTCGGTTGTGATCGGCGTGACAAAGTTGAGCGCAATGTCGAGCGCAAACAAGGCGCACGTCGTCAACCCAAATGTGTCGTGGGTCGGGTCCGCGTCCGGCGAACTAAACACCAACGAGTACGGAATGGCGACGACTTGGTAGTAAATGATCGCCACCATGGTCTACACAAGCACGGGATGATGCGACGGGAGGACGAATGGAGGGACAGAAGTCTCACGAGTTGCCAACCCTTGTACAGCTTCGAGTCGGGCGAGACGAGGAATTTCAACGTGGTGGGCTCGGCCGGGGCTGCGTGGTCGGTCTGGGTTCGGATGTGATACCGCTCGAGAACTTGATGGTGCCGGGCAATGGAGGACGCTGTCGAGATGCGTCGGTGGTCGATGGCATGGGCGGCCGAAATTTGGGTGAGGAGCTTTGTGCTCAGGACTTGGAACCGCGAGAGGGACCTCGGCCGCGCTGCACTTGCAGACGAATCGCGCTGCAGCGAATTAACACAAGTTTAGTCACCCCAACACCAGCACTGGCATAAACAAACATGCACGCACCCGGGTGCTGGCCACGGCGGGAGCAGTTGGGGCCATCACTTCGGGGGCGAACGGGACGACCCTCGGTGTTGCGGCGATCGTGTTGATTTGGGTCATGATGGAAGACCGCGCGCGGACGATGGTCGACCCACGGGGGGAGATACTCGACGCCGATTGCTTTGGGGCAAGTTCCGAGTTGGTGTGGACAAAATGGCGCGAGAACGAAGCCGCACCTCCCTTGAAACTTGCGTCGCTCGTCCCGTGGCTCATGCTTGGTCGATGATTCATCATCCCAGTCAGGTTTTTGAAGCTCACATTCGCGAGCTGGAGCATGGACGGTCGGTGTTGGGTGTGCGGATCTTCGTTCCCATGAGGCGGAGGGGCCGCGGGATTTTTACGCATGGAGCCCTCCGGTGTCTTTGAGCTACCGAATCGGTGGGTCGAACCGTCGCGCGACCGCGACTCGCTCTGGTGCATGATCCTTCCCGTTTCACCGGACGGCTCTTCTACCATGGGCTCGACTTGGCCCTTCCGCTCACGAACACTTCTCGAACTCTGCCTCAACAACATGGACCCATCGGACCCGCGCGACTTGCTGCTGAATGGACCGCTCTCTTGGTGCCACAGGCCATGCCTGTTGGACCCGTTGTGGCTGTGTTCGGACCCTTGGCGTCGAAGTATGTTGGCTGCGCTTTGAATACTGGCCGTCGCCCGACGCAACACCGAGTCTTCGGGCCCGCTTGCTAGCGGCGCATGACCGTCGGGGGATGGCGTGACCATCATCGATCCCACCGCTCGACCTAAGATCATCGCGACAATCGACGGCCGACGAGGATCCGCGTTTTGTGCCGTCGAAACGTGGTGGCTGGAAGTTGGAGGTGGGTGGTCAGCGTGCGTCGAGTGCCCACCTTCAGCAAGAGGCCGTGTCGGATGAAAAGTCATGATTGGGCTGGATTCCATGGGAGTGATGGCGGCGGACGCTTCCTTGGCAGCCGCGGTATCGAGACGCGGACCGCCAACAAGCCCGACGAAATCTCGGCGCTGGTGCACAACAGTAGCTGCATCCACCATGCACAGCGCTTGCGCTCTGGTCGTCGCGTAACCCGTTTCGCATCACGCTTGACTTGCCAGTTATTTTTAGTCTCTCTGTGTAGCATATCCAACGCCCGTCATGGACGCGTCGCGGTCCGCGGCGGACCGTCCTCGGCAGAGATCGGAGCTGGGAGCCATCGACACGTCCGCGTCGAGCAGTCGTCCAACGATGTCGCCAACCGCTGACGGCGCCACTCAAAGTCCACCCACGACCCTCCCAAACGCGATTCGGCGAGGCACGATCCGTCTGTTGACGTCGCTGCCAGCGTCGTTGGGCGGGTTGGACTCGAAAGTACGACGCACCTGGCTTTCGTGTCGTCAGTGTGTGTGCGACGTAGAAAATGCGGCCCAATATCCTCACGACGGCGCACGGCGTGCTCCGGTTCAAGAAGAAGTTGCAAGAACGCGCCGAGGAGGCCGAGCGACGGCGGTTGGAAGTCATGAGCTATGCCACGCGCCACCAACACGTGCTCGAGACGTATCAAATCCGCGCGACCCAGACGTTCCCGCGAGTTCGCACCGCCAAGGACAAACGGACGTGGATGATGCTGTACCCCACGTCGACCGCGTTCAAGTTGTGGCAATTGGTACGTCGCCCAACCCCTTGACAATTGGTCGAGCCACGCCGTGTGCTCTGTAGCTGCTCCTCGTGCTCGTGTACTACCAAATGTTTGCCGTCCCGTACTCGCTTGCCTTTGACTCGAACGACGCGGACCCGTCCAACGACTACGTCAACCTTGTCATGTCGTTGGTGTTTTGCGTCGATGTCGTGGTGAACTTCAACACAGCGTTGAGCCATCCGCGGACCCCCGACGCGTTTATCACGGACCGACGACTTATCGCAAAGACGTACCTGATGGGCTGGTGCGTCCCCCGTGCGGGATATGACCCGATTGACGTGTTGGCAGGTTCTTCATGGACATCGTGTCGAGTTTCCCCGTCGATTTTGTCACGTACATGATCGAGCAAGCGTCGAACGAACGGCGCTTGAATGTGTTGGCGGTCCTGAAAGTGGCGCGCCTGCCACGGTTGATCAAAATCTCGCGGCTGTCGCGGGTCCTCGAGTTTCTCCGACTCCCCATGGAGTGGAAACGCTGGTTCTTGTACTCGCGGTACGCGCACTTGATTCGGTTGATCACGCTCGTCGTCGCGTTTGGCGTGATTGTTCACGTGTTTGCGTGCGTGTGGTTTGGCGTTGTCGCTGACGACGAGTGGGCCCAAGTCATCTACGACGCGAGCTTGGACGACGTGAACCCGTACCTGCTGAGCTTCTACCTGGCGCTTCAAACGATTTTGGGACAGAATCAACTGCTCCAGAACGATCGCGAGTACACGTTCTCGAGCTGCGTGATTCTCGTCGGCGCCGTCGTGATGGCCGTCGTGTTTGGAAACGTCGCGATCTTGATTTCCAACTTTTACAACGACCAGAACCGGTACAAAAGCAAGGTAAGCGCGACGACCCCATCGATGACCGTGACACGGCGGTGGTGTGTATCCAGATGGAAACGCTGTTTTCTGGCATGCGCCTCCTCCGGCTGCCCCGCGAGCTCCAAATGCGCATCCACGAGTATTACCAGGCCATGTACGAGCGATACGGCACGCTCGACGGCCACCCCGAAAACTTCAAGGACGAGCTGTCGAAAAACTTGCGGGTCGAGGTCGAACTCTTCTTGCGCATGGCGATGATTGTACGAACGCCGCTGTTCCGCGCGTGTAGCAACGAAGTCGTGCGGGAGCTCGTGATGAAGCTTCGTTTTCAAGTGTACTTGCCAGACGACTTTGTCATCGTTCGCGGCGAAGTCGGCCACGACATGTACTTTATTCAGAACGGCAGCTGCCAAGTCACGCAGACAATGATCAAGCGCCGAGCGACACGGTCGTGCCCAAAGGATGCCGACACCGCGCCCAAGCGGATGGGCCAAGGCGACTACTTTGGTACGACGATCTATCTGTGTCCATCAAAACGTTGGGACGATATGCGCCTAGGCGAAATCGCGTTGCTGCTCAACTGCAAACGCACCGCCAACGTTCAAGCCATCGAGTTTTCGGAGCTGTGCGTGCTGTCCCGTGTCATGTTTGAAGAAGTTACGAGCAAATACACGGAAGATCGCACCGTGATTGAAAAGTTTATCACGGAAAAGTACGACCCCGAAGTGCTCCGGCAGGCAGTGGCCCAGCACGACAAGCATCACGACAACGATGCCAACCACGACGACGCTGTCATCGAGTGCATTCGCAAGCTGACGGACCGCGTGATTCAAGTCGAAACCTTGTGCATCGACTTGGAAACACGGCTACGCATGCAGCAGCATTTTCAGTCGATGGCGTCGTCGAGCGACGTATCGCCGAGCCACATGGGGTTGTCCCGGCAAATGTCGGCCCAGCGCGTCATGTTTGGACGCCAACCGTCGTCGTCCAACCTCCCTGCGACGCCCCCCAACCTGTCCATCCTGCGAGCCTCCATCTCAAAGAAGAGCCTGCTCTCCCCGGCCACGTCGACTGCCCACCTCGGCCATCCACCCAGCGATGTCGACACGATATCTGAAACTCCATCGTCCACGGTGGGCCATTTCACGGCGCAAGCGTCGTTGGACCGCAGCGCAGCCCGGCGGCATATTTCACCGATGGGGTAATGAAAGG
Organism: Aphanomyces invadans; assembly: GCF_000520115.1. Taxonomy (NCBI): domain Eukaryota; phylum Oomycota; class Saprolegniomycetes; order Saprolegniales; family Verrucalvaceae; genus Aphanomyces; species Aphanomyces invadans. Next base: position 1,027,844 of record NW_008580150.1, read on the forward strand.
ACGAATCGTTCATGGACGGTGGCCGGTGCGGAAGTTTTGTGTGGGCATAAGTAGTTTGCACACGTTTCTATTCTGGCAACACCTCGGCTCCAACTTCGTCGTCTTCGGACGAGTTGTCGTACTGGTGTGGACTGCCCGGTTCCCGACAGATTGTAGACAGTCGTGGCGATGTCGTCATCGTTGCTGGCCGCATGAGGTGGCGCATCTCGGCGAGAAAAGCGTCTTGATGCGATTCCATGAGCGCAAACTTGGCCTCGAGCTTGGTCATGCGGTCGCCCATCGCGATGATCGCATCGACCATCGGCTTGACAGTCCCCAATCCATTCGTGGGTGCCGACGGATCGATCGGAGCATTCTGGCGCATCTTTTGCTCGGCGATTTGGTGGAGCACGGCGGGGTCGTACTTTTCCGTGATGTGCCTCTCCATCCGCGCGCGATCCTCGACATACCGCTCCGAAATCGACTCAAACACATCTCGGGTCAAGACACAAAGCTCGGCAAAGATCTTGGCGCGGACGTTCGCCGTGCGCTTGCACTGCATGAGGAGCGCGATTTCGCCAAAAAAGTCGCCTTGCCGGAGCAAGCGCAGGACGGTCTCGCTCTCGTGCACCAATACATCCGCCATCGACGACGAGTCGCGGCCGCCGTTGGTGACTTCACAGATCCCGGTCTGGACAAAGTACATTTCAAACGCAACGTCCCCCCGGACGACGACGTAGTCGCCGGGCAAGAACACTTCCATCGACAGCTTCATCACAATCTCTTGAACGACCCGTTTGCTGCACGTGCGAAAGATCGGCACGCGGTTGATCATTTCCATGCGGAGAAACAACTCGACTTCAAGCGCCAAGTTGCGCGACAATTCACTCGTCAGCGTTGCGGGCTGGCCGTCCAACGTTGCGTGGGTTTCCCACATGGTCTGGTAAAACTCATTGATTCGGTTTTGCAAGTCCATCGGGAGGTTCATCGTGCTCATGCACGCAAACAACGATTCCATCTACGCCGCCGACCACGGACGATGTGACGCGTTTGGAAAAACAACGTGGGCTTTTTGGGGAGTCGTACCTTCTTCTTGTACTCGTTCTCTTTTTCATGAAAGTTGGCGAGTAGGACGGCAACGTCGCCAAACACGGCCGCCATGAGCAGGGCGCCGGCAAAGATGAGCACGATCGAAAACACCACCTCGTCCTGCGTGTGCAAGTTCATGGTTTGGCCCAAGAACGTCGAGAGGCAAAAGAAGTAACTGAGCACGTAGTCGTTGGCGTCGTTGTCTCCGATGGACGGAAACATGTCTTTCCACTGATCGGACGCAACCGACCCGTTCCACACACACGCGCACAGATGAATCGTGAAGAAGAACACGATAATGGTCGAGATGAGACGAATGAGGTGCGCGTAGCGGGAGTAGAGCAGCCATCGCTTGTACTCGGGTGGGATTTGCAGGATCTTGAGGATTCGCACGAGCCTCGCCAACCTCAGCAGCCGGGGCAGGCGCACCGTTTTGAGGAGACTGAGGAACGTGAGGCTGCTGTTGATTCCGTTCCCGGCACCCACGGACATGTACATGACGATATCGATGGGGAAGCACGCGGCAAGGTCCAAAAACAGCCTAGTGGCGAAGGTGTGACGCAACCATTCAGGATGGGCGTACCAGCCGCGGAGGTAGTGCCACAGAATCGAGAAGCGGTGCGTGATGTAGTAGTTGGGGCGCGTTGGGTCGGGAATCGCCGTGATGCAGTTCAGAACAAAGTCCGTCCCGAAGATTAAGTTGACTGTGATGCCTTCGTAGTCGTGGAACGGATTCGACCCGGCGTTGTTGCTGCCAAACCCCAACGCGTACGGGATTTGGAAGCTTTGGTACACGATCAGCATGAGCGTAAACTAGCGTCGACGATCAGGACGGGATGGAGGTTGGCGCATGCAGACGAACCAATTGCCAGATCTTGTACCACGTGAGTGCTGGGTTCACGACAAAGAGGGGAAATTCCTGAGTGACGACGGAATTCGCCGTCGTTTTGTGCTGTCGTAGCGTGTATTGGTCGAGCACTTTGTTGTGGCGATCGATGTCGAGCTTCTGAAGCGTCTTCTTTGTCAGGTGCGACATCTTGAGGTTGCGATTCAGCTTGGCGACCGCACGCAGGGCCATGATGCTGTCCCCATTGCGAATGGCAGGGGTCGAGCTATTGTTTGACGCTCTCCTCTACACGCTCGATGAAGCCAGGCCTCCCGGAACGCGTCGGCCGTATACCTGAGGCTCGAACCCGATCGAGTTGCGCCATGACTTGGCTGAAAAACTCGGCCTTTCAGGGGGAAACGGCGCGACCGACAGCAGTTGTTTGGAGCTAGCTCGCTGGAGCAGGCGGGTGCTGCTCGCATGAAAGCCTCCGCCGCTGAAAACATGGCTGAGACGTTGCCCGAACATATTGATCGCTGTCGGCTCCGGGACAGTATCGTGGCTCATGGTCGGAGCACACGCTGGCCGACGCGCGCCTCGACCTCCTCCTTTGGTGTGGCCGTTTCACGCCCTCCGAAGAGACGAAACGCCTCCAAATGTCACGTAACTGGTGCAGCTACTCTTCCAACTGGCGGCATTTGGCCAGGACATGGCCAGCTTCCCTCGAGCGTCCGGCATCGCATTCGTTCGTCGCTCCATCTGGGCTAAGCTTTATGCATAGGGCAGGAAAAGAGAGCCAGTGGTGCATACAAACGAGTGGAATTTTCTCGATAGCGTGCACAAGTAGCTGGTCATTCGTGCATTCTGTGGGTGCAAGGTGGTATGCAGAGGCTGGGGCGACGCGCTCCTCTTCCGTGAGTACTTCAAGGTCGGGGCGCGACGTCGGGCATTGTGCGGGCCCGTCCAGCTCAGACAATGGCTTGGCGGAACTCTGACGTGAGCGTACGATGACGCTAGGGGCCGCGCGTAGCCTGGACTGCTTGATCGTGCAGGAATGTCCGCCTCGCTTCGCCGCCATCCGACCTGTGGAATTGCATATACCTTCACCGTGCATGTTGCTGTATGTATATACCCATTTATGGCCCGACCATAGAATTGAATTTCTCTCCCCATAGTGTACATATGCCGCCACACAATGTGCAGAATTTAAAAATATGGAGGGCGAAACCTTTATCAATGAATACACTCTCTTGGGCAAGGACGTGGGAATCGTGCCGCTGCTGCTCATACCACAATTGGTCCATGAGTCCTCAGACAAAGCCGACGTCGACGGCGCCGCTGCCGTCCGTGGACCCTGCCGCGGCACAGAAAGCGCTCGATAAGAAGATGAAGCAAAGACTTTACATTCGCAAGATGATGCGAATCTACCGCGATGAGCATCGACAGTGCCGCGAGTACCTGATCAAGCGCATCGACGAACTCTCTGTGCAACTCGCCGAACTCGTGCGCAGATCGTCTGTGCGAAAGGAATCGTCCACGATGCTGTCGTGGCGTGACGTTTCACACGCCATACACGAAGACCTGCAAGCGTGTGCAGGCGACAACCAGGGGCTCGAGAGCCAAGTTGGCGCGTACAGAAACCTCCTTGGCAACATGCAACGATGGGTTGCATCATGTGAACGCGTCACGGTGCGTCCGACTCTCGTCTGCATGCATTCAGCACCATCGCTCATTCAATGAGCCCGCAGGAGTCGTTGAGCCCGGCGCAGCCATCGTGGCGGTTGGCGACATTGCTCGCCGATCCTCAGGCAAGACGTCTGGGGAAGGCATGGATCACACAGCACATGTATCACAACTCTGGCAAGATGTTCCAAAACTTCCCGCCGGCATCGCCATGGGAGGATGTGTCGGCGATCGACGTCTCGTTCGAAGGAGACCTTATGTACCTGACGTTGCAACGGCAGTTCGTGCTTCCTGGGCCATTACACGACGTTTTGGAAATGTATCGCCATCATTTGATCGATGTAATGATGCCTGAGCACTTTGAAAATCGCGATGTTCAGGTAATGGCGCCAGGCCGACAATTTGCCCTCTCTTACTCAAAGCACGTTGACTCTAGTCGCTGACCGAGACCACTGACACGACGGTGCTGCATCAAGCGATCACGCCCCACACGAATGAGTTCATGTCGTTCCTTGGCGGGGAGTTCCATGACGGCCCCGACAAAGTCATGTTTGTCATTCAGCAGATCGTCGACGACGAAACACAGACCAAGCACCACCACCATCATCGCCAGCGGAATCGCAAGTTCTGGTTCGTCCAACCTGATCTCTCAAGCTCCTTGGAACAAGCTCATCACGACGGTAGGGTCGAGATGCGGCCACAGCCCGTTGGTGGTGGGACCTACATCAGGTACATCGCGATCTGCACCCAGAGCCTCGCGCAAGGTCGATACTTCACGCTCGAGGAAGAGGCATCCGTGTTTGGGTTGGACTTGTCGACCTGCCCCGACGTCGACAAAGAGTCACGACTGACTACGCACATGACCCGCATTATATGGCAAAAGCGATGGAATTGTCAGAAACGAGCGGGCGACCTACTTAGCCAGAGCATCGTGGCAACCTAATCTATCGAACACCGCCCGTGTCGCCGTCCTACAGCTGCGTTCGCCATCTCGGCATTTAACAAGTGAAATCTTCGGCAAGTACTGACTGTGTGGAGAGGACGACCTGCCCACATTGCATCCCGTGCCATGGAAACCTCGAAACGTCCCTTTCGTTGTCGAAGTGGTGCTCGAAGGTGCCCTTGACAAACATGTCCATGTGCAGCATGTCGTTTAGGTTGTACAGCAGGACGTCCGTGTTGTATTCATGGGGACAACTCAAGGGCCATTACGACCAACAGACACTGGTATCGGCTGTCCGTGGCTTCCAGTCCATGTGACAGTTGATCGACTTGGTGTGCCACGTACTCTTGGTACAGTCCCTTGGGCCCGTAGCCACTGATGGTCGGAAGTCGGAGGACCTCTTGGGAGCGACGACTTGCCGTGGTGTCGTCCAAGCCGCGTGACCTCCCTCAACTTTGTCAATGGAGGTATTTGTAAAATTTAGCCAATCATGGACGTTTCCAGCATAAATTTTGAAATTTTAGCGATTTGTGAAATGTTCGTTCAGGGGATTCTGGGCTGTCGGTGCAATCGTGAAATGCATATTCATCGAGAGGACTTGCAGTGGTGATGAAAACGTCTTCACCGAGAACGATAGCTGGTCTGTGCATCGGTCTTCCGACCTCGGGTGGTCGTGTACTCAATTGGATCGCACGTTCCGACCATTTACGGACTGCATGAGAACAGGTCAGTGGTTTTGTAAAGGTCGGAACGACAATTCTGCATTTCGATTGGTCTAAATAGGATTCATCTGACCATGTCATTGGCTACATATTTGAAAATGATTGAGAATCCTTGTGCAATTCACATTTCAAAATGGTCGCAACATCCGCACAGTTTGACGAGAATGCGGCTATTCGCCGCTTCCAAGACTTTCTCCGCATTCCCACGGTCAGTGGTCAAGGACCCAAGGGAGCGTACCAAGATGTAAATGTCCATAATCGTATGGATGAAGCGCCTCACGTTATTGCTTGATTCCTAGTGCGCGGTGTGGCTGACTGCGTACATGACGGAGCTTGGTTTCCTCGAGGACATACAAGTGTTCTCTCCCATTGAAGGCAAACCTATCGTTGTAGCGACGTGGAAAGGCAAAGATCCGACCCTCCCGAGCATCTTGCTTAACTCTCACTACGACGTGGTGCCCGTGATGGAGCAATTTTGGAACTACGAGCCGTTTGGGGTAAGTTGCCAAGTCATCCCTGCTCGATCCTTACATTGATTGTGAAGGGAGAGCTCTTGGAAAATGGAATGATCGTAGGCCGAGGCGCCCAAGACATGAAGAGTGTTTGCATCCAATACTTGGAAGCTCTTCGACTGCTGCACGCGACGGGGTTTGTTCCTGCTCGCAACATCCACTTGAGCTACGTGCCGGACGAGGAAATCGGTGGGTCGGATGGCATGGGCGAATTCCTTAAGTCGAAGCAGTACCAATCGATGCTTCCCATTGCATTGGCGCTGGATGAAGGACTGGCGAACCCAACGAACAAGTTTACCGGTAGGGATGAACTCTGTTGACTGTGGCCGACGTAGGCACTGGTAGTGTTTTACGGCGAGCGCACGCCTTGGTGGTTGTACGTCAGAGCTGAGGGACTAACAGGACATGGGAGTCGGTTCATTCAGGACACTGCCACGATCAAGCTCATCGACATCTGCAACAAGGTGACGATACTTGGCAGCTCTAGCATTTCTGCGCTGACTCGTCGTGTCGAACACTCCCAGGCCTTGAAATTTCGCGAAGAGCAAGAAAAGTTGCTCGGCACGACCTGCGGGTGTAAGCATGGTGAAATGAAGAAGAGAAACTTGGGCGATGTAACGACAGTCAACTTGACCGTCCTGCGCAGCGGTGTGACCACCGACGGTGGCAAGACGTACGCACTCAACGTGATCCCGACGGAAGCCATGGCTGGCTTCGACATTCGTGTGTCGCCGAATCAAGACCTAGTCGAGTTCAAAGCGATGCTGGACGAATGGTGCTCGGCGGAAGGCGTGTCTTGGGAATTTGTGACCAAGAACCCACTGCATCAACACCACGTGACATCCGTCGAAGAAGAAACGAACCCGCTGTGCGCCAAGTTTCTGTCCGTCGCGGAGGTTTGTCTGCTGAACTGGACAAGTGTACTGAATCTGACGCATGTGCATGGCAGAAATTAGGGATGGAAGTGGAGCTCGAAGTGTTTCCGGCGGCCACGGACAGCCGATTCTTGCGCCAGTTGGGCGTGCCGGCGCTTGGGTTCTCCCCCATGAACAACACGGAGGTCCTGCTGCACGAGCACAACGAAATGCTGCACAAGGACACGTTCGTCAAGGGCATCCACCTGTACAAGGGCATCTTCGAGCACCTTTTCGACAACTGATTGCATGCGTATCATAATTGTTTGGCCTTGGCATAGCGATGCTGTTTGCCAGAAAGCGATTTGTGTGTTCGAAGCCAAGGTCGTCTTCTCCACCGTCGATCTACTTTGCATGGCTTTTGTTCGAAACGTCGAACGACGTGTTGTAGTAACTGAGGTCGCACGACAAACTTTGGCACAGCACTGGTTGGGAAAGGAAAGGGAAGATTCGAATTTGATTTTTGCATCATGTCGTGGCCTCAAGTGAGACCTTGCTCGCTTCGTCGTCACTGCTGGAGATGTCGCCGCGGCTGTGGGTGCTAGAGGCGGGGGATGTGGCAGTCAGTTTGAGCCGTTTGGTCGACACGGTGTCTTTCGTCGGGAACTCTTTCGACGATACTTGCTTGAGCGTGCTATCGGCTAATGCCAGGGTGGTAATATTGGCTGAAGGAACGGAAGCATGCCGCGAGAGTACAAGTTGCAGGTTTTGAGACGTGAGAAACGGCAACGGTGCCGCTGCGAGAGGATGCCGAAGGTGATCCAATTTACTCGCGACTTGGCGGATGTAACTGGGGAAAGGGAAGGTTACCCGAGGTATCGGTGCCATTTCGAGGTCTCCTTCCCGGGAGTAATCGTGTACAAAGTCTTCTCGCCGTGACTCATCTTCTGAATCGCTTTCCGCCAACGCCAACTCTTCTTCGTCGTCGCGGATTTGAGATCGCACTCGCTTCTTCACGTCTTGCTTCAACACACTCAGGGGCTCATCGTCCGACGACTCGTCATCATCACCACCTATAGGAGTCTTTTCCACACTCTCCGCGTCGCTCAGTTCCTTGTCAGATACCGTCAGACCGGCACTTTCAATGTCGCTCGCACCAGCCGAAGCGTCATCGTCGCTCATGTTCCAGGTAAATGCCGACACAGCGGGGTCAATTTTTTTTGTAAATTCTTAAATTTTTATCATTCGATATGAATGCGGAATATGTGCATTCATTTAAAATTTGTCATGCCTACCATAATACCACGTCAAAAATCGCATTCGAGCAATTCTTGGTTTGAAGCATCTCCATGTTGCTTCACCATTTGGCGAGGTCGAAGGCATTGCGATCCCTCCAAGGGCGCAAGAGCGTTCGCTTCGCAGCTACGACGACAACGATCACGACCCCGATATTCTACGTAAACGCGTCACCGCATCTGGGTCATTTGCATTCTTCTGTCATGGCCGACGCGCTGAGTCGATGGTTTCAATTCAAGAACGAGCCGACGTTGTTCACAACAGGCACGGACGAGCACGGTTTGAAAGTTCAGCAAGCTGCAGACAATGCTGGCAAGCCGACAAGTCAATTCTGCGACGACGTAGCTGTTTCGTTCCAAGCCATGTGTGCACACGGCGACATTCGGTACGATCGATTTGTGCGGACGACAGAGCCATCGCACGCTGTCGCGGTGGCAGCGATTTGGCGAACTCTAGTGGAGAACGATTACATTTACTTGGGCGAGCACGAAGCGTACTACTGCATCTCTGACGAGACGTTCTTGACGGACATGCAAGTCGACACGCGGGAGAATGGGCAAATCGTGTCTAAGGAATCCGGACACCCCGTCGAGCTCGTCAAGGAGCAAAACTACAAATTTCGATTGAGCAAGTTCCAGGATAAGTTGCTCGAATGGCTCGACGACCATCCCGACGTGGTGCAGCCTCCGTCGCGCTACAATGAAGTCCGCTCTGTCTTCTGTTTCAAAGTGGTCGGTCATCTCGATCGCTGTCGTAGGTTCGTGCGACCGTCGAGCGCGGGCTGCGCGATGTGTCTGTGTCTCGCCTGCGTGAAAAGATTGCGTGGGCCATTTCAGTCCCAGGTACCGCTTCCTCACATGGCCGTCAACTCACCCGTCTAGATGACGAGGCGCATTCCGTTTACGTGTGGCTGGACGCATTGACCAACTACCTGACATGTTGCAAGTACCCCACTGACATGGCGCACTTTCAGTCGGTAGCCCGTCAAAGTACCTCCCCACATTCGCGTGTTGTGACGCGACTCGGTAGTGCTGGCCTGCTGCGTACCACATCGTGGGCAAAGACATTCTCAAGTTCCATGCGATATACTGGCCTGCATTTCTGATGGCGGCGAACCTACCATTGCCAAACAAGATCGTCGCCCACGCACACTGGACTGTGAACGGCGTCAAGATGTCCAAGAGCCTCGGCAACGTTGTGAACCCGACCGACATCATCAACAAGGTGCATTCGTCTCCACTCTCGATTGATCCATATTACTCGAGTTGCTCAGTTTGGCTTGGACGCCGTGCGGTACTATTTGCTGCGCGAAGGCGTGCTGACGGACGACGGCGACTTCAGCGAAACCATGCTCAAGGAGCACGTAAACAATGAACTCGCCGACACGCTCGGCAACCTCGGTAGGGTCATTGCACAGGGAGGTGTTCGATATAAAACGGGTGGCGTGTAGTGATTCGAGCGACAACCCTGGCGTTTCTGCCGCAGGGGGCGATCCCCAGCCGCGGCTATTACTCCCCAACGGACCTCGAACTCATTCACCTGATCAACGACACTGTGCAACAAGTGCAGCGCCACTACGAGCGCCCAGACGTACGACTTGATCGCCGTTGCCAGATTGGCAGTCTGACATGACCACGTCCAGTTTGCCCTGGTCACAAAATCCGTCATGTCGCTGTTGTACGAAGTCAACCGCAACTTTTCCAAACACGAACCGTGGGTACTGAACAAGGAGCTCAAGAAGATGCCTCTTGACTCCGAGGACGCCATCGTGAAGAGCCAGCTTGTGGACACCACGTTGTTCTTGTCCATCGAAGCCGTACGCGTCAGTGGTAGGCACTGTATTTCGTCGGGGTGGAGAATATATGGAAACTACTCATGCACGTGTGTGGTAGCGCTCCTCTTGCTGCCGATTGTGCCTAACATGGCCACTGGCATACTCAACTACTTGAACGTCCCGCCGTCCGAGCGTTCGTTCGACTTTTGTCGGTTTGGGCAGTCCACATATGGCCCCGTGGCGAACCAAAAGTCCAAAACTAAGTTTGTACCGTTCCGAAAACTCGAATAATGGAGTACTCGTTCGGCATGTCCATCATATTCCACTTGACGGCCGCAGGTATTATCACGACGACAGGGGGATCAGATACATTCTCTGTAGATTTCAACGGACCATCCGACGCTGGAATCTGTTCAAGGAGTAGCGTCGGTGGGCTCAACAGTATCAAACAACGTCATTTCCCACACTGTCGCCGCCACTCGTCGTGCAAGTTCCTCCATGTCATGTACCCTCCATTCGCCTCAATGCCACCACTGCCGCCACCAAAGATCAAACTTCCGCATAACCATTCCGGATATGTGGGCCGATTTTATATGGGGACGGATTTCTCAAAAATTGGAATTATCGTCAGATAAAGAAAATATTTCAAGCAGCATGGTCACAACAATATTATTGCATCTTGGGAATTTTCCTCCGCTCATTAACTACACCTAACACGAACGACGGCTACATGAATCCAGCGTCTGCCAAGCTGTTGACAAACAGCACGCTTTCTTGCTTGTTGGCCTTTTTGGCGAGCCAAAACAGTTCCGTGCCGGTCTTGCGGATTCTACGACACAACGTTGAGCTCGAGAACGACTGACTGTGGTCACGTGATCGACACACGTACGTTTCCAAGCGAAACTTGAGCACCATTTGCTGGTTCTTGTCTGGGTGGAGGACGCGACGCCTTCGACTCGGTGCCGTGTACTTGGTGTGTTGGCAACTGAGTGCGTCTGTGATGGCGTGATAGACCTACAAGGTCGCACACGTGGCATCGTCGTCGTCGACTTGTTGTGGGTCGGTCGGGACGCACCTTTCGGAACTTTTGAAAGTGGATCAGTCCGTTCTCGATCGTTCGCATCGATTCCTCGAACCCAAACAGGTCTTTGACCACAATAAAAATGGACGGCAATCGGGGCTGCCCCTCCGCTGCCGCATACGCCTGCCACGCAACGTCAAACGCAGCACGATCAGCAGGATAATCCACCCACCAGGCGGTAGAAGCGAAAATTATCGTCACTCGAACACACGTGCTTCAGATGCTCGAACTTTTCCAAGTGCCCGGGAGCCACGAGATTCCACGTTGTTTCGAGCTGCTTGATGCAAGGTGCCGTCAGCCCCACGACGATCTCAGCGTGGGTGTTGAAGTTATTCATGCGGTAGCACGCCTCCGCAACGTCGATGAAAAACGCGACCATGCTTGCCCGCTGCGCCGCCTGCAGCTTGGGATGCAAAATCTCGCTTGACACCCATTCCGCGCGCTACAAACACAGTTCGCGTGATGGACATGCTCGCAACAGGGATGTATAGCCCACCGCGTCAAACAATTCGATGAGCGCCATCACGTTCGGCGCCACGTCGTGCTTGAATTCGGTTGTCCAATTTTTGTTGGTTAGTTCGCGGTGCTGGACTTTGTGAAACATGTGCTCTTCAAGGAGCGTGAGTTGGTCGGCAACATCTTGGGCGCTGATGCCGTTGAAAGGTTCTGAACGAGGCACGGAAAACACTCCTATGGCTATGGTCACGGTTTAGGGCCAAAGAGAAAGTGCTCACTTCGATCGCGAGTGTTGTCAGACACCGAACGGGTCAACGGAGTGTGAATACACCCCCCTTCGACCGGGGCGGTTGCTGAAGATTGGTGGGTTGTCGACACTTGAGGCATGGTCTTGCCCCTTGAAATCGAAGGAGGTAGCGCGGAAAACGCCGGTCGCGTCATATCTCGCTCGTAGCTGCGATGGCGGTGGTTGTGGTCAGCCGATGGGTACGCTCGGATAGTCACTTGCGCCTTAAACGCCGCCTTTGTGTCTGTGGAAGTGCTTCGAACGATCTTAAGTTTGGCGGCAGTTGTGGATGCCAACGTGCAATCTTCGTCAATCGTGACGGGCTTCCGCCGTGCAGCTTTAGGCGACTCGTCTGAAGACTCGCTTCCAAGGTCCAGCGGCGACGGCATTACAGATGGCGTAGCAAGGGCCAGTCTTGACGATATGGGGGTGTTGCGAACGAGAATCTTGCCGACAACGTGCTGAAAAGGGCGCATGAGCCAAGAAAGTCGGAGCCCGTATTTTGGCTTACCATCATCGTCCCTGCGTGCTTGGAAATGGACGGGTGTGGAGATTCGTCTCGAACTTTCGCGAGAAAGATCATGAGTTTTTTCTATCGCGAGCACAGTTTGGATGAGCCGCCAACGGTGATCGTTCACTGGCGGGAGGTTGAGAAACCTGAGATCGGCGGTCGTTGTCCAGGTCCGATTCAATGTACCCGCTTTCTCGGATCCAAAACTTGAGCATATTCATGGCTCGCATCATGGACACATTTGCTGCGGCCTGCACAGTCGCATCGGCCGCGACCGAGAACTTGTTGTCGTCTGCATTCGACGGGTCGCACGCGTTGTACCTAGGGTGTGCAAGGCACGAAGCTGCATTGTATCGCTTGGTCAGCTTCACGATGAAGTCGTTCACTGAACTGTGGCTACGATACGTGAGCAAGAAGCAGTTGCGGAAGTCCGCGTCGTGGTATTGTGCGTCGGTCAACTTTGCCACCAACCGACCAAGCGTAGCATGGGTGATCTCCCTTCTCTCCGACGACATGGCGCTTCGATCGTATATGACACTAGGCATCTTTCGGACAGGTGGTTGTTCGTCATGCTGCATTCTCTGGCTTTCGGTCGTCTCGATGGCGGTCGATGGAAGTCTCTTGCGCGCCGTCGAAGTGGTGATGGAAAGGTTGTTTGTCACGATGATAATCCGGATACTTCTGCATCTTCTGATTGGCATAGGTGGGATAATATCCGGATCTCTCCGAGGAATTCCTTCAAATACAGCGTGACGATGGCCATTGCAATCCACGGTAGCGCCAGATCCACGAGGCCACATGATTTGTGCCGCGTCGTCGCCCTGTGCATTGGGCAAGGGCGAGCTCGTCGTGGCAGGACGCCTTCATCGTTGGGAGGGGTCGTGCTATGCAGGGCCTATAACAAGCGGGCCAGAAATCCACACCGTTTCAAGTACGGGAATTCCTCGTGGAAAGGCCGTGCGGGAACGTCCAGCGTATTCCCTGTCACAGGTGGAGGCGGTCGCGGGGGTTGCTCGAATGTCGTACGTCCAGAGCTCCTTGCGTCGACATTGAAACCCAACGCTTGACAAGTCAAGTTGAATGGCCACCAAAAATCGCGGCGCAGACGACGGCGATGCCACCTGTATCGAACACGTAAGCTCAGCGACGGTCCTTCCGTTCGACGTCCCAGCTAACGATCCCCTCTGTCGATTTAGCGGAGGATTCTAGTACTGCCAGATTTAGTGCTGCTGGCTCCATGATTCTGCACAGTCCGATAGCCACGACTACATATGTACGTCATGCTTATGGACTCGTTGAAAGGCCATTTTGGGACAAGGAAGGGCCAAGTCGAGATGCACAGTCCATGTTGCGGGGGTCGTTGCCATTGGCAAGCTTACGAAGTGATGCACTGAGCATTCGTTGGGGTGTTTTCTCGGTCGACGAGAATTGGCGTCGAACGCACGACAAAGGGGATTCCACGAGGCGTAGCATCCTGCACAATTGTCGATGGACTTGGTTTGGTCGCTCGAAAGAAGAAAATACCCTGTGTCGTCGTCATGCAGGTGCCCACGTCCGACGATTTGTTAAAGACAAAAGCTGTGCATGGGATTCCCGGCTAACAACATGGAAAGTCGTGGCTCTCATCCTCGACAATGTCATGATCCGCGTCGGCCATGTATGCCGCCGATGAAGCCAAGAATGATCTTGTGCAATGGTCGTGGTGATGTGAATGCGGCAGAGAACTCCGATCATGGCCAGAAGAACATGCCAACGCAGCTCAACACGTCGGTCTGTTCGACTTGGAAACAAGTGCCTCGAATGTACTCTTGGAATCAAAGCAGCTCGATGAACCGTCAGGGCCGCTCGGTTGAAACTCCACACGCTGTCGTTCGCCACCTTCCAAAAGGACCACATCGTGGACTTGAGCGTCATGGGGTACACAACCCGATCACGTCAAGGGAGGATGGGTCCATGGTGAAGGCACATTACATTAATCTGATATGGCGATCGAGAATGGCCCTGGCTGTATCCTCTTCGTCAATTATCGTCACAAGCGTGTTACGGAGGGCGTGCACGCTCTTGACAAATTCGTCGCGCGGGATGTCCTTTGCACCTAGCTTCAGCTTGTAGTCGATGGACATGCCCAAGTCCCACAGTTGAAAGCCCGAAGCATGAAGCAAAGCACCCAATGCGTACAGCTGCATAGTGCCAGCACCGGTTGTCCCGGGCGCGTAAAACCCCGTGAGACTTGTAAACATCGCGCCATTGCAATACGCGAGCTCGCCTGCCACCAACGTTGCGTTCTTCCACAGCTCAATGCTGTACAACTTGACCTCGGTCCCATTGACTTTGACGCCGTCGACGAGTTGCCTGAACGCTGTCACGACGGGAGGGTACAACCAAGCGATCCCATGCTGCTCGTGGCACCCCTGGACAACTTGGTCGAAGGCTTGGTTCACGGTCAAGCGATACGCACTCGATTTTTTCCGAATCTGCTTGGGAATGTGCAAGTCGCGCGGGTCAATCACACATCGCTGCTCATGTAACTTGGGTAAAAGGTACACGTTCCCTTGCGACTCTGTCGCGATGGGAAGGAACCCGTTGTACATGATGTGCGCAATGAAGATTGGGTCAAAGCAGCTTGATATCCAAAAGTCATCTTGCGCATGGTACATGTAATGCCGCAGGTACTGCGGCACGTACTTGGCATCCATCGCCGAAGCCCCCATCGCCTTGTGAACGTGTTCGAAACGCGTTTAAAACCATACATGAAATCAGGAACAACGTATCCGGATGACTTTCCCGATTGTACGGATAATTGAAATTCCAAACAAGTTTGGGAGCGCGAAAAACGTGATGGCCGGGATCGGCGCGGATGTCGACGGCGACATGTCCTCGATCCCGAAGATACCGTCCATCATCTCGTTGGGATCACTTCCACCTCTGATAGATGGTTCTGTGACAGGCTATGTCCGTTTGAGTGTTCAAGTTCACATCCAGATGACGACCGCGGCTGGAAATCATGATTCTCGGGAATGGCTTGTACGAGTGCGATGGTGGGGGTCCATGGCAACAGTTGGGAAAGGTGACCTGCTGCGTGAAAACCAACAGCTTTGCTTTCCAATCCATGTGCCACGCGACGTGTTTCGACGTTACCTCGACGACATGGCCCAGCTTCGCTTTGACGTTGTCGACAAATTGTCCCATCGCGTGTATGGCCAGGCCGCGATCCCAATACGACTAGACGAGTTGGAAGAAGTCGACGGTCTTCGCCGTGACATCAATGTTGTCAAGTGTGATGGCATACCTGGCGATGTTGGCGGGAGTTTGACCTTGTACGCAACTGCAGTGTGGAGTGACGCGGTGAACATTCTCCAGGGCCTGCAGCCACCACTTCCTGTGCCATTACCAAAACAGATATCAAGGCCAATGCACAGGCTTGAAAGTGACGTTCGCGTTTGGAAGAACAAAGATTTTCCTGAAAACAAACAGTTTTATCTGGCGCAACCGACTGGAACTACACCGACGGCGCCACCCACGTCAATTGTAAAGCCGCCAAACACGGCGTTATCGACGTTGCTGCAAAAAGGAGAAGCCCTTCGACGATCCATGCAACGCGCTATGGAACAGCATGAGAACGACAACAACATTTCGGACATTCCAGCCATCTTGGCGTCTGCAAAGAGTTTTGGACCTGTTGACCTGAGCCTGACTACGTCTGAATCGCTCCGCACAAACCGCGCCACACCAATGTACACATGCGGTCTTCCAATATGCGATGCAAATCGCCCTCATCCGAGCTCACCAAGCCCACTTCTGGACCAAGGAATGGTGGATACCCCGATGGAAATGCTCTTGCGCGTGGATTTGCTACGCGTCCAAGGCTCCTCAGTCCAGGGACTGTGCTCAGTCAATGTTTATGTGACCCATAAAGCACTGCAGCCGACTACCAAAGAATATATAAGCATGCCGAAGAGAGTCCGCATTACGATGGACCCCCGCGTGTCTGCGGTGGTGGCACTCGAGCATCAAGCCGTTTTTCCATGCGTACTGACGCCAGCGCTCGTTCACGTGTTCGATACCCACCAAATCGTGCGTCGTTTGTCGACTATTTGGCACGATTACCCAGCTATCGGATTATAGGTTGTTGAAGTGCGGGTTCAAACTCCCTGCGACTCCCCTGCGCACCTGCTAGGGTTGGCAAAAATTCCCCTCAAGCCATTCGCGCATGCTTTCAGGTACTCAATTCCGTCCGTCAAGCCATGACGAAGTTATTCAGTGCAGAAACAAGACCGCCGTCGACAGTCAAATTAGTCACCGGGACCCTTACGTTGGCGTTCCCAACACTTTGCTCCCCGTCAAGAATCCCTTTACGGGAACAGTAGTAGGGTCAATTACATGCACAACAGCCTTGGGAACAACACATCAGGTGCGAAAGTGGTGCTCGCTATGTCGCATTGTTGCTTATCTATTCAAATGCCATGGTTCAGATCGCCTCGTTCCGAGCTAGGCACGTTGGTGCTCGGAAGATTCAAGCATGGTGGAAGGGCCGCTGTGCATTTCGTAGGTACCAGGCACAATTGGTCAATGTTTACAAGCCGCTGTTATCCCCGGTGCCCCGTCCAACAACCGAACCATCATCCGACGAAAAAGGCCTCGATGACGCCATGGTCACAACTGTTGCGGACGGAACCATCGTCGAGAAGGATCAAGCTCGAGTTGCAGCAGCCACAAGAAGAATTCAACGTGTGTATCGACATTGGAAGCAGCAACGAAGTCACAAAAATGATTCAGCGATGCTGGATTGGAGCGACGTGACGCACGAACCCGCTTCTCCCGACGAGGAAGCCATGCCCACATTGACATTTGACATTGACGAAGACACAATCAAGCTGTTGAATGATCCGGTGTCCATGCATTCAATGGATGCCGGCGACGCGGGAAGCATTTCCATGCAAGACTCGATCCTGAAGGGGTCGTTGCAGCCGACTCGAGTTGATCCATCGAGCGGCACCTCGTGGCGTTTGATGATGGAACTTGCCCAGCAGTGTCCCCAGCCCGGTGGAATCGAGTTGCGGTATGTCTTTTACAACACAGAGTTCACGCTGTGGTGGGACCACTCCAGCTCACTCCTGAGCACGAGAAACTATCACACGTATGATGACAGCCACCATCTTCATCCTGTGGTTTTATTCGAGATGAGCTCGCTGCAACATGGTCAACTCGGCCACGCAACGTTGCACGTGACCAATTTGGCGAGTTCGGTCGCAGTGGTTTGGATCCCTGTCACGTGGACGCATCCTACATTGGACCCGATCCAGTCGCTTCCACTGCGCATTCAGCACACCAACGACAAGACTCTGGCCATAACGACGGTGACTTCAACCAAGCTCCTGCCCGCGACATCTATCATTCGCACTCAAGTCACATCGATGCACATGCTAGACACGCAAGTCAACGAGTGGCAAGTGTTCTTCAAGTTCATCATGGAAGTAGGCGTCGAGTTGCATCCAAATACGACAACAGTCGAGTTTGATACAACGCTGCGTCAGTACGTGTCGTACCAAGCGTCCCCCACCGTGGCCTTGACGTCGGAGCGGCTCGCATTCCTCGCCCAGTTCGACGAGTATGTGGTGATCAGCCCGGCACTCTTGGAGAGCATGCAAGATCGTGGCGTCACCATTCAAGTGTACAGACACGTCGTAGACATGGATATACTCATCGGCACGGTCTCGGTTCCACTGGCGTCACTGTTGTACCGGACGGAAGGGATTCGAGGCATTTTCCCCTTTCAAGAACGAGGTATGAAGTCACTCCGCCAGACCACTGAAAGGGACATCCTGGTTATGTTTAGATGGCGTCCACAATAATGGCCGCCTTGGCGTGACCGTGCAGTTTCTTCACCACAATGTCGACTCGACGAATCCAACTCGGCCAGCGCCACGAGTGAGTGTGGACCATCCCTCCACACTGAAAGATTTCCATGTTACATCGACGCTCCCCGTCGAAATTCCCGCGGGCCAGTCCATACACGATATTGATTTCCTCTTGGATGAGACGAGTTCTGAATCCGCCATGATCGACTCGCCTTCTCACTATACATTGGTAAGGTTTCAAGGTGTGTTCGATCATACCAACAATTCACATGATACTGGAATAGAGTGTATCGATCGAAGAAGCCCGAAATTTACATACTGCGACGCTCTCGTCCAGACTCCCCAACGTCAATGCGTCGTTTCAATGGGGACCAACCCGCTTCGTATGGCGAACCACGTCGTAGCCTCCGTGTGTTTCACGTTGCGATGGGATGCATAGGAAACGTCCGTGGCGGAAGCAACACGCAACCCGATTTGGATGGCGCAATTCCAGCTGGATGCGATGATGCCCGAGATGACATCCGACCTTGTGATTCAAGTGTGGGACCGACCGAGTTCGGCGACGACAACGTTGGTTGGTCAAGCTTCGATTGATCTTGCCCTGCTCAAGTGGACGAAGGAAATATGTGGATGGTATCACCTCATGGACACTACCGGCAATGCCCAGGTACATCCTGGAACTGTCCTGACCACCATCCAAAGTGTCGCTGTGTTCATCTAGGGTCAGTTGAAAGTACGCATTCAAAACAGTGGAGTGCCAGGTCCTCAGCGGCAAACCCCAAGTACTCCAGCCGAACAAGTTGACAACCACGATGACGAAGTGGAAAAAATATCGATTCTGAAGCTGCTCGTCAAGAACCTCACAGACTTGGATGCATCCCTGACCGAGCGACATTTGGAAGAGAACTCGGACTTTACGTCAATTCTAGCACAGCATGAATCAGCGACAAGCCGTGCCAAGGATGCCGACTCGAACGACGCTACCATCGTGACATCCATGTCTGCACTGCCTTCACCCACTGTCGAAGTCCATGCGGCCACTTGCCTGGCACTTGATGTCGCCCAAGAATACGAGTCGTGTACGCCTGTCCATGTCGATACCCTCCCCATGAGCAAGGATGAAGAGACGGATGATGGACAGAGCACGTGGGACAACGGCGACTTTGATGTGAATGCCCTCGAGATTTACGGGTCGCACCGTTCGGACTCTGGCGAAGACTTGCCGAGTGCCACTCCTCCTCAGAGTCCAACCACTCTAAAACACGAAGACCATAAGGATGCATTCACCATGGAACCCAACTCAACACCCGACGGCAACTCAGATGCACGTGACTCGGATGCTTTCCACACTCGCGACACTATTTATTCCGTTCCCACAGCATTGCCATCTCCTCGACAAGAGCGAGCGACTTGTTCGGCCGAGCTCAAGTCTACATGTGGGGATCCAGAAGAAGTGTGCTCGGATTCACAAACCAGTGCTCCTACGACCGCGCCCCAAGGCCAAGTTTCCTCACACTGGACCGACGATGGAGACGAACCTTTCAACTTGAACGATCTAAACGTGCATATTCAGCCTTCCGTCAACGACAGCGCCAGCGCAAATTGTGTGGACAGGGCACACGCTTGTGGCCGTTCGAGAATGGACATCCACGAATTGGATGCACTTCCGGTATCGTTTAGCCATGATATCCCCGACCTTCCAGCCAATGGATCGATGACTCCCGTCAACCATCCCGTCCTGTATCAAGTGCTAGAAGTCATGCATGGACTGCAGTCGCAGATATCCTCGTTGGTGCACCAGAACGAGGCAATGGCGGTCAAAATCGCGCAGATCCCTCTACTGGTCGCAGAGTCCTGCAGCGATCGCTTGACTGCATCGCATGCATCCTTGTCGGACTTGCGCGACACGAGTGCGAGCGTTTGTGTGCCGACGAGTGATGTACCCAGGGATACCATCCATCGCGCAATTCAAATCGATGCGTCCACGCAATCGGAAGTGCCAGAGATCGCAGTACCTCCCATTCATGACGAGCCACGACCAATTCAACAGATCACGCCAAGGCAAGTGTGCGAGCCGACCGAAGAACAAAAGTTTTGCCCCGTGCCACTCGCCTCCGATGGCGTTCGATCCAATCACCACTTCAACCCAAATACGAAGCTACCTGATCTTCATGAACATGGTGATACCAACCATGTCAAGGTTGTGTCTGAAGCGCTGGACAATTCAGATCATCAAGGCGGCCAACCACAATTCATCCGCAACTTGGACCGATCGGTGACCGCGTATATGTCCCCACCGTCTGCCGCCATGTATGCGTCTACCTCGAATGCCCCGCCTGGAGTCCTTCGCACCGACCTGTTCTCTTCTCGACGATGGACAGGCTTAGGCGATGACAATGAGCCTTGTATCCGTCTTCCACATGCCTTCCGCTTCACGAATCGAATGGACGGCGATCAACCCAAGCCGACGGCTCGCGCCTTGTTCGACTCGGAGACCGAGCGCATCGCCAAGATCATGTGCGGCAACTTACAGCAATGGCTTGACCATGATTCGTCCAGCGATGATGACGACAGCTAGCATTCAAGTGGAATATAACGAAGAATTGTACACCGTGTCGAACTGCGCTCGGCTCGTCGCGTCGCTCAGAATCGAGTACGCCATCGCGATGCCTTTGAATTGGTCGGCCGCATCCGCATCTTGGCATTTGTCTGCAGGACACGACCCGTTAGGATCCATCAACTCTCGTCAACAAACAGCACCCGGATGCAATTGAAGGGCCAGGCGGTGGTAAGCCTTGCGAATCTCGTCCCCAGTCGCGGTGGCGTGTACCCCGAGGATTGTGTACAAATCCACAAGTGGTGCCACATCGGGCACATCAAACTTGGGTGGAATTTGATGAAATGTCGTCCGTTCATCCGTGCCCTTGGCGCGGTCATGCATGGCTTTGACTTGGTCGCGCGGCGCCAGGTTTGGACAGGACCCCATCTTGAAAAACACGCTAGGGAGAGAGCTTTTCCTGCGCACGATCTGTTAGCGACAACCGCGTTGAAACAGTAGGTCAGCATACTTGACATGCTTGTCATGGGCTCGTTGTTCCTTGTAGATTTGGTTGTGCTACACAGTGGAGTTTCACCCCGTGCTCCTTTTGACGAGGACGGGCACGACGATTTCGTTACCATACGCGAGGTCTCCGCTTGAACTTGCGCTGCACGGAGCCTCGCGGGCGCCAGGGCGTGCGATCGATTGAGTTCAAGGCATTGCTCGAGGTCACGAATCGATTCCTTCTCCTTTCCTGCGGCCAACAACGCGCCAGCGCGATCGTACAGCACGTTGGCGTTGTACTGGTGGTGATTGACGTCCAGTGTCAAGCACAGTGTGAGCGCGTCAATCGCTTGGACAAAGTGGCCACCTTCGGCCATCTTGGTGGCTAGTTTCTGCGCATCGGTCACGAGGTGCCGAAAGCGATGGGAGCTCGTACCCGCTTGTCGACCATATTCTGCAGACGCTGCAACTCCTTCGCGACGACAGGCGACTGCTTGGCCATTTTCCGAAGCACGTCCATGGCTTGAACGGTAAACCCTGTGTAATCGTACGCCCGAGCCAACGCCATGCACACGTGTGCATCGACGAGAAGTGGAGGTGGCAGCGCCGACAGCTTTTCAATGAGGACCGAGTAGGACGCCGAAGCGACAAGGATTCCAGTTTGGACATGCAGTGCTTCGCGAGATAACGGGGCGATGGACCGCACGTGGTCTAGTTCCGCCACCAAACGTGCCACGACTGTTGGTGGGGTGTTTGAAGTCGCTTCGATGCGTTTCACGCTGGCTTGGAGGAGCTGTTCGCATTGTCGCGCTAGAAGGATGATGCGCTTTGCTGGCACTTCCTCGTGGCTGGACGGTGGCGACAACCTCAAATGGCATTGGGCACACGCTCTGGCACTAGGAAACTTTCCCACGATGAGAAACATGTTTCCCAGGCGTATGTACTCTGTCAATTCGTGAGATCGATGGGGAGTCGGGATGGGCAGTACCTTCCGCTGCAAGACCAGCGTGGGTGCGAGCAAGTGCACGAAGAAATGTATGATAGCACTGGAGAAACAGTTCGAGAGCGGGTTGATTCGCCGCTAAAGCGACGGTATCCGTTGCGTTCCACTCGATGCCTTTGCAAAGGAGCTTGTAGAAGTCACTCCGTTCGCTCGCGTTCAACGGAATGCAATCCTCTCGGAAGACATCACGACTGAAGAACTACAGTCGGGCAAGAGGTAATGCTCTTCCAAGCATGCCAGGCGACACGTACTTGTTGCACTTGTCGAATAGTCATAGTGGCGACACGTACGGTTCCCACATAGTTCGTCACGTGTATGGGATGGACAAGAGGGCGCACAGCTTCCTCTATTAGGCAGCTCTCTCCATCCAGCGGTGGACCCCCTTTCGCCGACGCAACAAACTCCTGGAGATTCTTGCTCCATTTGACGCCGCGCACCTCTTCGACGCCACCCTGCATTATTTTCTGTGTGCTTCAACTTGACCCGTTATCCGGATACCACAGTTCCTCCCACGGGTCGAAGAAAAGGTGCTCATGGGCCAACCGACGGCGAGTCAGCCCCTATGAAGAGAGCTCAGTTCTGCAGGTCGAACGCAGAGCTGTGGTGAAGCCAGAGGCGTAGGGAGCGGGCCGCATGCGCCGGCATGGACACGCTGAGTTCCAACTGTCGCTAATGACGCTGTTATCCGGATATTTATCCGAAACGTTTCTGCCCCGCGGAACACGAGGCTGGAGAAATGGCGGCTCCGAAATCATCCGTGCCCGGCGTGAATGGGATGAACGGCGCCATGTATGCCCCAGACAATGCCGCTAATGCGTTCCACGAGTACAAGTACTTTTTGAGCAACGCCATTGACTGTGAGGTCATGTTCTTCCTGTCCTCGATTGACTTGCCGCCTGCAAAGCTAGTTGATGCTGGGACGTCCGCGCGGTCTCCACTCTCGCAAAATCTACACCAAATGCTAGGCTCGCCGTCGGATTTGCGCAACTCCCCTATGAGCGAAGTGTTCGTGACGGCCCAGATCTTTGCCGATGGAATCCCCATGCACCCCATGACAATCAACACGAAATATCCTAGCCAATGCAAAGAATCGTCCATCGTATGGAGCGAATGGCTCACGCTTCCGATGAAGTTTAAGGACCTGCCTCGGAACACCGTCATTGCTCTGACGCTGTGGGGTGTGAATCAAGTCCCGATCGGCGGCACGACATTCTCTCTCTTTGCACCCAACGGGTGCTTGAAGGATGGCACGCAGTGTCTCCGCGTGTGGCCTGGCGTCGAGGCCGATCCGCAGCTCGACACGACAACACCGTCCGAGTACAGCGATCCGAACAACGAAGTTCTCACACGTCAGATGGAGTGTTTTCGCCTCGACAAGGCGCGGGAGCGGTACGAACGGCGCGACATGCAGCGCAGCGACTGGATGGACCGCGTGACGAACCGGCGAATCTCGCGCATCCGTCGGAGCAGCGACTTTCCCGGTCCCAAGGATGACTTTCCGTCCTTTTGTCAGCTGCGCGAGGAGCCGTGCCTGTGGATAGAACTGCCCTACTTTGGCCACACCGTCGTCTACGAAGAAGAACCGTACGCCCTTCGGAACGTGTCCTTTGCCGCGTTTCCTTATGGCGACGCATCGTCCAAGGCGGCTTCTTCCAACGCCATTGCGAGCAATCCCATGCCGTCAGAATTGCCGACGCCGTCGTCGGCCAAGATGCCCATGCTGCGCAACCTGGGTAAGCTCAACGCCGCACTTGGTAGCCTTCACGCGAAATTCTAGTTGACATGGACGCGACCTTGATTCCTGTATGGGACCCCGACCTGAACGAAGAAAACCCGGCCGAGCGCAAGTACCGCAAACTCGCACGCGATATTTTGCGCGGCTCGATTGACCCAAACTTGAAGCCGAGTCGCGAGGAACAGTTTTCGATCGAGGCGTTGCTGAGCTCGTCCAGCGACCAGCTCAAGAACGACGAGAAGGACCTGCTGTGGAAGTTTCGGTACACGTTGGTCGAGAACCGCCGAGCGATCGTCAAGTTTTTGCTCAGCGTCGACTGGCTCGACGAGACGGAAGTCACCCTCACGACCGAACTGCTGCATGCATGGTAAGTCTATCGCGTTGTTGTTGCATGGGACAGTGGTGGTAGTGCTCATCGAGTTGGCGGGAACCAGGTGCGACATTGACATTGCCGACGCGCTCAAGCTCCTTGGCCCGCGGAAAGAGTTCAAGAGCGACGTCGTGCGCAAGTTTGCCGTCGCCGCGCTCGCCAAAGCCCGCAACGACGATCTCCTCGACTTTTTGCTCCAGCTCGTGCAAGCGATGCGGTACGAAAAGTTCAACAAGTACGAGAGCCAACTCGGGCCGCTCGCGCGATTTCTCGTGTCCCGCGCGTGCACGAATTTCAAAATGGCCAACTACTTTTACTGGTACCTCCAAGTCGAGCTGTCGGACCGCCGCGACGGCGAAATGTTCCAACATGTTCTCAACGTCATGCTGGAAGAAATGAAGCTGTCGGAGGACCGGTTGGCCATCTACAACATGCTCGCGACCCAGAACGAGTACATGTCTCGCATCATGGCGTCGCATCTGCGCGCGCGGGAAGAGCGCGGCCGCCGGGACCAAAAGGAAGAAAAGCTGCGCTCGTATTTCAAGCAAATGCCGTGGCCGAAAGGCGTCCACATTCGCCTCCCGTCCGACCCGTCGATCCACTTGAGCGGCCTTGTGTCGTCGTCCGCCAAGATGTTCAAGAGTGCCATGTATCCATGCGTCGTGGATTTCACAACCGTCTTGCCCGATCCCCACGACCATCACGAGGTACCGGTGCTGCACCCAACGTTCGTGTCAAGAGTCCATGGTGTAGGAATCGGAAGCGTCGTCGCTGCGCGAGTCGCTGGCCGCCACCAACCCGGCGCTGCACAACCAGCATTCGATCATCGGAGGGGCGGCGCGCAAGCACGCCCATCTGCGGGAAGGGCCTGTATGCAAAGTCATGATCAAGAACGGCGACGACTTGCGGCAGGACCAGTTGATCATGCAGCTCATCATACTCATGGATCGACTGCTGAAGAAGGTCAACCTCGACATGAAGCTGACGCCATACCGTGTATTGGCGACATCGACGACGGCAGGGCTCATGGAGTTTGTTGTCGACTCGATGGCGTTCAAGGACGTGATCTCCAAGTACAAGACGGTGCAGGATTTTCTCCGGACGCACAACCCCGACCCGAACGGGTGGGAAGGCATTTCGGTCGATGCCATCACGACGTACGTCAAGTCGCTCGCGGGGTACTGCGTCATCACGTACATCTTGGGGATCGGCGACCGGCACTTGGACAACCTGATGATGAAGACACAAGGCCACTTGTTCCATATCGATTTTGGGTTTGTGTTTGGGTCGGATCCGAAGCCATTTCCACCGCCATTCAAGTTGACCAAGGAAATGGTCGAAGGCATGGGCGGGCGCAAGAGTGAAAACTACCAGCGCTTCAAGACCTATTGCTGCCAAACGTACAATTGGTACGGTTGTGTTGTCGGTGCGACGATATATCGAGCATGGTGTTGTTGTAGGCTGCGCAAGAGCGCGACCATGATCATGAGTCTGCTCCACTTGATGATTGATGCTGGCATCCCCGAACTCGCCAACGATCCCCTCACGACTCTCGCCAAGGTCCAAGAACGCTTTCGACTCGACATGACGGACGAACAGGCGGAAGCGCACTTTTTAAGCCTCATTAGCGACAGTGTCACGGCGCTGTTTCCGATCGTGGTGGACCTCGTCCACAACATTGCTGGCGCACTCAGGTAGACGCGCGCTCTAATCCCTGCGCAGCGTTGGCAAGCCAAATATATCGATCGCTATCGTTGCACGACGCAGGATTCGCTGCGGCACGTACATGTCTGCATCGTGGCTGGACGACGTAACGTGAAACTATTGTCAATTGTGTGAGTGTGCGTGCGACCTAGTTGTCGTGTTCCAAGCTCGGTAACGTTGTCGTGAAAGGTTGGGGTCGCGCTGCCCGTGGCAAGCACAACGCACGCTTGTGCCAGAGCAATCTATCCATGGGAAAGCGTCGGTTCGCCGACGACACCAGCGTCGGCTTGCCAAACTCCCTCACGAGAACGTGATACGCATCCATGTTTTCGGCAATCCGGCGCCCCCTGCGCTGGACGGATTCCTGTTGCATCTCCCGTTGCTGCCTGCGAACTGGCCTGTACATGCCGCTCCCCAGACGCCGAAGGATGCTCTGGGTGGGGACTCCATCGTTGGGTCGGTCGTGTCCCAGCTGTAACACCTGACGACGCATGGGTTTTTTATGCTCGTCTAAAAAGCACATGGTTTTATCTAACCATGGACCTCCGGTTAAATGCAGCACAACCACACAGGATTGCACGGTATCGACGCCAGGTCCTGCAAGGGAAGCCGTGACAGCAGCAAGAACAAGGGAAAGCATGCATACACCAGTTTACCGAGCGCATCGTGCGTATGTGGTTGCCATCGTGTACTACACATGTGTTGCGAGAAGCATATTGCTACGTTGTAGGTATCCAGTGATACCTCCGATGCATGTCGGGTTTATGTCCGCACGTGGTGTCGAGAATTTAACGACAAATATTTAAACGTGATTTGTTTTAACGTGGTCCGATACTGCACACGACCTCAGCGCCGTGGCATATTCGCAATTCGGATGGGCACTTGCTGTGGCTGCGCCAAGCGGTTCCATGCGTTCCGGTGGAGCCACGCGTGCAGGTTCTGCTTCCAGCAAGTGTGCTCCAAGTGCTCGACGATAACGTCAACCGTACAGCGCGGCGCCAAGGCGAAAACAGCCAAGCGCATGTGCCTTGCATGCGTCACGGCTGCCACGACGATCTGCCACCAAGGCGCCACCCCCCGCTCGGTCATGTTTGACAAAATGACCCACGACGATGCCGCAGCATCGGCGGTGTCGCCAGCTATGCTCACATGTCCGAGAACTTCTCCTCCATCCCACCTCGACTTGACGGCGCTCGCCCCACGCTTTCAGCACGACGCAACATACTTCCTCCTCCTTGAACAGGCCATGTCAGCCATGGACGCCACGATGGGACTCATCCAACTCATCGGAAGCCGCGGCGTCGTTGTTGTGACCTCGTACAACTTCGAAGATGTCCCTCCCAACTTCACCCGTGTCGATGCTGGTCTCGTTACGCTCCAGTCGACGCCGTCGGTCGTCCGAGAACGGTATCACGATGGCTTGCCCTTCGTCCGAATCCCGCTCCTCCTAGCGTCAGCTTGCATTGGTACGATGGAAGTCGAGTGCCCAACGGGCCAGCTCCCGTGCACAGACACGCTCAAGGAGCTGGAAGACATCGCGTCCACGACCTCCATGGTGATGCAAAACACTGCGATCGAGTTGTCGACGCAGCAGGCAAAGCGGTTGCCGTCTGGATTTCGAATGCACCGTCGGGGCAACTCCATTTCGACGACCAGCAGCACCAGCAGCATGTACTCGACGCGTAGTTACAATACAATCGGCAACCTCGACACAACGTCGACTTCCCAGTCGAAGGCATGCGACGTCGCCGAGGAAATGATGGAGGCGCTGCTCGCCATGTCGAAGCACACGGCCAAGCTGATTCAAGACACCAAGGATCGCCGCAAACTCCACTGACTAGTCTGAGGCAGCCACACACCCACTCATCCTATTTATTCACCTATACGAAGTGTCATGTGTGTCATGTCGCTGGGCAAGTTGGAACTTTGTTACATGGCCAAGATGGCCCTTTGGCGCTGCAATCCTTTGCTGGCCGCCACCGTCATCCTGCGCTGAAATTGAGTGCCACACGTCGTATCAAGGATCCAAGTGAGCTCAGAACTTGGAATGGTGTTGGGATGCATGCAAATGTCCGCAGTCCTCAAGATCGGACAGCAGACATGGAATGGGTCGCAGCACGATGTATGCTGGGATTGTCCGTGCGGTGCCAACCAGCAAATTGTGACCGGCGGCGCCTCGGGCAAACCAGTGATGGCACTAGCAGCCTGCACGATCACTCGTCGCCGTTAAAGCGCCAGTGGTAGAACGGGTGGGAGAATGCCTGGTGCAAGCGTCCACAAAATGCCGCCGGACATTTTGTGGCAAACGAGTACTGGCACATGGCACATGCCTTCGTCGGGGGAATTTTGTTGGTTGAGTTAAAAGGCGGTGCCGATCAACGCGGCAACCAAGAGACTGGTGTACAGCGCAAACGCTGCGATAAACACTACGGGACGAATCGAGAAATGCGCAAACCACACAACGAGGAGGTGCAGCGACGGCGTCAGCAACGTCGGCAACGCGACAATGACGCCGGCGTCCGTACTGCCCACCGACTCGAGGGACACAGCAACGTCGATCGCAAAGTGAAATGACACGGCCATATATACAGCCAGCGGCCCGGCCATGGCGGCAAGGAAGACCCAGCTACGGGTCGCTCCTTTCGCGGCGGCATCCGAGTGGAGAGGAATCGCAGCGTAGTTCGCGGCTTGCTGTAGTCGGAGCAGTGGCATGGA
Organism: Aphanomyces invadans; assembly: GCF_000520115.1. Classification (NCBI taxonomy): domain Eukaryota; phylum Oomycota; class Saprolegniomycetes; order Saprolegniales; family Verrucalvaceae; genus Aphanomyces; species Aphanomyces invadans. Next base: position 1,056,284 of record NW_008580150.1, read on the forward strand.
CTCCCCGCCGAACGAGTCCCGCGTTGGTGACATCGCGGACATTACGACCAGCACTGCGGTCGTCAGCGCTGAAAATGTCACACTGGCGATGGGAAGCAAGTATAGTCCTGGCAACTTGAGAACGACGACGGAGCTGACGACGTTGGCAAAGGACGCCGACGCAGTCGCGAGGTGGGCAACGTCTCGGGTGAACGGGGGCAGATCTTCGCCGAGGTGGTGGCGGAAACGCCACTGCTCCGCGGCAAACGTCACACCAACAACATGGCCGACAACGGCCGCGGGGATCACGGCCCATGACATGGCCGCGCTTTTCGTGATCGCGACAAACATGGCTACAGGAAGCACTGCCACCAAACCAACGATCCACGACAGACCAAATGCATTCACGACTGTCGACCACGTCGAAGTCAGGGACCACATGACGACGCTAATAGGTTTCGTCGGCTCAAAGTGCGCAGCGTACACGAGAATGGTGGCCCCTGCTGCCATGTACGACGCAAGCAGCGCAAGAAATCGCATGTTGGTAGTCATCGTAATCCCCCATCGGCCGACAAAGTCAAAATACACGGCGGGGTCGTCGGCCCGAAATCTACCGAGGAATGGGTCGTGGAGCAGCGTCATGACGAAGGCAAGAACGTTGCTGCCTCCGTGCTGGAGGTCTTGGGCCGAGATGTGGCCGAGGTTGTCTTGAGGCGTGTGGTAGAATTCGCGGTGCTCGTAGAATGCAACGTCGACGCCCGGAATGTCCGCGCCTTGGTACGATTCGTAGTCGGTGTAGCTCCCGAGCGCGGTGAGGATGGATCCACCGATGCTGTTCATATGCGGCATCGGCGCGACTTGGCCATACGTGGACGCCAGCACTTCGTCTGTGGCTCGAAACAGAATCGCGCGGCCGCCCGTCCCGCCGCCTTCCAGGTTGACGAATGCTTGCACGTGGAGGCGCGAGTTGTAATTCTGGTCGAGGAACCACTTGGACCCGCACAGGCAATCCTCTTCGCCATTGTTGAAGAACACTACCAGCGAGTTGCGCAGTCGCGTCTTGGCCGTGACCACGGTGCGCAGGATGTCCAGCGCAATAGCGACGCCGGCGCCGTCGTCCGACGCACCAAACGAACCATTCACGGAATCGTAATGCGCTGACAACAGAACTGACGACGCAAACATGCCAGGCACCTTGACGATGATTTGAGATGCGTTGAAGAAGTCGGCGTATGCGTCGCAGCGCTCTTTTCGCGGGGGCGGCGGGTCGGAACGAGGCACGGAGATGTTGCCGAGGTCGTGGCGGGGAGTGTGCACCACGAGCTTGTTGCTTCCGTTGAGCGTTTGTAGGTCTTGGAGCTTGTCGAAGATGAAGTTGTACACGTGTTGGTTGGCCACGGACACGTCTGGATGTGCCGCATTCGCGATGGTGGCCAGTGTCGAGTAGGCGTCGGCGCCGGCAAAGTCACCACGGAGAGAAGCTTCCGACGTCGTCAGCGCGGGAGGAAGTTGCGACCGCCATACGGAATTGCCCCACTGCACTGTGATCGCCAGGACTCCCACAAGGACCCAAGGAACGAGACCCGTCTGCATCTGCGTGCCTGCCTCGTGTCGGTGCTAGATCGTGGATGAGGCGCAATTTCGTTCGAAATAGACTTTTAAACTAATTTGATCAGATCATCGTCCTTCAATATTTTGCGTCTGTCGATGCTCCCTCCCGACCGCGCTTCGCGGAAGGTGGGCGGTGGTGCGGCAGGCTCCAGTAGCGAACGGATCAAAGAAACAATGCTCTCAATGTTGTGCGAATCACCCATCTTGCCATGGTAAGGATCTCCTGTCCTCGGATCATGGCCCCTTCGGACGTGTGTGTGAGTGCGAATTCCATTGACGCTTCACCCGACACTCGTCTTCATGCGCTAAGTTTCGGACGTCATTCTGGCGCTGACCCTGTCGACGCGATCAATTCGTAGTGCAAGCTGCAGTACTACGCACGCGGAAGAGACTGTTGCCGATGGAAGGGTGCTCGAATCAACCCTGGAGCCAATCGTACAAACACTTGCTTACACATGGAGTGCCTTGAACCAGCTTGTCTTTCACAACACTCAAAAGTGTCCTGCTAAGCGCCGATGTCGTCGCACAGCATGGTTTCCATGCGCTCGATCGCTTGGACTAATTGCGAGATCTTGTTTGAGTGGTCTCCGAGCGTGGTAGCCATGGCCGTTTGTTGCTGGGCCAGCGATACTTGGGTTTGTGTGGTCTTAGCGAGCAGCGACATGACGAGGGATTCCGAGTTGGAGTCTTGCAGTCGGAGCCCTTGGTCAGGGGATGGCCTCTCTGCACTGCCACATGACAACGTCCGCTTGCGCCTCGTTCTGGCCTTGGTTCTTCGAAGATGTGTCATGACGGCCGCTGCCAGCGCCACCAACGGTGCAATATCGACGTGTTCGCGGGGCGTAGTGGCCATCACCGCAAGAGTCCCCAGTACCCATCCGTTCATGTTTGCCACGGGCACAGCTGCGTAAAAGCGGATGCCGTCGTTCTGGACCAAGTCGCAATGCCGATATCGAGCGTCTTGCATGGCGTCCAGCACCACAAGAGGTCGATTCGTCGATACGACGGTGTCGCACATCCACGCGACATCTCGGGGGATAGTTCGCAAAGCAATCCCAATCGACGCTACGACGTGCTGCACGTCAGCCTCCATCACGCTCACTGCCGCAATGGGGCACATGTATGCTGCTGCCGCGTCTTGGCAGAGCTGTAGAATGTCGTCGTGCGGGTCCGCCGTGTAGTCAATGTTGTAGCCATGCACGACGTCCAACCTGTCCGTTTCGTTCGTTTGAACGTCAACCCGTTGGCGTTGGGCCGTTGAACCGGTCCCGGCAAGTGGCTGTTCAAGGGGATGCTGAGTTCGCAGGCTTGGCGACGACTTGGACAAACCGGTTTGGACCATCGACCGCCACGAGGCCGACGCGCGAGTCGTGTCGTGTGGTTGGTGTCGAGGACTCTTGACGGACGATGTCGTCGACGAGCTGGCTGTGCCTGTTTCCTCCACGGAGCACGCCTTGCAAATCTTGACGAACACTTTATCTTGCCGTGGAATGCAAAGCAGCTTGCGTACGACACACTGCTTGCAAAAGAGGTCGCCGCACTACACACTTGGAACGTTGGCATAGATGACTACATGAAGACGCGCGTGTGTGTCCTTACCAGGCGGCAGTGGTGGCGCCGACGAAACAAGTTACTAAACTTGAGGCCACAGTCGCCGCACGCTACGCGCTCTCGCTTGTCGACCCAGTGGGCTGGTGCGAGGATGTCCTGCAACCGCACGGCGTCGTCCAACTCATCCGGCGCGTCCACAAGATCATGGCTTGAGGCGGGACTGGGCTGGACTGGGGCCAACATGGTTGCGCTTGCAAATCACAAATAACACCCGTGCCCCAAAGACCAGGAACGACGGCTCAGGCGAACCCACCGTCCAGCTGCCTCCCCGAGATGCCACTCGGTTCAGAAAATCCACCGCGTCTAGCAGCGAGGCAGCTGGTACAAAGCGATTGGACAATTGATCTGATTGAAAGCCCTATGATTGGTGAATGGAATCATTTTAGCCAATCAATATGAAGCATTCGTTTACGACACGGCACTTGGTAGGGGAGCTGGCCTGAAAACATGGTCCGAGGCCAGCTGGACCAGCCATGAGCTATAGCGCGAACGGCACGCACGCGGCATGGCGGTAACAGGGCGATGCATGCACGGTGCGACGTCATCGCTTCTACGTACAGCGGGGCCCATAAGTTTTAGCACCGACGACTGCATTGTCTACCGCGCCGGTGGACATGTCGGCAATGAATCTCGACGAATGAACCATGTGGGCGTAAAAACAATTCAAGGTTAGCCATCGTAATAAGTTTAGGTACGTACAAGGCATGTCGATGTTCTGAGCACATGAGTCACAAGGGCTGGGCTCGACTGGAGCCACTGTGGTAAACGTGCGAGACGCATCCAGCAGCCAAACCTGGAGCTGGCTCCACACGCCGCCGTGGGTTCGAAGTTTCACTGGTGCTTGGGCTCGGTTCAAACCAGAATGCTTGGCGACCCACATAGCATGAACAGCGCCGAAGGCACGTGAGCGTCCTGGCATCGGGAGCTGACCACACCTCGCTTGATCGCTGTCGCGTCCATTGAGATGGCATGTCATTAAACACGATGTGTGTGCCAGCGCATTCCACACGAAGCATAGAGCACGTGCCTCCGAAGCCGCCGACGACACCGAGTCTTTCATTGAAGCCACATCCTACTCTATCGATTCCCATTCCGTTCGACACGCACGGATTCCAATCGATCGGAGATGCCATGGCCTTGCCGCCGGCTTCCATCCAAGTTACGTATACGTGCTTTACAAAACAGATACCTTTGCCGTCCGTAAGGTTACGCCACGGGTGATCCAAGTTTCGATTCAAGGCGGGCGAGGGCCTCCGAGATCTTTCCAATCTGCTCCGAGTGGTGGCCCAACGTCGCGAACATCGTGCCTTGCTGGTTGGCCAGTTGCTGCTGTGTCTCGCTCGTTTTGTTGAGCAAGTCGAACAGAATTGATTCCATCTTGGGCGCGGGAGACGATGCGGACGCCGCGCTCTGCATGGTCGACGACGACCGCATCGACGTCAAAGGACTTACGCCAGGGTCTCCTGTCTCGGTCGGTTCCAACGACAAGGGAGGCGGCATCGCCGACAGTGTGGTCTTTTGCGGGCCAAAAGTTGGTGTGGCATGCACCTTCTTCGAGACGAGGGATGTGGCATGGCACCGATCATCGAAGGACGCGGCCTGCCGCCGTCTTCTCGATCCCTGGATGTTGGCTTTTCGTTCGTCGAGTTGCTTCATGATGCCTCGAGCGAGCGGAAGAAGGGAACTGACGTCGCAGGTCGGATGGGGTTTGTAGTCAAATACGGCGAGGGTCCCGACTGGCCATCCGTCGGCAGTCACGAGAGGAACGGCGGCGTAGAATGCAACGCCGTAGTCTGTCACAAGCGGATTCCGCGTGTACCGCGGGTCGAGTCGTGTGTCGAGGACGATCGTCGGCTCTGGCGTAGCCAGGGCATGGGCGCAAAACGAGATACGTCGGGAAAAGTGATTCTTGGAAAACCCGACTTTGGCCTTGAACCACTGGCGCTCGAGGTCCATGAAGCTCACGATCGCCATGGGGCAATGCAGCGTCGTGGCGGCGAGTTCACAGATCACGTTGAACGTTTCCTCGGGTGGGGAGTAGAGAATCTGAAGGGACTTGAGGGCCCCGAGGCGCTCAATCTCATTGATAAGGCACGGCGCGCTCGGGCAGTGGAGCGGGCCAGAGTACCGAGCTTCGTCAAAGTCGAGATCGTGGACAGGAGCAGAGATCGATCGCCGGGCTGCCGATGGGGTGGCGAAACTCTGCGACGACGACAGAACCGAAAGCACGGGCGAGTTCAGCAGGTCCTTGGTGGCTGCTTCGTCGTTGCTTTCGTCGTCCGAGCAGTTGGTGATATGCTCGAGGCGTCGCGACGTTCGAAAGCTTATGGGTGACCGCGGCCGGCGGCGCTTGGCTTGGCTCGCGTCCTCATACGCACACGGCGTGCACACTTTGACCGTGACTTTGTCCCGGCCGGCGATGTGGAGGAATTTGTTGACGATACATTGCCTGCAAAAGAGCTCGCCGCACTATTCCATCATGCACGTGAGGATGCATCCGCTATCGACGACCGAGGGAGTCCTGATGTGCATGTACCATGCGGCAATGGTGGCGTCGGCGGTAGATGTTGTTGAACTTCTGCGCACACACGTGGCACCGGAAACGTTCCTTCTTGTTCACCCATGCCTCGGGAGGCAAGAGGCACTCTGGCGTGGCGTGAAGGAAGTCGGGCTCGTCCATGAGAGCAATCTGTCCTTTGGCGACGACGGCGTCTCGGATGTGCCTGAATGGGATGGGATGATCGGTGGGTGGTGGTCGGCGTGCCGGTGCTGTGCAGCGGACCACAGTAAGGTTGGCTTGGCTGGTTGTTGCCCTGCTGACCTACGAAATCCCAAATGAATCCAGACTCGCTGACCCTTCAACTTGAATCATACTGTACCATCGTCTAATCCGCGACTCTTACTCACGCCTGCTCTGATGGGTGGGGCTCTGTTCCATGCACGCCTTCCTGTTCCCGGTCGTCCTGGCTATCTCGCTGTCGCTGGCACCGCTTTGTTATTGTTATACACGGCTCCTCCATGGCATGTGCCATCCCTAGCAAGCGACCGCCGTGGCCGCCGACCAACGATGTCTCATATTCCGTTGTCCCCGACCAGATTTTTTGCCCTCCACGAACCCGACGACATTTCCTTAAATCGTCTTGACCCCGAAAACGGCATTTTGCGCAACCTGTTTCGAGGACAGTATTCCCCAAAATCGACCTATTTAGTAGAAAATTCGCCATATCCGAAAATCGTCCGGATATGAACACAAATTTGCCTTAAAGCGTAAAGTAGCGACTCGGCATCGTCTGCGCAAGCTCGGTCCGGCGAAAGCAGCGGACCCACGCCAGTCATGTCATCGATTGATCTCCCTTATCCTCACGACACGAAAAGCGGCGCAACGGCTGTAAGGCCATCCCTCTCCCTAGCGACGTTTGGTCGCGCGCCTATGCCGTACTGATGTCAGCAAATCTTGAGGACTCCCTCAACTCAGACCATGCAGTGGGGAGTTTGACGTTATTCGAGCCGACCGTACAACAACGTGGGCTTTGTGGCAAACCAGCCCAAGGCATATGCGGCTGCCTCGGTATGCAACGTGCCAGCAGGCGAGGCCGACGTGGGACGGCTTGGAACAGCCGAACCAACCCGTAAAAGGTGGGACCACTTCTCTACTAACGTTACGTTTTATTCTTTTTCACCTGGTTGCTGTTCCTTGCCATCGTCGGGGGGAGTGTCGCTGCTATCGTTTGGGAGCGTCGACGCCCCGTTCAGAGCGCCGCCACCGAGCTTGGCTTCCATTCTTGCCACGGCTTGTGCTAACTTGTCGATCTGGCTACTGTGCCCTGATAGTGTGGCGTACATGGACCCTTGTTGCTTGGCGAGTTGCTGCTGGGTCATGGTTGTCTGGCTCAGCAAGTTCATCAGCATCGTTTCCATCTTGGGTGGTTCGGATGTCACAACTGCTGTGGGGGTGGCAGCTTCGGCGCTTGGTGTCGATACAACACAGCTTGAAGGTGGAGACTCGGTACGAGGAAGAGCAGGGAGTGGAAGGGTGGTGGCATCCGACCCGACCGACGACGTCGGCGTAACGACCTGTGCTCCGGTCGCAGAAGGTCGAGTGATATGGGGGCTTTGGGCGTCGTTGTTAGCAACGGAGGTCACGATGGACATCCTTTCCGTCGCAGTCGAGGCGCGATGTACGGAGTGGTGGTCAAACGCGGCGCTGCTGCTGGCCACGGACGCGCGTCGGTCTTCCAGGTTCTTCATGGCGACGCCCGCAAGCTTTTCCAGGGTCGCTAAGTCGACTTGGTCGCGTGGCCGGGGATGGTTGTCAAAGACAAAGACCGTTCCTAGGACGTAGCCCGTTGCGGGAGAAATGATGGGCGCGGCGGCGTAGAATCGAATGCCGGCGCGGCCGGTCACGAGAGGATTCCGATCGAATCGTTTGTCCAGAGTTGTGTCGGGAACGACGATGCTTTGTTTCGTGTACAAAATATGGGCGCAGAAGCTCACGTTGCGCGGGATCTCGTCCTGGATAAGGCCAACGCTGGCCTTGTACCATTGACGCTCCTGGTCGATGAACGAGACGGCTGCAATAGGACAGTTGAGAGACTTGCTGACCAAGTCGCAGATGATGTCAAACACGTCTTCTTGTGGTGTGCCAAGGATATCAAAGCTCCGAAGGACGTCCAGGCGGTGGGACTCGTCCACCGGAACCGGCGGCTTGGGCCACGGGTGCTCCCAGTCGAAGTCGAGCGCGTAGTCGAACGGAGACGGTTCACTTTGAAAGTACGTGGTCGGATCGACGAAGTCCCCGTGGCTACCCATGACGTCTGGTGATTGCAGTTGCGTGTTGTTGTGCCGGCTGTACTCGCTGTGCGTCGTCGCGCGACCGTCCCGCGAACTGCCACTCGACGGCAACGAATACGCCACGGGGGACATGACGGACCCGTCGACGGCAAAGCTGCCGTTGCCAGACTGTATCGGTTTGCAGTACGCCAGCACACACGTGACGCACACGCGGGCTTCGGTCTGGCCCACCATCGGGAGCATCACCTGCTTCTTCAACGTGCACGAGCTACAAACCACTTCGCCACACTACATCGATGCTCACCATGACCACCACGGATCGATCAAGCATGATGACGGACGTACCACGCGGCAGTGGTGCTTGCGGCGGAACGCTCCGAAAAGCTTCGTGCATATGTGACATCGGCTCCGTTCCGAGTTGGAGACCCAGTCGTCCTGGTGCTTGAAGTTTTCAATCATGATGACGCTGTTCTTGGTGGCGTCACCGATCGCGCGCAGGTTGATCTCGACGCTCTGGCCGCGTACAAGGTTCGGCTGGGACATGGCCTTGGCGCCGATGCTCATCGGGGTGTTGCTCATCCCTCCACACACCAAACAAACTGACTGCTCACGGAGGCTGTACACAGCAAAATATAGCCAATCGGCGCGCACCATCCGAAATTACGACACGACGCGGTCGCCGCCTTTCCGCAGCTGCGTCCGCACCTCTCCCAGGTTCACGACAGTCTGCGCAGGACGGACGGACTGAACACTCGAGCACCCCAACCAGCTCCGCCCTGGCAGGCTGTAGACATTCGCTTGGACACGTCCATCGCACTCGTTGAGAACTTCGTGTGCAGTGCGACCATGTCGAGGTCGACATTGTTTCCCGCGACACTATTGGCTTAAAATATAGCCCCAGATACCTTACATATCCTGAAGAAACGCATTGGATTGGCTTAAAATCAACCAATCGCCTTCAACGAGATACACAGTATTCAATCAGCACCACTGCGAAATGTTATCGAACGAGCACCGCACCGCCCAACACCATTTACAAGCGCATGACACGAACGCGGCGTAGTGGCGCTCCACATGCGCAGCCGAGAGAATGAATCAATCGTTAGAATGTATTGCAATCGAAACCCTTCTGTCTACGGCTGCAGATGATGAAAGTGGCAATCCAGTGATGCACTGGTGTGGAGTCACGGCACTTCCGTGGGATGCGGTACACAAACTAAACACACACGCACCTCGGCTACACCTACGCGTGGCAAAATCGCCTCGCGCATCGCCGTGCAGTCCTTGCACATAATTTCCCCACACTACGACATGGACGACGCCCGTGACGTCGACAGACTATCAGCTGAAGAGGAGTACGTACGACTCGACAGTGGTGTCTGCGCTTGCCAAAAAGAGAAAACTTCACATGGCACACAACACACTCCTTCCGGGTGGAATCTGGCGCCCAGTCGTCGGGATGCATCAAGGCTCGATACGGCAGCACGGGGACTTTGCCCGATTCAAAACCCCGACTGTGGGTCGTCCCCTCGCCGGCTATCCGAGTGTCGGATCGGCCGCTGTGGGTGCTCCCGTGCGACTGGGAACTGTTGGATGCCTCCAATGCTGCTGCCGGTTCCATCACCCTTGTCGCCTGCATAGCACTCGACGAACCTTGTTCCTTTTTCGAATGCACGCAGTTCTTGCAAAACTTGATAACGGTGCGACCAGCCATAGGCAACACGACGGGCCTCTTCACCACGCACTCGAGACAAATGACATGGCCACACTACATGACCTCTGTTATGCATGGTTCAGAGGTACATGTGGAATTCGCACCGCGCGGCAATGGTGTTTGGTTTGAAACAAGCTGAAATCATCGCCGCAACATCGACATGAGTGGCATGCATCACTTGGCGTCCACCGGTTTTGGTCCTTCAGGTCCTCGACAGAGATATGGACGTCGTCGCAACCCTCGTTGGCAACGTCGTCGACAAAGTCAGCTGATAGCCGAGAGGTTGCCGTCACGGACGCAGACAGCTTTCGAGGGCTAGACATGGGCGCGACAATGTCCTGGGTGCTCGAGCCTGTCAAGTCGCGGGCCTGCGTCGCGGTGCTGGACACCTGTAGAACCAGATCGCCAATCTGGTCGTGTCGAAACATTCCAGAGCGTGGTCAACTTTTGACCAATAACACGGCCAGGTCCACCCACTATAAACGAGACGGTACATGGGTCACAGGGCCATCCATTCGGTGCACACAGCCCGCCAAAGACACAGCAAGGATCCATGCAGTGGCTCTGTGCTCACAGACTCTGCCGCACACGTCCCGCGTGTGAATTTCCATGTCCCCAAGGAGCGTGCGAGATCGGGCTGGTGGTGGATGATGCCTTGTTGTAATTTTAGCCAATCATGTGGGGCCATTGTGCGGCGTGCAGGCTTGCGGCTTGTTCTAGGAAATTTCCAGAATGAAACGAACGAAACCGACGTCCGAAGGTCACGACTTGTCAGATTCTCGCCGACTCCAACTGCGCTGCCAACGCCAACATGCAGGCTTTGCTTCGTCGAAGCCACTGCAAGTCGCTCGCGGATGTTACTGTCGACGTCGACACACGGGGCCAACATCTGGGACACGCGTTAGTTGGCACATGCAACCACACTATCGCTTGCCTAACCGAATATGGTGCTGTTCAACGTGCATAGCATGCTGGAAGAAAAGCCCATGTTCAAGACTACCAGCGCCATGTGCATGGAACATGGAACACAAATTTCAACAGAATAACGTGACGTCGTGGCCGCCGGTGTCTCTGGGGCACTTGTCACGTTGATGAGAGAAGTGCAGTTCAGCCAATGCCACTATCGATGAGTACGCCGTGACGGCAGTGACAACGTTCCTGCTTGGTGCGCTGTGCCCTGGGCAGAAAGAGTTGAATCCCCA